>NW_028230444.1:6826904-7136451 GCF_043228905.1 Azolla caroliniana | reverse complement strand
AACAGAAAGAGAATACACAGGATATTAACGTGGAAAATCCTAAGAGGGAAAAACCACGGGAGTCCACAGACTCCAAACTATCACTCTGTAAAGTAATACAACAGGGAGCACAGAGGCAACGACCTCTTGCTCACAATCTTTGCCTAGCGGCGGTTACAACAGAGACACAATCTCTGTATATCGCTCTCTCTCTCTCTCTCTCTTACGCACTGTACAGAGGTTACACCAATAACTCTATCATCATCACTATTAAGTTTGCCCTAGGTCATATTTATACTAATGTGACTTTCAGGCCATTTACAAATATAGCCCCATTGGGCTCTCTGGAACATATTTACATACATGTCCCTTCCATCCGATGAGAGGTTCTCACCGGGCCTGCAACATCCGGTTCTCAACGGGTCTTCCGTTGCCGGGTACTCCACATCCGGTTCTCACCGGGTCTTCCGTTGCTGGGTACTCCACATCCGGTTCTCACCAACACTGTTCTTCTCATTTCCCATCCGGAGGGACTTGTTTCCTAACAGATCCAAACAAACACTTCTGCATAAACGACGACATATTCCACAGTTTCCGCACAAACTGGTATCAGATCATACAAGGGAATGGAAGAATCATTTGGCAACATGTTCAAGCTCACCGGCTCCAACTACGCAATGTGGAAGTCGAAGATGAGGGACATGCCCGTGGTAAAAGATCTCTGGTTGCCGGTACAGTTCAGGGACAAGAAAACGGACAAGATCGATGCCACCACATGGGAGGTGATGCACATGAAGACAACGGCGTACATCCGGTGCTTCATCAACATGAGCCTATATAACAACTTCAATGAAGAAAGTAAAGCTCATGTGCTCTCGGAGAAAATCGGCACTATGTTGGCGAGTAAAAACGTTGTAAATCGGGTTTCGTTATTTCGGAAGTTAGTGGACAGGGAAACCGGTTGGAAGTTGGAGGCGGTGCAAGCATATAACAGAGGAGAGTACTAGGGACAATTTTAGAAGTATTGTCGATCTAATAGAATCCGACTCGAATTAAATGTGCTGAAGACACCAGAACTAAATGGGCTGGCCAAACTGATGAACTAGAACATGATGGAGAGAGGCTGGAGCATCCTGGCACATGCAAAGTTACCCAAGAAGTTTTGGGCTGAGGCCCTAATGACGGCGACGTATGTGATAAATAGATCACCCTCAGCACCCTTGGACAGAAACACACCATAGAGAGTATGGACCGGTAACGACGCGTGTTACTGGCATCTGAAGGTGTTCGAGTGTCTCGCCTATGTGGATGTTGCAAAGGACAAGAGAGCAAAGCTGGATCCGAAGTCCAAGCCATGCATATTCCTTGGATACATTGATGATGAGTTTGGTTACCAGGTGTGGGATTTGGTCGACAAGAAGGTGTTCCGGAGTCGGGACATAGTCTTCATGGAAGACAGGACCATTCTCGACTGGGAGTCAGAGAAGAAGGTGATGAACTCTGAAGAGGACACATGGACTTACCCGGTTGAAAACCAGATGTTAGTCGGGAACCGGATGACACTCGACGAACCGACCGGATTGAGACAAGAAACTGAACCGACTGAAGAAGAAGAAGATGAAGAAGAAGACACCGGAACCAGACAAGATCCCAAATCGGATGAGGATGAGGAACAAACAGAGGAACCGGTACTTAGAACCAGATGAAGATACCCTCTCAGAGAGAGAAGATCCCCCTGGAGATTTCCGGATGCAGGGAACGTATTGTTGACCGATGAGGGGGAGCCAGAAAGCTTCGAAGAAGCAAAGAAAGATACCCACAACCGCAAGTGGTTAAGTGCCATGTAGGACGAGATGGATTCCTTGCATGAGAACCACACATATGAATTGACAAAGTTGCGAAAAGGAAAGAGAGATCTCCGAAATAAGTGGGTGTACGAGCTGAAACCGGGAGACACCGGAAATCCACCGAGGTACAAGGCCCGGATCGTGGTGAAGGGTTTCCAGCAGAAGAAAGGTGTGGATTTCGATGAGATCTTTGCCCGAAAGTAAAGATAACATCCATCCAGATGATATTGAGGATAACGGTAAGCATGGACCTCGAGGTAGAGCAACTGGACGTCAAGACGTCATTCCTACATGGAAACCTCGAAGAAGAGATCTACATGCATCAACCGGAAGGATTTGAAGCAAGCCCTTGGCAGTGGTACCGGAAGTTCAACTTGATGACCAACCAAGGGAACCACAAGACGCAAGCGGACCACTGTGTGTTTGTGAAGAAATTTGACGGTGGCGACTTCCTGATACTCCTGCTTTATGTAGATGACATGTTGATCATCGGACCGGACCGAACCAAAATCGGTATGCTGAAGAAGGCCTTGAACCGGATCTTGTCCATGAAAGATTTGGGTCCGGCAAGACAAATCTTAGGGATGCACATCATCCAGGACCGGAAGAAGAAGCTATTGTGGTTGTCACAAGAAAGTACGTGACAAAGGTGCTTCAACGGTTCAACATGTCGGATGCAAAACCTGTCGGATCGACACTCCCGACAAACTGCAAGCTATCCGGAAAGCAAAGGCTGAAGACAAAGGCAGAGAAGACGGATACGATGAAGATACCATATGCCTCCGTTGTTGGGAGCTTGATGTATGCAATGGTGTATACCCGGCCGGATATCGGATATGCAGTCAGAGTGGTGAGTTGGTTCATGAGCAATCCCGGAAAAGAGCACTGGAACGCGATCAAGTGGATACTTCAGTATTTCAAAGGCACGTCGAGTATGTGCCTCGGGTTTGGATCTGGTAAACCCCAACTCGACGGATTCACGGATTCAGATATGTCGGCCGATGCGGATACGAGCCCGTCTACATCCGGATATGTCATGATTTATGCAAGGGTAGCCGTATCGTGGCAGTTGAGGCTCCAGAAATTCGTGGCACTAGCAACAACGGAAATGGTACATGGCAACTGTGGAAGCCGGCAAGGAAATAATCTGGATGAAGGACTTCATCGGAGATCTAGGGATCCGATCGGAGGAATACTGACTCTAATGCGACAGTCAAAGTGTCATCCACCTTGTGAGGAATGCGGCCTACCATTCCCGAACCAAGCACATCCAGAGGAGATATTAGAATTAGAATTAGAATTTTTATCGTCCATAAAGAGGCCAATTTTGACCTATCAGACCAGAGTATACATGTGTTCTTGATATATGTCTCCTTCCTAAGAAGGGGTATTCATATGTTGAAGCACAAAGTCTCTATGTGTTAATAAATCATACACATATGAGCTCAACCTTATAGGTGGTGTCTTAATTATGGATCTTAAGTTATCACTCCCTCTTAGTATGTCAACATATCTTGAACGAATTGCACTACATGTCGAGCATGTGAAGAGCAAGTGACATTCATCCTCTACCATTCCTTCATTGCACTGGCTCCAAGGGAAGGTAGAAGATCAAGACTTTGTGCTAACAAAGATCCACACGAAGGAGAACGGATCAGATATGTTGACCAAGGTACTTTCAACCGACAAGCCGGACGCGTTGCCGTGAAAATTCCGGGCCATAGGTGGAAACAATGTGAAACGCACGGCAACACTGGTGTGCACTCGTGCACACCCCTAGTGAATCAAATAGTGTAAGTCCTAGGCATAGGTAGAAGGTGTACTAGGTAGTTAAGGCATTAATAGGGATTCAGACATCAAGTAAGTAGGGAGAGTTACGAGGAGAGCGAATCAGGGGGATAGAATCTAGGAAGGAAAAGCAACAGGTCATGAATGCTTTGTAACGGTCGCTCCTTGTGCTATAAAAGGGGCGACCTTTGACTGTTTGAGAAGGGGGCAATTTTAGAGAGGAAAAAGGAAAATAGAGACGGAAGAAGACGAGGAGTCCTACGACATGTCACCGGAAGGCGCTTCCCCTGCTCGCGTCAGACACTTGAGTGCTCCCGACTAGGGGATCGACCTTCTGTGTGCCCACTCAACTTCGGATCTGACTACTGAAGAGCCTACGCTCGAACACCGGCACTGATCCGGTTGTAATCACCCATGGCGCTACGCGCATATATTGATTAATAGAATCTTATCCACCTAACGCAAGTTATTCTTAGCATATCTGTCTGCACCTGTGTCTACGCACGATCCTCTTACACTATCTTTCTTGTTTCGCAAAATCTTTTCAATTTAAACCACGGTCTCAGGGCTCACGTAAATCGCAGACTCTTCCTCCTCAATTCTTGAATCCTTGGTTCAAGACCCCCGTGGTCCTGGCCAACTTCTACGCATCCACAAGGATTTCCTCGACATCTTTGGTGAACCCAACGTGAAGAGGGGCGTCAAAGGAATCTGAAAATGAGAGGAAGAGAACTTGCAGAAGCAATGGTGGTGGCGGTAGACCGCCTGGTTAGCGCTCGCGAGGGCGCGAGTGCCCTCGACAGGGCCATAGAAGCAATGGTCGACAAGATAGGTCGGTTCAGTGGGAAAGACCCCACAAGTTACTTAGAGGCCTACAAATCCAAAATGAAGATGAGGAATATACCCGAGGATAGACTGCTGACAGGGTTTCCTCGGGTCATGACACCACACATCCATAGGGAGATGACCGAAATACAAGCGGGCTACTGTGATTGGGCGGAGTTCGCGGAGGAAGTTCTCGAAAGATACGACTATGAAGACTCACTCTGGCTATCGAGAAAGGACTTTATGGATTGGGTCAACAACCCCGACAAGGGTCAGAACGCTTTGGCACTGCTCCAGGAGTTTGAGTCACGGTTCATGCGGCTCTCTAGATTGGACCAAACCATGCTCGAAATGAGCAAAGTCCTATTTTTCGTTATGTCGTTTGACTCACGTGTCCGGGAAAGCGTGGACCTTCTTCTGGAAACCAACCGAGGTCTCACGACTGACTAGGCGACCGTCAAAGAAGTATGCAATACGATTGAAAAACACTGATATTGGAAAGAAAGGGGGTCCTCGCCGGCCGGACCAGCTGTCGAAACCAGAGCTGAGCCGACACCGACACGAATGGAAGAAACGAGGAGGTGGCTCGAGCCAGGCTCAACCCTAGCGAACATAGTCGGGGGGCCTGCAAGCGGCGCAGGACTAGAAGAACTGACAAGGATGGTGCGCGACCTCCAGATTGCCCAGGCCCGGCGAAGCGACGAGGGTTAGTCGCGCGACCGACGACTGCCGGCCAATCAGAGGTGCATATGGTGCGACGCCACTAGACATTCACGGAGAGATTGCACTGACCTCGATGAAGCGCTCAGAAGTATTGTAGTCTATCTTTCGAATGGCTGGATACATGTGACCGACACACAAAGATTGCTTAACGCGAATTTCGGACGAGGTGGCATGAAGAGGATAATAGAAGAAGCCGTGGCACGGCATGTGAAAGCCATCCACTACTCGGTTTCAGCCGTCCTCCGCGGTCCCCGTCGGATGCCGAATACCACCTCGCCAGATCACCGATCGCCGGTTACCGTCCAGTTCAGTTTTCGTTGGCCAAAAACCTTAACGAGTGGCTAGGCCACCTCCACTCTTAGTTCAAGTTACCTTGAACTCTCTATGCTCCACACATAGACACAAAGATAATAACTTTTGCTCTACCTTATATATGGTGAGAGCCTTATTCGTTCTATCTATGTGGGATATCTCACAATTTTTTCTTTTTCTTTCGCAGCTTCTTCCCCACATAAGTTGACACTTAGATGTCCGTTTCTTATGTAGTAAAGTGCATCTCTTCAAGAACTTCGTCTTTTGTACTAAGATATTAAACTTACTTAGAATTAGTATATTAACTATTATTATTTTATATGATTGACACTTAATTTCGTACGTCTTATGTGATTTTCACACCATTATCGAAAATCTTCACGACAACGTTGTCGTGCCTTTCGGCTCCGAATCGTTGCGTGAGTCGAGCGGGAACCATTGAGGTTTTGGACTAGGAGAAAAGGAAATTCTAAGGCAATGAAGAATATGAAATATGTTGTAAGAAAGAAAGATATGAAAAACTCGTGAATCCCACGAGTATAGTGTATTAGTGAGTACTCAGATTAAGAGAAAAAAAAATAGTTAGCAAATTCGTGAATCCCACTATTATATTATATTAATCCACCCTTGTAAAATAAGCAACAACCCTCCATACATCTTTCTCTCCTCCTTATATAAGGATGGAAGAGGCTAAGCATAGCTTCATGCTTTTTCTAAAGTGTTCCTCCACTCTAAATGTGCATGAGTTGCCTTTTTACACTATGCTTTTGTTTTCCTAAATATAGTACTCATGCTTGTTAGATGTGCACGAGTCATTTTTTATTGGTGTACATTTTTCTTATAAATAAAGTATTCACGCATTCTAAAAAATGCATGACTTATCTTTTAATAAAGGTAAGCGTAAAAAAAGGTCTTATACATATTAAATCTATTTTAGAACACTTAGGATAAGTTAGTACAATGGTAAGGTTGGGGTTTGTCTACGTGGAGGTATAGGGTTCAAATCCTACCCTATGCACGTAATGAATATTTTTAATATTTTATTTTATTTATTATACGTACTTTAAATCAGATATAGTATTTTACATATTTCACGTAGTGTGTGATTCACACTACGACACTCGCCCCCTCTGAACCCACACATCCTCCGGTATGTGCCAAAGTCCCCGATGCTTGCTATTCACCTTCATTTGAAGCTTCCTCCGATTCTCCCCTTAAGTTGACTATGAGTTGTAATCCACTTTCTTCGCTTTCCGCATCACCGCGATCTTCGTTCGATTGCTCCTTCTTATCGGTCTTGTCTAGGATCACATAGGGTCCTTCATCATTCCGCTTCTTGAAAATCTTCACCGGTTTCCCGGCTATAGGCACTCGTAGCATCGTTCCATCTAACTCACATAGTCGGTAAGTTCCGTTGTCGAAAACTTTCTGAACCTCGTATGGCCCGAACCACCTTTTCACGAACTTCCGCATCGTTGTATGTTGATGATCCAAACTACTGTCATAGACAATCACCCAATCTCCTTCTTCAATCTTCCACGGTCGTAGTCGGTGCTTTGTGTCGAACCGACTTTTATTCCGGAATCGCGCTTCTTGTTGTTGGTGTATTGCTTCCGCTATGTCTTCCGGTCTTCCCTCTAGTTGTCGTATCCGAACCGTTAGTAGTTCTTCCTAGCTCATCTCTTCCTTCCACGGTAGCACTGTCCATGTCGCGATCGCGGTTTCCGTTGGCATTACCTATGCTTGTCCGGTCATGAGTTCTGCCGGCATGTAACCGGTTACAGAGCTATGCGTCATCCGATCCGCCCATAGTGCATACGGAAGCATCTGCAACCAATCCTTCACCCTTCCATCGCATGCCTTCGCAAGTGCTTTGACGATCGGACTATGTCCTTGTTCGATCTTCCCGTTGGCTTCCGGATTGTATGCCGTTGTTAGTGTTAACCGAACTCCATGTTTGCTGAAGAATTCCTTAGCTTTATCAGAGTCGAGTTCTCCCTGATCCGCAATCACTTGTCCTACGCACCCGTACCTGCAAAACACCTCCAAAAGAAATTGGCATACTGCAGAACACGTTTTCCACCAATATTTTTGTTTGATTTTCACAAAAGTTGCCCATGTTCCTCGATGTCCAGCCCAATCGGATTCGTGAAATTCGGACATTATCCGGTTTCGTTGGTCTTTCGTCCCGACTACCCGAAGTGGTATGCCATCCGGTCTTTTCGGCTCCCTCCATATTAATCCATTTTTCAAGAAGAACTTTCAGACTTGCCGCTTCTTACTTCGGATCTCGGCTCTCTTCTCTTTATTGTCCGATGATTCCTCGATTTCTTGTAGCACTTTCCCGATCAACAAGCTTTCTCCCTCGTATTCTTCTTCCCGGAATTCTCGGATTACGTTCACCCGGCATATGTGCTCCGAAGCAAATTAGTCTTCGGAAACTTCTTCATTATCGGATTCGGTTATGTCATCTCTGAACCGCGCCCTTGATAGCATATCCGCTACCGCGTTGTCTTTTCCGGAGATGTGTCGTACCTCCGGATTAAGTGACTTAACATATGCAATCCATCTTAGCATAGCCACATCCGGTATTGTGCAACACTGCATCATCCCTAGAATCGGAAGACAATCCGTTTTGATCACTACTTTGGCTCCGATCAAATAATCTCAATCCGATTTAATTGCCGACACGACTCCCCATAATTCTCTTTTGACTTGTGCATATCCACGTTGCCTTTCGTTGAGAACCTTTGCTCCGAATCGGATCAGATATCGCGAACCATCCGGATCGGCTTGATTGATGACCCATCCGATTCCGGTTGGACTTGTGTCAACCGTTACTATGATCGGTCGGTCATAGTTCGGCTTCTTTAGTGCTTTTGCCCTCCATAGTGATTTCTTGAGCTTCTTCACGGCTTTGGTATGCTCCGTTTTCCATTCGAACTTCTTACCCTTCCGCAACAAGTGATAGAGTGGGTCCGAAATATAGTGCGGAATCCATATTTGGTAGAATGCACATGCTCCGAGAAACCTTCGGACTTCGGATTGTGACTCGCATATTTCTTTCATAGCTTGAACTGCATCGATCTTGGTCGGTGATGATCTTTGGACGTAGGGCCCACATAGATGTCCGACTACCAATATTTCATCTTGCCCGAATGCCGATTTCTCCCCGGAAAGTGTTAGGTGCACATCTTCTAACTTTCGAAGCACTTTTTCGCAATCGCGAATATGGTCGACTATGAACTTTCGGCATCCTCGATCATCCATAGTTTCATCTTTTTCTTCTACCACGCATCCTTTCATCGGAATGTCATCTAGGAACGACATCATTATCTCCGGAATGCAGTCTCGAAGCACCTTGTTCATTGCATTCATCATATGTGCAACCGAGTTCGTCACGCCTTGTGGTAGCGTACACATCCGGACTAATCCTATCGGTGTTCGCATGGTAGTGATGTCTCGGCTCTCCACGGCTACTAAGTTGGAATTGGTCATACCCCGAGTATAGGTCTCCGATGGAGTATATCACACGACCGGCAAATGCTTCTGCAAATTCGTCCACTATCAGACCGACTCCGGAGTTCCAGATCGTGACCTTGTTCACCAGTTGCAAGTCTTGGATAAATCGGAGTGACCTATTCTTCTTCGGAACCGTAAACCATCGATTTGAGTACGGAGCGTTTGATGGCTCTAGAATCCCCATCGCCACCTTCTCCTTGAGCAAGTCGATGATTTTCAGAATATGCGCCCGTGGCACTGGAATCGGCTTCAGGTTCCACGGCACATGGTCAATCGTGAAGATCCGAAGTTAATAGGAACCCACCTCCACCGATCCTAAGTTTCTTCCGGGTCTCATCCATGAAGGCATGTCCGATATCCATGGACTTCCGAAGTGTCGGATCCCCCGAGACTTCTTTCCTCTTTTGTTCGCTATCGGCGGGTAACGGTCCCGCGGCCGGTTTCACCTTCTTCTCCACGGTCTTGTATTTCGTACTTACCATTGCTTCTTCTTTGCGGAGCGCATCCGGCCCCATTTTCGCAATGATCTCGTACATCTCAATCGATTCCACCGGAATTACCCGGATTCCCTAGCTTGTATCTTCCGCGAGCTCTTCAAGCCGTTGTAGCGTGCTCCCATAGAACAATTCTTCGATTATTTCCACGATTTCTTCGTCTTCTTTTATTATTGATGCTGACCGTAACTTATCCTCCACTTTTCGGTATTCTTTCTTCATTCCTCCGATTACGGCCGTGTACGTGGATGCCCCATTCGGACCGATTCCTACTTGTTTTGCTCCGAGAGGTTTCTTCCTGTGTGGGGTATCAGGGCTTCTCGGACTATCACTTCCCCACTCTGCAACAGTCCGCTCTAAAAATCCAGTCTTGTTTGGGACAAGAGCTCTCTCTTGTTCCTTTCATGATTTGCTGGCACCGTTAGGAATTGGATGGATTTCCCTCCGTTTTAGCTCCGAATTTGTGCAAAAGCCGCACAGCTATCGAGCACCTTCGTCTCCATCCGTGAAGCCGTGATAAAGGGTTGCCTGAGGATCACGAAGTGTGAGACCTCGTCTTGTATGAAGAAATTTTGGTCGATCTTGACATCCCCGATCTTCACCGTCACATCCGGACAAGCCACAAATAGATCTTTTGTTGCTTTAGTGGCCGCCCGGATCTTCCATCCATGATTGGTGTTAATAGGCCACTTCCCCTTCCGATAGAACTCCTTAGACATCAAATTGATCTCCGATCCGTGATCAATCAATGCTAGCACGGGCTCTTTGATGTTGCCGATTCAGACCGGAGTTTCGGTATTTGCACACGCCGCGTGTGGCTTTGTATAGTGGGAATTCGGAATCTCGTCCTCCACTTTGGTGTCATTCATTAGAACGGTATTTGCATTCACCATCGGTGCATTTTCCTTCGTAGTTTGTCTTTTTCTTTTCACGAGATCCACAAGAAGATCATGGACCTCCTTCTTCGCTATTCCGAGTGATTCCTGAAGCGAAAATTCTACCCAGCTATCGAGGATTCTCTCTTCGAACACCTTTTTCAAGTCCGTTTATTGTTCGATGTCCGAGGTGAGCTTGAATGCCAGAATCATCTTTTCTTTTCCCTTCCCTCCGAACTTCCAGCTTTCCGGTGTCTTTGATGGTCCAGCCGCATCATCCGTGCGCCGTCGTTTTTCATCCACATACACTTCATGCAATTGACATAGCGCATGTACGCTATTCTTATCTACGGGGCACTCCCATCCCGTAGCTTCCCAGATACATTCTGCGGCGCTTCGGATTTCATCATGGTCAGCTTTCTTCATAATTTCTAACACTTCCGGCCAAAAAGACGCATTTGCTACAAATGACTCCCCCACACGTATTCCCGCAGTCGTTGCATAATTATCTTTCGCCGCGATCTCCTCCTCTAGGACCTTCTTCATGTCGCCTTTCCGAAAGTTTGGTCAAAGTGGCTTCCGAGAATCCATTGAATGAATCTGATTTCCCTCGTAGTAGATAAGATCACGTCGTAGCGCTTCCTTGTGCTCGTCGCAATCCCTCCAATCATGTTCGATGCTATCACACCATATGCACCGACGGTCCATATACTTGGAGCTTGTGGGATGATCATCCGACTTCTTTACCATTCCGATTTTTAGATTCTCCATCTCCTTCAGTAACTGCTCCACCGTAGTTGCGTAAATTCCCTTCTCGGTCGAAGCTTCCCAAGCCCGCGGTTGATGGTCTTCTGATCCGGATCTCGATTTCGGAATCGGTTCCAAAACCCTCTTTTCTTCGTTGACAAGCCATTGCCCCCTCTTTGTGTATCATGTGACGATATCCCGCACACTTTCCCATGTTTCGGTGAGGCCACTCTCGGTAGTTGTGTCCTCTAGAAGCACTCTAAGATCCTTCCGGTCCCAGACTTCTACGGCTCGTAAGAACATAATAACTTTGTCCGGTGTGAGGATAGCTTGATCTCTCGCAGACAACCTCCCGAACCGACTTTCGAATGCCGAAAACACATCGAGGACCTTCATCCCCTTGTCCGGCGTTTCCACCCAATCCTCGAATCCTCTCCACATTGCCTTGGAGGAGTCCTCGATAGCGAACATGGTCTTTAGCGCCTCTTCAAACACTTCCCACGTCAGATTTTGTTGTCGTAGCCCGTGGATACTTGCTTGAAGCCCGTCGGTAGCCACCCGGTTGAAGGATGTCACTTGCAGTCCTTCCGAAATCCCGCACCGTAGCATTTCCGCCTTGTAGTCCCGAAGATAGCGTGATACGTCCTTTCTGTTGAATTGTTGCCGCTATCTCTGACATCGCACGTTGTTCTTGAAGCATCCGCTTGAACATCATCATCATGTTGTTAGCCTTCAGTTGATTTTCTATCTCCTTGCTACCTGTTTTCACATCCGGTTCACCAATTGTGTCGTGTCTTTCGGCTTCGGATCATTGCGTGAGTCGGGCGGGAACCACTGAGGTTTTGGACTAGGAGAAAAGGAAATTCTAAGGCAATGAAGAATATGAAATATGTTGTAAGAAAGAAAGATATGAAAAACTCGTGAATCCCACGAGTATAGTGTATTAGTGAGTACTCAGATTAAGAGAAAAAAAAATAGTTAGCAAATTCGTGAATCCCACGATTATATTATATTAATCCACCCTTGTAAAATAAGCAACAACCCTCCATACATCTTTCTCTCCTCCTTATATAAGGATGGAAGAGGCTAAGCATAGCTTCATGCTTTCTCTAAAGTGTTCCTGTACACTAAATGCCCATGAGTTGCCTTTTTACACTATACTTTTATTTCCTAAATATAGTGCTCATGCTCGTTAGATGTGCACGAGTAATTTTTTATTGGTGTACATTTTTCTTATAAATAAAGTATTCACGCATTCTAAAAAATGCATGACTTACCTTTTAATAAAGGTAGGCGTAAAGAAAGGTCTTATACGTATTAAACCTATATGTAAAACATTTAGGATAAGTTAGTTCAATGGTAAGGTTGGGGTTTGTCCACATGGAGGTACAGGGTTCAAATCCTACCCTATGCATGTAATGAATATTTTTAATATTTTATTTTATTTATTATACGTACTTTAAATCGGATATAGTATTTTACATATTTCACGTAGTGTGTGATTCACACTACAACAACATAGGCGAAAAGGCGGCTAAACCCTATTCAAACCCTGGGTTCTGGCCGGTTATTCTCGAGACCTTGTTGGGAGGAAGGTTGTAGAAGGTAGAAGCGGAGCGCGCGGAGGAGCGTGTACGCGAAGTTACCGGCTGGAGTGACCCCCTTGAGGAGAGCACCGGCTTTGTGGAGGCCCTGATCGACGAAAGGCGAGCGGGGAAAACCGGGGGAGCGGGCCCTTTGGGGAGGTATGACACCCGAAGCATGCCGAAAGGGCACGATGCCACTCCGAGCGGGTCCTAGAAGAAGGAGAAGCGTAGGATTCCGAGCTTCCATTTAAGCTCGGAAATCAAGAAAACAACGAACCTACAGAAGGTTCTAGAGGAGCGAGTTCTCGACAATCGCATAGAACTCACGCTTAGGGAAGTGCTTGGCATAGCGAGACAGGAATTCCATGACTACATCATGGACCTCGTGAAGAGAAAGCGTCTCACGACGGAACCGGAGCCCGAGAAGCCGGTTGAAGTAAGGGCGGCACTCCTCGACGAGGGGGCCGCAGAAGAAGAGCTCGCGAAGAGCCACTACGCCAGGCCGCTCTGGGCGAGAGTGACAACAGAAACCCCCGTTCGTATCGGGGACGTGAAGGAACCGGTGGTGGCATTGATCGACCATGGGTCGGAAATTAACCTGATGTCCATGGACTTCTACAAAAAGGGGAATTGGCTGATCAACACCAAACACGGCTGGAAGATACGCGCGGCTACAAGAGCCACGGAAGAACTACACAGGGCTTGCCCGAACGTCAGGGTGAGCATTGGAGACGTCGATATAAACCAACACTTTTTTGTGCAAGAGACGTCCTCCCACCCGGTCATCCTCGGCGAACCATACATTACGGCGGCTAGAATGGAGACGGAAGTGCTGGACAATGGTTCCACCTATGCGAGGGTAAAAAGTCAGGACGGCCGTCATTCTGTCCAATTTTTTACCGTTCGGAAGAATCACGAGCGGAACAGGGACACCCTCGGAAATAACGACATGGCGGATTTTTAGAAAGGGCTATCAAGGCGTGGGGCCGCGATAGTCCGGATAGCTGGGAAATTCCCTACACCTATAAAATAGGAAGGAAAGTTTTGTTCTCCGACAATGGGGGATGTACCATAGCCAACATTAGTGGCCGAGAAAGAAAATGGGCCGAGATACGCTTAAAGGCGTGCGGAGCCTTGAGTCACGACGAAAGGATTAGGGAAGCCCTGGAGGCGGTCTCGTTCGATGACACCCTTGGAGAAATCAGGAAGGCAGTCGAAGGAGGCCTTAGCGAAGATCGAGTCATACCGGTCAACTCGGTCGACATGTATGAAGTCATTGCGGACTTCGAAAGAAAAACCAAGGTGCATCGGATCGCCTGAGTAGACACCAAGTACAAGATTTTGGACCGGAAGGTGAAGCCCGTCGCGGTTCCCTTACTGGAGGGCAGCTGGGAACGAATAAAGGGGGTCGCTACCGACCCGAGCTTGCGAGATCCGGCCGGTATAAGACACTGTTTCACCGACAAAAGGCTACGAGGGTTGAAGATCGGTGGGGGTGGCTTCCTACTGCCGGCGGAAGAGGAGCGGTTCAGAAGGATGCTCGAGAGGCATGGGAAAGCCTTCGCATTCTTGCCAGAGAGATCGGGTGCGTCGACCCAACCATTGTTGAACCAATGGTGATCTTTATCGTGCCGCACATGCCATGTAGTCTCAAACCGATTCAAGTACCAAGAGCTCACACGCCAATGTTGATGGAGCTTCTTAAGTAGAAGGTGGAGCTAGGCATCCTCGAACCATCGAGTGCCCCTTACTCTAACCGGTGGTTTACGGTACCAAAGAAGAACGGTACGCTGCGCTTCATCCCGGATTTACAACCGGTCAACAAGGTGACCATCCGCAATACGGGAGTTGGACCGTCGATTGATGAGTTCACAGAAGCCTTTGTCGGAAGGTCCATATACTCGGTTGGAGACCTTTACTCGGGGTATGACCACTTCCAACTAGCCGTGGAAAGCAGGGACATCACAACAATGCGAACCCCTCTCGGCCTAGTTCGAATGTGTACCCTACCACAAGGAGGGACCAACTCGGTGGCACACATGGAGAATGCAATGAACAGAGTTCTGCGGTACTGCATTCCGGACATCACCATGCCTTTCCTGGACGACATCCCTATCAAGGGGTGTCCGGAGGACACCAAGGATGAATCGATCGGTGTGGACGGGTGCCAAAGGTTTGTCACCAACCATATCTCCAACTGCGAGAAGATACTACAGAGGCTCGAAGACACGCAGCTTACCTTCTCGGGAGAGAAGTCGGCCTTCGGACAACCAAAGATCTTGATGGTGGGCCATCTATGTGGGTCGTACGGCCGGAAGCCATTGCCGACCAAGGTAGAGGCCATCTCAGCAATGAAGGAGGAGTGTAGATCCATCACAGAGGTCCGACGATTCTTAGGAGCATGCGCCTTCTACCACATATGGATCCCTCATTACGTGCATGTCGTCGAACCACTCTACGGCTTGCTAAAGAAGAGTAGGAATTTTGAATGGACAAAGGAACATACCGAGGCAGTCTGGAGGCTAAAGGGAACGCTCACCGCGGCACCAACTTTACGCAAAGCAGAATACACACCGGGGACTCCTGTCTACATCACAATGGACACCAGCCCGACCGGGATCGGATGGGTCGTAAATCAAGAGGACGAAAATGGCACGCATTTCCCTATCCGGTTCGGTGCGAAGGTACTGAATGAGCGACAACGAGGATACGCCCAAGTCAAGCGCGAGCTATGGGGTATCAATTCGGCGGTTAAGGTCGACAAAGACTACCTAATCAGGACGGAAGTGATCATAGAAATGGACTGCATGCTGATCCTTGGTATGGTCTCCGGATGCGCAACTCATGACCTAGCCATGCTCAGATGGATTCCGTACATCAATTCCCTGAACCTAGAGATACGACACATCTCGGGTAAAGACAACGCCATCGCTGATATGCTTTCTAGAGCAAGGTTCGAGGACGAGGACGGCATGGTATCAGAGGACTTCTTCAGATCAGCAAGGATGAAGATAAAAAGGCGAAGCACTCCGCCCTTGAACGAGTTCGACGAACATGACTACGATGGGGAGTGGCTTCTAATCAAAAGATTTCTAAAAACAATGTCGGTAGATGCCTCGATGACTAGGGAGAAAGCAGGAAAGCTCCGAAGAAGGGCATACTGATACTTCCTACGGAACGGGAATATCTGGAGGGTCCCAAAAAGGCGAAACAACGCGCCGCTCCGGGTAATAGCGCGGGCAGATGATCAAGAGAAGCTAATATCAGAGTTCCATGAAAGCCCTTGGTCTGGACACTGGGGTACATGGGCCACATTCGAGAAGTTAAAGGAGAAATACTGTTGGCCGGGTATATATAAGAGCGTGCAAGACTTCGTGTCCACATGCGAAAGCTACCAGATGCACTCGGTGGTTCGACACCGTGACGAGCTGCGCCCAACATACCCCCTGACTGTGCACTTAAAATGGATGGTCGACTTAGTAACGATGCTGATGGGAGAGGGTCAAAAGCGATACTTGGTGCTGGCTAGAGAAGACCTAAGAAACCAGGTAGAGGGCCGAGCACTAACGAACAAGACCATCGCGGCAGTATGCAAGTTTCTGATCGAAGATGTCATATGCCGATATGGGTGCGTGGGAAAAATCGTGGCTGACCAAGGCGAGCTAGACACGGAAGAGGCCGAGGAACTGTTTGATCGGTTAGGCGTAAAATTGTTTCTCACGATGGCGTACAACCCGGAGGCAAATGGAAAGATTGAGCGGGGTCACGGTCCGGTCGTAAAAACCATTGTACGCACGTGCGAAGGACGAGTCGGCGACTGGCCGAGGTTGCTCCCTTACGCGCTATGGGCGGACATGACTACCCACAGTTCGGTGATAGGGTACATGCCGACGGAACTAATGTTTGGACAAAAACCCATCATGCCAGTGGAGCGGACGATCGCCTCGTGGATGGCGATCGATTGGACCAACGAAATGAGCCAAGAAGAATTGCTAGCGACCCGAATCCTGCAACTTGAGCGAAGGCCGGAAGACGTGGCGCAGGCCGCGGCGAGGGTGAAAGAAGCGAGGATCTGGAACAAGGCCTGGTTCGACCGAACACACCGGCTCCGGCCAAGGAGGATCGAGGAAGCCGATTGGGTGTTAGTCTACGAAATCAACCTCGACAACCAACATAGGTCTACGCGTAAGTTCGCGAGGCGATGGTTTAGGCCGTACGTGGTAATTAGCGTCAATGATAACGCAACGTATCATCTCGCAGAGCTCGACGGGACCCGAATGACGACTCCGGTGTCAGGGAAGCGGATAAAGGCCTTCAAGAGGCAGAACGAGGCGGAACCGAACCCAGGAGACGAAAGCACCAGTTCTGAAGGGGAGGACGAGTAGCAGATGGCCGGAATCCCTCACTAAATTCGTTGCCCGACACAAGACGGAGTATGTGCGGTTTAGTGGGAGTGGATGTCGTGAAGATTCCGGGCCATAGGTGGAAACAATGTAAAACGCGCGGCAACACTGGTGTGCACGGGTGCACACCCCTAGTGAATCAAATAGTGTATGTCCTAGGCATAGGTAGAACGAGGTGTACTAGGTAGTTAAGGCATTAATAGGGATTCAAACATCGCGTAAGTAGGGAGAGTTACGAGGAGAGCGAATCAGGGGGGTAGAATCTAGGAAGGAAAAGCGATAGGTCATGAATGCTTTGTAACGGTTGCTCCTTGTGCTATAGGGCATCCTTTGACTATTTGAGAAGGGGGGCATTTTAGAGAGGAAAAAGGAAAACAGAGACAGAAGAAGACGAGGAGTCCTACGACGTGTCACCGGAAGGTGGTTCCCCTGCTCGCGTCAGACGCCCGAGTGCCCCCGACCAGGGGATCGACCTTCGGTGTGCCCACTCAACTTTGGATCTGACTACTGAAGAGCCTACGCTCGAACACCAGCACTGATCCAGTTGTAATCACCCACGGCGCTACGCGCATATATTGATTAATAGACGCTTATCCACCTAATGCAAGTTATTCTTAGCATATCTATCTGCGCCAGTGTCTACGCACGATCCTCTTACTCTATCTCTCTCGTTTCACTAAATCTTTTCAGTTTAAACCGCGGTCTCAGGGCTCATGTAAATCGCAGACTCTTCCTCCTCAATTCTGGATTCCTTGGTTCAAGACCCCCGTGGTCCTGCCCAACTTCTACGCATCAGCGAGGATTTCCTCGACAACGTGTAGAAGATGGATCAGATTAATGAGAAATCCCATGTCAGAGTGAAGGGGGAGCTTGTTGGGAATTCGGTCCCTCCGGATGGGATCGAGATGAGAACCGGAGGAGTCGGATTGCAAGAGCCAGATGACGGTACCGGATCCGGAAGGGTTCTAGATGAGACCCAGAAATCGGATTGAGTGAATCTAGATTGATCCGATGCAAACTTGATGCAAGAACATATGTGTAAATATGTTTCATGATGAGCCCATTGAAGCTATATTTGTAAATAGCCCTAAAGTCATATAAGTATAAATATGATTTAGAGCAATCACTTTAGGAGTAGCAGTGGTTATTGTTGGATGTTGTATATTGTTGTATACAGAGAGTGTAAGTGTGTGTGTGAGAGAGAGAGATACAGAACTAGTTTCTTTTTGTAACCGCCATTTGCGAAGACATAGAGCTCGAGGTCGTTGCCTCTGAGTTTCACTTTGTATGCCTCCTCTCATAACGATAGTTGGAGTCCGTGGGCTCCTGTGGTTTTTCCACGTAAATATCCTGCGTCATCTCGGTTTTAGTTTGTTATCTTCTATTCCTTGTTGATTACTTGGTTGTGGCCGAGGGTTATTTCCGCACAAACCGAACATGCATTCCTTGGTAGATGATCTTCTTGACCGACACCAAATTCTTGGTGATTGTTGGCACATGTAGGACGTTCATTAGTCTCCCTTTCTGGTCGACATGGGTTAAGGGGATGTCTCTGACATTCTCGATGTGATGTGATGCGTCGTCACCAATTTCGATGACCGCCTATTTTTCCAGCTTCTCCAGATATGAGAACCACTCTTTGTGGCTCGTCATGTAATTTGATGCTCCGAATTCAAACTACCACAACTCATTTGGTTTCGAGGTGGTCGTCTTCATCAAGTTGGCTTTATGTTTTATTACGAAGGCTGAGCCCGTTCCGGCTTGCCCTGAGCCTTCCATTGTCGTGCTTTCCGAGGCCAGATCGTTTCGTGAGTCAGGTAGGAACCACTGGGGTTTTGGACTAGGAGGAGGAAGAATTTGAGGCAAATCAAGTTATGAATAGAGTGAAATAAAGTGAGAAAGGAAACTCGTGAATCCCACGAGTATAGTTTATTAATCAATATTTAGATAAGAATATGAATATGAATAGATTGAAAGAAAAGGATATAGAAACCTCGTGAATCCCACAAGTGTAGTTTATTTATTTAATATTTAAAACCCTAATAATTTTCTTCACTCAATTTTTCATATAAAAATTTTCAGCCGCCCATTACATTGTGCTCCCCCCATCCATGCTTTTTCTATCTATAGACTTTATGCTTTCTTCTAAACTTTAAGCTTTTTCTAAACTTCATGCTTTTTCTAACCTCATGCGTTTTTTTATCGACTATAGTGTTCATGCACGCTAGATGTGCATGTGCATGCGTTTTCTTCTAACTAAAGTATTTTTTCCTAGAAAACATCTGTATGTGGGATTTCTACTTTTTTAATACTCATGATGTGTTAGTATAATAGTAAGGCTTCAACTTGTTCACATGGAGGTATAGGGTTTGAATCTTGCCCTATGCAAGTAACATATGTTTTAATATTTTCTTCTTTTTCTTCATATTTATTTAATCAGTTATTTTATACGTTTTTCATATAGTGTACGAAATACACTACGATAGGGCCCCCCTCTGAACCCGCACATCCTCTAGTGTGTGCTGAAGTTGCCCATGCTTGTTACTCTCCTTCATCTGTAGCATCCTCAGTCTCTTCCCCTATATCAATTATTAATTTTAGCCCACTTTTTTCACTTTCTACACCTTCGTGATTCTTGTTTGATTGCTCCTTTGTATCAGTGTTGTCTATGGTTACATAGGGTTCGGCGTCACTTCGCTTCTTCAAAATCTTCACTCGTTTCCTGCTACAAGTACCCGCAGTATTGTCCCATCTAGCTCACATAGTCGGTATGTTCCATTGTCGAATACCTTTCGAACTTCGTATGGTCCGAACCACCTTTTATCAAATTTCCATATCGAGTTGTGTTGATGATCCAAACTACTATTGTAGACTATTGCCCAATCCCCTTCTTCAATCTTCTGCAGTTGAAATCAATGCTTTTTGTTGAATCGATGTTTGTTCCGAAAACGCATTTCTTGTTGTCGGCGTATTGCTTCCTTTATGTTTTGTGGTCTTCCTTGTAGTTGTCGTATCAAGACCGCTAGTAGTTCTTCCCAACTCATTTCTTCCTTCCATGGTAGCGCCGTCTAGGTCGCAATTGCGGTTTCCGTTGGCATCACCAGAGTTTGCCCGGTCATAAGTTCTGCTAGCACATAACCGGTCACGGAACTATGTGTTGTGTGGTCCACCCATGGTGCATACGAAAGCATCTATGGCCAAATCTTTACTCTTCCGCAACATGCTTTTGCAAGTGCTTTTACGATTGGACAATATCCTCATTCAATCTTCCTGTTTGCTTATGGATTGTATGTCATGGTTAATGTCAACTGTACTCCTGTTTGGTGAGGAAGTCCCTAGCTTTATTGGAGTCAAGTTCTCCTCGATCCACAATTACTTGTCCTACGCACCCATACTTGCAGAACACTTCTTCCAGGAGAAATTGGCATAGTGCAAAACATGTTTTCCCGAATCAAATAATCCCCGATCTGATGTGGCCAATCTGCTCGTGCCAACACTCTATGTCAATGTCGGCTTCAGTGCCTTTTGCAAACATGACCGATTTCATGTCGTGCGAGTCGAGAATGAACATTCGACGATCTCTCTTTGTCCACGAGCAATGAGTCATCTCTCTTTCTCGATGAAGTTGCCGATGTGCCGAATCGGATGAGTAGTGTCGTCTCCGGCTTCGACACAGCTGGGTCTATCCGGCTCTCGAATTTCTCGGAACCATTCTTGATGAGAAATCAAATGGTTCGAGGCACCGGAGTCGACGAACCATACGTCTTCTAAACTAGAGACACTATTCGAAGTAGAAGCCAACATAGAATTTGCTCTATGTCTCATCATGAACATTCGCCATGATCGTCATAGTCGGAGTTGGTGGCATAATTGGTGAGTTTTTGGCTTGTGGAATCCGACTTACACTTCTTCTTTCGACACTCTTCGTTGTGGTGGCCGTTTTGCTGCAATATCCGTATTTGATCGAGGTTTGTCAGTTTGGACCGGAATGGAAGCTCCCCCTTCTTCCGAAGGTTCGTCGATGGCTTCCATCTTGTTGCCAAAATTAGGAGTTTTTCTCATAAGTCGGACCTCGTATGCCTTGTCCTTGGCCGAATCGGCCTCTTGCTCGGCCATGTCCTCTTCCTCTATTAAAATGTGTGTAGAACATGTAACCTTTTGAGGCGTTGCTCCTCGTTCGAACATGGTTTTCTTCAACCAACAACATGCATTGAAGATTGAAGAAAGATGGCAAATTCTCCCGTGCTAGTACAACGGTCCTCATCGCGCCGAACCGTGGTACAAGGCCATCGAGGCATATTCCGGCAAGAAGTGTTCAGACTAAAATGGTTTAGATTGGAGAGGACCGGATCGGAAGGGAACGTCGGCGATCGTGACAAGTGAAGAAGAACTGATGCTCATTACCAAAGAGAATGAGTTAAACCTTCTCCGCGACGAGACAATGTGGGTTGTTGATTTCGGAGCGTCGTTCCACCTGACACCGGATCGGAGATGCTTCTCATCCTACACAACCGGTGATCATGGTTGTGTCCGGATGGGGAATGAAGGTACATGCCAAATTTTCGGCATAGGAGATGTGTTGTTGACGACATCAACCGGATGCAAGTTGCTGCTGAAGGATGTCTGACACGTTCCGGAGGTTCGACTGAACCTGATATCAGCCAGTCGGCTAGATGATGAAGGCTACCCGGGTAGCATCCGGAATGGAGCCATGAAGTTCTGCAAAGGCAGCCTAATAGTGGCTCGAGCCCGGAAGGTCAACATACTATACTTGATGAATGCTTGGATATGCCGGGAAGAAGTGAACGTAGCATCCGACACTACCGGTGAGTTGTGGCACAAAAGACTGTGTCATATGAGTGACAAGGGGATGAAGAGGCTTGCCGAAGACAAATTCATTCCGGTGAAGGACGTGCAACTTGAGAAGTACACCGATTGCTTGGCCGGCAAGCAAAACCGAACCTCCTTCCGGTCAAGACCACCGATGAGTAGGAATACACCATTGGAGCTGGTACATACTGATGCATGTCAAGTGGACACGAAGTCACATGCCGGATCGCAGTACTTCTTCACATTCATAGACGACCATAACTGGAAGTTGTGGGTTTCACCGTTGAAGACGAAGGATCAGTGTTATCCGTCTTGAAGGAGCTCCACGCGAGAGTGGAAAGAGAAACCGGCTGGAAGTTGAAGGCGGTTCGAGCAGATAATGGAGGAGAATACCAGGGGCAGTTCGAGGATTATTGTTGGTCGAAGGGAATCCGGCTCGAGTTTATTGTGCCGAAGACGCCGGAACTAAACGGGCTGGCTGAAAGGATGAACCGGACCATAATGGAGAGAGTGCGGAGCATGCTAGCGCCTGCAAAGTTACCCAAGACGTTTTGGGCTGACGCGCTGACGATGACGACATATGTGATAAATACATCAACCTCAACACCCTTGGAAGGAGACTCACCTCAGAAAGTGTGGACCGGTAAAGATGTATCTTACCGGCATCTGAAGGTTTTCAGGTGTGGAGATATCCTTTCTGAGAGAGAAGAGCCCCCGGGAGATATCCGGATGTAGAGCATGTGTTGCTAACCAAAGAGGGGGAGCCAGAAAGCTTCGAAGAAGCAAAGAGAGACACCCACAGTCGCAAGTGGTTGAGGGCCATGCAGGACAAGATGGATTCCCTGCATGAAAACCACACATATGAACTGACGGAGTTGCCGAAAGGGAAGAGAGCACTCCGGAACAAGTGGGTGTACAAGCTGAAACTGGGAGATGCCGGAAATCCACCAATGTATAAGGCCCGAATCATGGTGAAGGGCTTCTGACAGAAGAATGGAGTGGACTTCGATGAGATCTTTGCCCTTGTAGTAAAGATGACATGCATCCAGACGGTTTTGGGCATAGCGGCAAGCATGGACCTCGAGGTAGAGCAACTGGACGTGAAGAAGACATTCCTCCATGGTGACCTCGAAGAAGAGATTTACATGCATCAACTGGAAGGATTTGAGAAAAAAGGGAAAGAGCACCTGTTGTGCTGGCTGAAGAGGAGCTTATACGGATTGAAGCAAGCTCCCCGACAATGGTACCGGAAGTTTGACTCCATGACCGACCAAGGGTACCACAAGACGCAGGCCGATCACTGCGTGTTTGTGAAGAAATTTGATGAAGGAGATTCCCTGATATTACTCCTATACGTGGATGATATGCTGATAGTTGGATGAGACCAAGTCAAGATATGGATGCTGAAGAAGGCCCTGAACCAGACCATCTCAATGAAAGACTTGGGTCCGGCAAGATAGATATTGGGGATGTACATCATCTGGGACTGGTCGAAGAAGCTATTGTGGCTGTCACAGGAAAAGTACGTGACGAAGTCGTCGGATGCGAAATAGGTCAGATCGACACTTCCGGCAAACGGCAAGCTATCCGGAAAGCAGAGCCCGAGTACGAAGTTGGAGAAGACGGATATGATGAAGATACCATAATATATGCCTATGCCGTCGGAAGCTTGATGTATGCGATGGTATGTAACCGGTCGGATATCGGATATGCAGTTGAAGTGGTGAGTTGGTTCATGAGCAATCCCAGAAGAGAGCACTTGAACGTGGTCAAGTAGATACTCTGGTATTTGAAAGGCACCTCGAGTATGTGCCTCCGGTTCGGCTCCGGTAAACCCGAACTTGACAGATTCACGTATTCGGATATGTCGGCTGATGCGGATACCAGTCGGTCTACATCTGGATATGTCATGACTTATGCAGGGGGAGCTGTTTCGTGGTAGTCGAGGTTGCAGAAGACGGTTGTGTTGTCAACCACGGAGGCGGAGTACATGGCAGTTGTAGAAGTCGGCAATGAGATACTCTGGATGAAGGACTTATTCGGAGAGCTAGGGATCCAACAAGAGGAATACCAGCTCTACTTCGATAGTCAAAGTGCCATCCACCTTGAAAAGAACGTGGCCTACCATTTCCAGACGAAACATATCCAGCGGAGGTACCAGTCGATCGGGGAGAGAGTAGAAGATCACGAGTTCGTGTTGACGAAGATCCACACGGAGGAGAACGGGTTAGATATGCTGACCAAAGTGTTGACAACCAACAAGATGGACGCGTGCCAAAAGCGAATCGGGCTGACGAGACATACCATGCCGGAGTGAAGGGGGAGATTGTTAGGAAATCGGTCTCTCCGGATGGGATTCAGTGATGAATGAAGAGGACACGGTGAGAACCGTAAGAGTGGACATATTTGTAAATAGCCCTAAGTTCATATAGGTATAAATATGACTTAGGCCAATCACTTAGTATAGTTAGGGCATAAGGTTGTTGTTCTATTGTTGTAATCGTTGTATAGAGAGCAACAGAGAGAGAGTGTAAGATACAAAGAAATACTCTGTTGTAACCACCGGTTGGCGTAGATACAGAGCTCGAGGTCGTTGCCTCCGAGGCTTTGAGTTGTAAAAATAACAAAGTGCGGAAGCAACAAGAAACCGAACGTAAGAAAAAAACACAGGTTTAATGGAAAGGTTGGACACATAGAGTACGCGGGAGAGAGAGAGCTGAGAGAGAGAGAGAGAGAGAGAGAGACCATGCACACAACTCTCTTCAAAATAATAATACTCAGTCTGTACATAGGATGTGCTCAATGAGTACTTTTATACAAGTCCATACGGATTGACAGAAGTACAGACACGTACTTCAATGCTCATAAATGAGCTCTACACTAACTCCCAAAATATATTCCTACGCGGAATATCTTTCCAACGGCCTCGCAGTTTATGCACCGCTACGGCTTCTCGTTGCGCACCGGTGTCGTGAAGATTTTTGGCAACGGTGTGAAAATCGTGTGGAACAAACAAAATCGAGAAAGTGTAATGAGCACTCAAACATCTGTAAATAAAATAAGATTGAAGCCTAGTAACCTTTGAGTCCATACAAAGGGGTGCAAGCAAGGGTTGAACCTTGCACCTCCATGATAAGAGACGAATTCACTTACCACTAAAGCCACTACTAAGTGCTTTAGATTTTGTCTATTTTCTTTTCATATTCAATATTTCGTGGGAAGCAAACATACAAAAACCGTGGGCACAAAACCATGGTTTTAGCCCGTCGTTTTAGCCCATGGTTCCAACCCATGGTTTCAGCCTGTGGTTTTAGCCATAGGTTTAGCCCATGGTTTTTTCATGGAGAGACCTATAAAAGCCTATAGTGGGGGTTGTGTAGGGGGGGCTCAATATGTGATATCACCAACACCACTATCATCAATATAATTATATTTTTCTACTTCTCAAGTGTACAATCTTTCTTCTTCTCAAGTGAACAAATTTCATCCAATCTTACATTGATCATCATCTCTTCGATAATTCCGCGAACGTCCTCCTCAGTCCAAGCCCCAATGGTCGCTCGAGTAGCAAACACATGTGCGAATCTTCACGACACCGGTTTGCGCACCCGGTTTACGCACCGATCCAGCCTAACCGATCGGTCCCAGCCGATCCGATTCTCGGCTATTCCGCGAACGTCCTCCTCAGTCCAAGCCCCAATGGTCGCTCGAGTAGCAAACACATGTGCGAATCTTCACGACACCGGTTTGCGCACCCGGTTTACGCACCGATCCAGCCTAACCGATCGGTCCCAGCCGATCCGATTCTCGGCTTGCACAGCCGATCCAGCCAATGTTGAGCTTGTATCTCAACACTCCCCCTCAAGCTCAAGTTGAGGCTCTTCTAGTTCTTCCGGATCACCACTCCGGTTTCTTGTGCCTTCACGCCTCGCTCACGCTCCCCGTCCTGTTCGATTCCGTGCGCCTTGACCGTTCTGATCGGCGTGTGTGCTCGTGCGACCCTTCTCAGATCCCTTGTTGTCACAAAGTTGGCGCCTCTTCAACTACCCTTTCTTCAGCATCTCCGAATTAAACATCTGAACCGAATCAGATTCCTCCGATCGGTTTCGCTCTCATCCAAGTTGGCTTCATCTCCCCCATGCTTGGCCGGCTTTGGCTCTTTCTTTTGGTTGCTTCCCTCACGTCCGCTTTCGGACTCTTTCGCGGATCCGCTCTGGGCTTCTTCAGCCGACCCGAAATCGAAATCGAGCGAAGATCTTACTTCGATAGCAGCTACACGTGCGGCGATGGTGAACAATTGTCACACCATAACGGCGGCTACATGAGCCGCGGCGATAATTATCCTACGGGCCAATACAGGAGGTCCATCCAATGCGAAGGTCGTACATCTTATGGAAGCGGCACACGTGCCAACATAAGACAAGAAGTGCATCCCCATGGCAGTTGTGCAGGAGATCATGCAAGCCATGGCACGAACGACCTTCCGTCTTTCCCTCTCGGCCCTCCTCCTCCTCTCCTCGCCACCCTACCCCTGCAGACAATTTCAAACATACCCTCTCACTTCACATATGTGTTTAACCCTAATCACGCCCCTCCCCCCCCCCCCCCCCCCCCCCCTCCTTACTTCTTACAAATTTGACGCATGCCCCCCCTTTATTTTCTATAAACCTCCCTCATACCCCTCCCCCATTTTTTAACCATACCCCTATGCCTTCCCCCCCTAATAACCCCCACAACGTTTCCCTATTCCAAACTATACCCCTCCCCCTTTTCATGCATTTCCTACACATACCCCCCCCTTCTTTACACATAACTCCCCTTCTACTTCTAGTAGATTTCAATATTCTACCACACCCTCTAAATTTCCCCCACACGTATATGAAATCCCTCATAGAAAACAACCTATCCGTACTCACAATAATCGCCCCCTTCCCACGAAACTACAAACTTTCCCATGTAATAATGTTAGGAAAAAAAACGTGTAGCTAGGCGTGCCAAATGGGATAGTAAACAGTTTCGGCATGTCATACATCCCGCGAAACGTCTCTTTTACCTTCTCGATAGACCTACTTCTACTTTAGATACTTTCATGTGGTTAGGACGTCATACATCTAATTTTCCCTTCTCCCCATATGTGAAAAAGACCCATAGTAGGAAACCCTATAATAAATTTTGGACGCCTCTCCTTAATAAACCTAGAATTAGTAGGATCCACAACCACTCTAATTATTCCCTCTCTAAACATGAGACACAACTCCTTAGCCTAGGTTTGAAACACATCCGCCCATCTTCTCCACCACCATCCCCTACCCTACTTAAAGAATTTGATAGCCTAAGTAGGACCCTTCAACTTAAACATTTTTTCAAAGATGTGGATAATTCGCCCCAAAATCCCTTTAAGCTACCTAACCCTAGTTGGCAACCTCCTACTAAGTGCACTCCCCTAGAAAACATTATATCTAAACACCAAACTATCTTTTGGGACACACTTCATACACTCAAATTAAAACCCACTAGGATTGCACCTCACTTATCACTAGCCTTACAATCTCTTAAGAAAAACAACAAAATCATAATCCTACCTGCTGACAAGAATGTTGGAGTGTGTGTTCTTGATAAGGACACATACTATAACAAAGCTATAGAACACCTTTCCGATACTAATACATATAAAAAAGTCTCCCACTATCCACTTGAGGAGTTATCCTATAGATTGAAAAGCATTGTTAATAACCATCTTGGTACCCTATCCAACATAGAAGCCAACTACATACTACATAAACCCTCAAAAGGGTACCAAGTATGCAATATTTATTTCCTCCCAAAACTCCATAAAAACCCAATAGGTTTTAGACCTATTTGCTCATACAATAACTCCTTTTTTGAACAAACATCAAAATTGCTTCACCACCAACTCATGCCTATCCTTCTCCTTCAGAAACAATATTTGAAAGACTCACATTCCCTTGTCCAGACTTTAGAACATCTCAACCCTCCCCCTAATAGCTTTATCTTCACCTTTGATGTTGAATCTTTATATCCCAACATACCCCCTAGGTTAGGACTTCAAGCTTTACGAAAAATGATTACCCCACATTTTTCATCTTCTAAAACTAACCTTATCTATACACTTAGTGCACTCACATTAGAATATCACTTTCTATCCTTTGATAACATGATCTATGAACAAGTCAAGGGTATAGCCATGGGTAGTAATTTTTCTGTAGTTTATGCATGCGTATTCTTAGGTCACTTAGAGAACTCCCAACCATTACACCCTAATCTTTTCTATTTCACTAGATATATAGATGATGCATTCGGGATATGGACGGGTACTAAACCTGAATTAGAAAATTACCTCCAGTTCTATAACACCTCCACTAATAATTGCATCAAAATTACCATCACCACTTCTCCCTCTAGATTACCGTTCTTAAATTTATGGATTAACCTAAAGAATTCACATTTCTCCTTTAATTGCTACCAAAAGCCCCAAAATGCCTACCAGTATCTCTCATTCTCGTCAGTTAACCCCCTTCACTTAAAACGTCATTTTATTATTAATGAACTAAAACGATACCTAATTAGAGAAAGTACCCCCTTAGGTTTCCTTTGAATGAAAAAACTATTTTTTAGTAGATTAGTTAAGAGAGGATATCGCCTTTCTTTTATATTAGAGAATTATAAAAAGGTCCTATTTAGTGCTAGGAAATCACTAGTATTTAGTAGAAAACCTAAAAGTACCATTATACAGTAGAAAACCTAAAAGTACCATTATACCTTTCATCTTCAAACTTAGGTATACGAAAGATACCCCTAGATTAGGAATTCACGACATGCTAGAAAACCTCCACACAGATTTAGCCACACATCCCCAACTATCCGAACTACAACAACCCTTCATATATTGGACTAAGTCTAAGTCCATTCATTCCCTTCTCGTCAAAACTAAATATAAATCCATAAATACTCCCACTTAATACTATATTCCTTTTATATCCCACCCCTATAATCACCCTCTTCTTAGAAGTACAATGTACTTCAATGCTCACACGAGCGTCTGACACTAACTACGATACATTAACTACCTAGTAGTCTAGGCTACTACTAGGCTTCCGATTACTGGTTAATCCGGCTAACTGGCTCCCTAGCTCACCGGCTCGCTTGCACACTAGCTCACCGATCCGGCTCAAGCTTATTCAGCCAATCTGGATCCGGTTGAGCTTGCCGCTCAACACTCCCCCTCAAGCTCAACTTGAGGTTGGATCGTAGTGTCAGTCTCCATGGTAGGCGGTGCTTCCACCCGGCTCCTTCTGGCGTCACTCCGCCTTGCTCGTGCTCCTCGTCCGGTCCGATCCCGTTTGCCGCGACCCTTCTGACTCTGTGCGCCTTGACCTCCTCGGTCGGCTTGTCTGCTCAACAGGCCTAATTCAGCTCCCTCGCTGCTATGACTTCGGCGCTTGCCGATTCACCGATTCCTTCGTGTTGGCTTTGACTTTCGTTGCCTTCTCGTCCTCTTGTCCTTGAATTGATCCGGTTTTTCCGAATCCGTCTGTTGAACCGAATCTGCTGTCTTCGATTCGTTCTAGCTCTTGTCCGAATCGGTCGCTCCAGATTCGTGTTCCGGTTCCAAGCCCTTCACCACATCAGACCATGTCCGGGTCTTGGCATTCTTCTTTCGGTCGGCTCTATCCTTCTTGACTCTGTCACCGTTGCCGCTTGTTTTGACTTGTTCGGATGTGTCAACTTCCTTTGTTGACTCGGCTCCTTTCTTCTTCTTGTCTCCCCCTCTGTCGGTTCTTCCCTGACTAGCACTATCAGCAATTTCTTTGCCTTTGCCTGTTCCCATATCTTTGCCCGTTCTCCCCCTCAAGTGTGGCACATCGAGATGTTGAACACCAAGCATTTCGGTGAAGTGCTGCAACTTGTCCGACCTGAGCGGTTTGGTGAAGACGTCGGCAACTTGCCGATTCGTAGGAACATACCGAAGTTCAACTTCACTGCTTAGGACACCCTCACGCACGAAGTGGTAGTGCACTTCTATGTGCTTTGTGCGAGTATGGAATACGGGGTTCTTGCCAAGCTGCATGCTGCTTATGTTGTTGCAGTATATAAGGATCGGGGTCGGTACCTTGATCCGCAGGTCTTGCAGCAGTCGCCGAAGCCAAATGGCTTCATAGGTGGCAACGGTAGCGCCCCGGTATCCAGCCTCAGTGCTCGAAAGGGCCATTGTTGGCTGCTTTTTGCTGCTCCACGCAACAACCACGCTACCAAGGGAAAACATATAGCCAGAGGTGGATCGGTGATCCGATGCATCGCCAGCCTAGTTGGCATCAGTGTAGCCGACTAGCTCTTCGGTTATACCATGCCAGTGTAATAGTCCCCGGTCCTTCGTGTCGCTCACATATCACAAAATTCGAGGCGCGCACAGAAGGTGCTCCACGGTCGGCTTCTCCATATACTGGTTGATCACGCCGACCGGATAACTGATGTCAGGTTGGGTGATTGTCAAATATATAAGGCTTCTGACGATTTGTCAGAACCGCTTCTCATTGCAGGCCGGTCCGGAGTCGGGATGGAGCTTCTGGTTCCGGTCCAGGGGTGTGGAGATCGGTAGGCATTCCGTCATGCTGAACTTGTACATCATATTCAACACATAGTGTCTTTGTGAGAGGAATATGTCGTCAGGGGTTTGGATCACTTCGATCCCAAGGAAATAGTAAAGGTCCCCCAAGTCCTTCATCTCAAATGCGTCCGACAGTTGGGACTTGACTCGGCTGATTTCATCGAGTCCGGGTTCGGTGATGACTAGATCATCAACATACAGCAAGATGCAAACTAGACCATGCGGACCTTGCCGGATGAACAACGAAGAGTCGGACTTGGAGGCTACAAACCCCATCTTACGCAACCAGTGCATGATCTTCGCATTCCAAGCTCGGGGGGCTTGCTTGAAGCCATAAAGTGACTTCTTCAACCGGCATAACGCTGACTTGTTCATCTCCGACTGGAAACTGGGGGGTTGGGTCATAAAGACCTCTTCTTCAAGATCGCCTTGAAGAAATGCATTCTTCACGTCCATCTGGTGAAGATGCCACCCCCTTGCCACAGCAACCGCCAACACCACATGAACCGTCGTCATCTTCACTACCAGAGTGAAGGTCTCGTCGTAGTCGATTTTGTGGGTCTGCACATATCCTTTTGCCACTAATCGGGCCTTGTACCGGTTAACCGAACCGTCGACATTGTACTTTACCTTGTACACCCACTTACGTCCGATTGGTTTACAGTGTCAGGGAGGGTCAACGAGGTGCCATGTGTCGTTGGCATCTAGTGCCCGCATTTCTTCCTCCATAGCGGCACACCAATTTGCGTCCTTTGCCAGTTTTGCGTAGCTCTCCGGTTCACGCACTTCCACCACCTTGGTCATGTACGCATAGTGATGTGCCATGTACTCATTGTACCCGTACCGCTTCAAGGGGTTCTTCTGGCGAGAAGACCGGCGTAACTTATCGTTACCCGGTTTGAGGCCCTTGTTGGTCGGTTCCCATTGACGGTCTCGTGCTCCGACATCTTCCTCTTCCCCTTTTCCTTGCGCGTGAACCGTCTCCTTGGTTGCTTGCATGGGGAGATCACGACAGAGTCTCCACTACTCGCCGGTTCACCATCCGACTGGTCTGTCAGACCCAGTCGCTCGTTCTGGACTCTCATCTAGAGTCTTGAACCCTTAGTCTTCTAACTGGACCGGTTCAGGCTCGCTAGCCTCATTCTCCGGTATCGGGTCGGGGCCGGAAGTCGGAGCTGGTAAGCCATACCATGATGCTGTCTCATCAAACTCAACATCTCAGCTTACTCGGACCTGCTTCGTCCAGGGGTTATAACACTTATACCCGTTTTGCTCATGCAAGTAACCGATCAGGATGCATTTCTCCGACTTTGCATCCAACTTCCTCCGCTTCTCATTCGGCACATGCACATATGCAATGCTACCGAATAGCTAAAGGTGTCTCAAATTCGGCTTGCGCCCGAAATACAACTCATGCGCGGACACTTTGTCACCAATCCGGTTCTGGATATAGAGAGCCATCCGAACTGCCTCAACCCAGTAGAAATGGGGCATGCTCTTCTCCTCCAGCATCGCCCTTGCCGCGTCGATAATCGACCGGTTCTTCCTCTCGGCGACACCATTTTGCTCTGGTGTGTATCTGCAATTGAACTCTCTCCGAATTCCTTTTTGCTACACATAATTGTTGAATTGGCCGGAAAAATATTCTTTTCTGCCATCCGACCGCAGGCACTTGATCTTCCTCTCCGTTTCCCGTTCAACCAGGCTTTGCAGGTTCCCGAAACACTCAAAGACTTTGCTCTTCCGCTCAATGAGGTAGATCCATGTGTGCCGGCTGTAGTCGTCAATGAAGGAGACGAAGTATCAAATCCCGCCAAGACTAATGTTCTATGCCGCTCCCCATACATCCGAATGAATAAGGTCGAGCTTGTTATGGCTACGATTTCATTCGGTGGGGAATGGAAGCCAGTGTTGCTTCCCGAGATGGCAGGCTTCACATATTTGGACCTTCCGGCCACTGAACTTCGGCAAACCGAAAACAACTTGTTTTGTTTGTAGGTTTTGAAGCCTCCGATAATTGACGTGGCTGATCCGCTTGTGCCACAGGTCAATGTTCAATTCGACCTTCGGCCCTTTCGCAAACATTGCAGTGTCAACGTCATTGGTGTCGAGGATGAACATCCTCCCATCTCTGCGCCCTTGCGCAATAACATGGCCCTCTTCCTCGATGGAGCACTCAAGGTATGTAATCAGCACCTGCATCCCCTGGTCAACGATCTGACCGACTGACACCATGTTCTTCGTGATAGTCGGAACGTGTAATACGTTCATTAGCTTCCCCCTCCGTCCGACGTGGCTCAAGGGGACTTCTCTGACATGCACGATTGGGTGAGGAGTGTCATCTCCGGTTTCGACAATCTGGTTGTTTCGGTTTCTCCAAGAAAGAGAACCACTCTTTGTGGCTCGTCATGTGATTCGATGCACCGGAATCAACGTACCACACTTCCTCCAATTTGGAAGTGGTCTTCTTCATCGAGTTCACCTCGTGTTTCATTACTAAGGTTGGCCCTTTACTGGCTTTTCTGGGTTTGGATCCTCCCGATCCTTCTGCGTAGTGCGAGTATTGCCGGTTCTCTTTGCCGGCCTTGCCGGATCCGGATCTATCCGAGTCGGCGTGCTTCTTCTAGCACTCGCTTTCTCTATGGCCCTTTTTACCACAGTACCAGCATTCCATGTCGGCCTTTGCTTTCCGGCCTCCGGCGCCGCCTTGTCTCCCCCTGCTTGTGGAGGGTTAGCAACTATTGTCGGTAGGTTCTCTGTGCCTTCAGTCCTACTCTTGTCGACCGCTACCATTGCGAGCCGACCCGCCTTGTCCACTACGCCCACAAGTCCAATCCGCCTCTGTGTACAACATCCGGTTGTCGGTGGGTGCACTTGTTGACACACCGGCGTGGTTCTCCTCTACAAGGAGCATCGACTGTAAGTCGAAAAATGACGGCGTATTCTCCCTTGTACATACCGCCGTTCGGAACGCTCCGAACTTGGACGCTAGGCCCCCAAGACAGATCTGCACCATCTCATCTTCCTTTACAGTGACGTTGATAGAGGCAAGTGAGTCACATATCTCTTTGATTCAGGCCGTGTATTCGGCTACCGACATGTCCTTCTGTCGGACATTGCTCAACTCCTGTCAGAGTTGCAGCTTCCGGGCCGTAGTGCTTGCCGCAAAAACCTTCTTCAGGTTTCCCCAAGCTTCTTTTGGCATCTTGGCATCTTGGACATGGCTCAGCAGCTGGTCTCCAACACTGGACGCAAAGTAGTGCATCACTCTGCTTGCTGCTTGTTCCCACATTGGGAAGTCCTTGTGTGCTGCATCAGGTGTTGTGTCGTTAGCTCCATTGACAAAGCAGGTACTGGTGCATCTTGTATGACCAAGATGCGTAGTTGGATCTATCGAGCTTCTCCACCGGGAGCGAGCTAGCCATTCCTCTGTCCATCACTTCTCCTTCTGTTCTTAGCGGGTCTTAGGGTTTGTCTTCAGATGCTGATGTCGGCTGCAGAGGTTCTCAACCCTCGCGCTTTGATACCATGTAAAAAAAAGAATAGCGTGTGGAAGTGCCAGGTTTAACGGAGATCTTGAATATACACAGTACGCGGGAGAGACAAAGAAAGAACAGAACAACTTAAATCTATTATCAACAACTCTGTAAAATTCTTTGTACATACAAAGTGCTCAACAACACTATTTATACAAGTCCTAAGAGGATTGACAGAAGTACAATGTACTTCAATGCTCACACGAGCGTCTGACACTAACTACGAGACATTAACTACCTAGTAGTCTAGGCTGCTACTAGGCTTCCGGTTACTGCTTGATCCGACTAACCGGCTCCCCAGCTCACCGGCTCGCTTGCTCACCGGCTCACCGATTGGGCTCATCCTTCTGGATGCTGATCCGGCTCAGGCTTATTTAGCCGATCCGGATTCGGTTGAGCTTGCCGCTCAACATTCGCTAACTGGATGTTGCTGAGGTTGTCGCAGTAGATTGTCGTCGGATCGGACACCTCCACCTGCAGATCCTTAAGTAGCCCCCGGTCCTTAGTGCCACTGATGTACCGGAGTACGCGTTGTGTGCACTGAAGGTGCTCCTCAGTTGGTCGCACCATGAACTGACTAATCACACCAACCGGGTAACTGACGTCTGGTCGAGTGATAGTCAAGTATATGAGGTTTCTCACAATCTGTCGGAACCTCTTCGGGTCGCAAACCTTTCCGGAGTTGGGGCGAAGCTTGACGGTTCTATCTAGAGGAGTCGAGACGGACTTACAATCTGCCATCCCGAACATGAAGAGCATACACAACACGTAATGTTGTTGGCTGATAAGTATGGCTTCGGAGGTACAGACCACTTCGATGCCGAGGAAGTAATGAAGGTCCCCCAGGTCCTTCATGTCAAATGATGCCACGAGCTGGAGCTTTATGCGGTCAATTTCACCTAGGTCGGCACCGGTGATGACCAAGTCATCAACATAAAGTAAAATACTAACCAGCTCAAGTTGACCTTTCCAAATGAACATGGAAGAGTCCGATTTGGACATCGCAAATCCCATCCGACGCAATCGTTGCATGATTTTCGTGTTCCAAGCACGCGGGGCTTCCTTTAGTTCGTAAAGGGACTTCTTCAACCGGTAGACCGCCGAGGTGTTCATTCCGGAGTGAAATGCGGGGGTTTGTACCATGTACACCTGTTCCTCAAGCTCATCTTGCAGGAACGCATTCTTGACATCCATCTGATGTAAATGCCACCCCTTCGCCGCAGCTATCGCAAGCAAAACACGGATGGTCGTCATCTTTGCGACCGGCGCAAACGTCTCATCGTAGTCGATGCCATGTTGTTGCGCATAGCCTTTCGCTACTAATCGGGCCTTGTATCGGTTGACCGAGCCGTCGGTGTTGTACTTGACCTTGTACACGCACCTACATCCGATTGGCTTCACACCCTTCGGTGCGTCAACTAGGTCCCAGGTTTCATTCTCCGCCAATGCGCGCATCTCTTCCTGCATTACGGCATGCCAATTTGCATCCTTCGCCGCTTCTGCGTAGCTCTCTGGCTCACGCACTTCCGCTACACGCGTAACATATGCATAATGATGCGCCATGTACTCATTGTGTCCGAACCGCACAACAAGGTTCTTCTGGCGGGTAGATCGGCGTAATTGCTCATTAGCCGATGTTGAGGCTTTCTTGGCCAACGCGGACTTCGCTCTCGAAGGCCCGTCATCGCTCTTCTCGGAGTCGGATTTGCGTCGATCTGACTCGCCCTTATCCGTGTTGTAATCCGACATTTTCTTCTTCCCTTTTTCCTTGGGCATAAACCGTCTCCTCGGCTTCCTGCGCGGGGAATGCACGGCCGAGTTTCCACTACTCGCCAGCTCTTCTTCGGACTGGTCAAACCGACCCAGTCACTCATTCGGTCCACTTAGCTGAAATGAGATCGGACTCTCATCGAGGGTCTTGTTTTCGCGGTCATCCAGAGTCATTTCAGCCTCGCCGTCCTCATCGTCAGAACTCGGGTCCGGAGGTCCGGAGTCGAAGGCAAAGTACCAGGACGTGGACTCGTCAAACACAACATCGCGGCGCACGCGAGCTTGTTTGGTTCGGGGGTTATAACACTTATAACCATTCTGTTCGTCCGAATAGCTGACCAAGATACACTTCTCGGCTTTCGCGTCCAACTTCCTCCATTTCTCCTTCGGCACATGCACATACACAATGCTACCGAAAACTCTCAAGTGTCGTAGATTTGGCTTCCTTCCGAAATATAGCTAATGCGCCGACACCTTGTCTCCGATCCAATTCTAATGTAGACCGTAGTCTGTACTCCTTCGTCCCAATAGAACTTGGGCAAGCTGTTTTCTTCCAACATTGCCCGCGCCACTTCCACATTCGACCGTTTTTTCCTTTCGGCTACGCCGTTTTGCTCTGGCGTATGCTTGCAACTGAATTCATGCCGAATTCCCATTTGTTGCAAATAACTGTTGAATTGACCAGAAAAGTACTCTTTTCTGCCATCCGACCGCAGGCACATGATCTTTCTCCCTATTTCCCTTTCTACGAAGCTTTTGAGGTCTCGGAAACAGTCGAAGACTTCACTCTTCTTTTCAATGAGATAGATCCACGTGTGTCGCGTGTAGTCATCAATGAAGGAGACAAAATATCGACTCCCGCCAAGACTAACGTTCTGTGCCGGCCCCCATACATCCGAATGTATCAAGTCGAACTTGTTCTGGCTCCGGTTACGCTTGTTGGGGAAAGGAAGTCGGTGTTGCTTCCCTAGCTGGCAGGCTTCACAAATTTGGGCCTTCCGACCACTAAATTTGGGCAATCCGAACACAACTTGTTTCGATTGCAAGTCCTGAAGCCTTTGATAGTTGACGTGGCCTATCCGCTTGTGCCACAAGTCGATATCCGACTCGACTTTTTGTCCTTTTGCGAACATTGCGGTGCCAACGTCACTGGTGTCGAGGATAAACATCCTCCCATCTCGGCACCCTTGCGTAATAACTTGGCCTTCCTCCTCGATGAAGCACCCGAGATGCATGATCGGACTTGCATCCCTTGGTCGACGATTTGCCCGACCGACACCAGATTCTTCGTGATTGTTGGGACGTGTAACATGTTCATGAGTTTCCCTTTTTTCCCGACATGGCTCAGGGGAACTTCACCGACATTCTCGATCGGATGCGGAGTGTCGTCTCCTGTTGCAACTACTCCCGGTTGCATCAAATTCTCAAGGTATGAGAACCACTCCTTATGGCTCGTCATGTGGTTTGACGCGCCGGAGTCAACGTACCACACCTCGTCCGATTTCGGGGTGGTCTTCTTCATCGAGTTCGCTTTGTGTCTCGTCACGAAGGCTGCCCCCTTTCCGACTTTTTCGGATCCTTCGGTGTAGTGCGATCCCTGCCGATTTCCTTTGTCGGTTTGTCCAGATCCAGATCCGGTTTTCTCCGTATCGGCGCGCTTCTTACAGCACTCGCTCTCCTTGTGGCCTTTCTTGCCACAGTACCAGCATTCTGCGACGGATTTTCCTTCCCGGTTCTCGTCACCTCGACTCTCCCTGTTTCCGGAGGGTCCGGAATTGCCGTCGGCATCACTTCGGTGCCTTCTTCCTTGATCCTGTTGGCCGCCTCCATTGCGCACCGACTCGCCTCGTCCGCCACGACCACGGGGCCTATCTCCCTCCGTGTACAACATCTTGCTATCGGCGTGTGTAGTCCTCGATGCACCCGTGTGGTTCTCCTCTATAAGGAGCATCGACTATAGGTCGAAAAACGACGACGTATTCTCCTGTGTGCACACAGCAGTTCGGAACGCTCCAAACTTCGACACCAGTCCCCCGAGATAGATCTACACCATTTCGCCTTCCTCGATGTTTACATCGATGGAGGCTAAGGAGTCGCATATATCTTTGATCTTCGAGGTGTAATCAGCCACCGACAAATCGTGTTGTCGCAAGTTGCTCAACTCCTGTCGGAGTTGGAGCTTTCTAGTTATGGTGCTTGCGGCGAAAATCTTTTTCATATTTCCCCTTAGTTCCAAATTTCTCATAACGAGATAGGGACTTTTGGTGGCTAAGGTTTCCTCTCTATTTTTCTACACAATTTTCTCTACTTTCTCTCTCATCACATAACAACCTACTCCCTTGGTGTTTTGGAGCAACTGACCACACCATCACATTTTTATTATATGCATATACCTATACACTCATTGTTAGTAGAATTAATTTAGCATTGCTACTATATTGGTAGAGGGACAAGCTAAAGCATCAAGCCAATAAGTTAATCTCCACTTGCTCCAATAATAATAAAACTTTTGTAAACAATGCAAAAGTATCACAAGGATTATATTCTTAGTTTGATTGGTTTCGAAGTATTGATAAGTATATTATGTACGTGTAAGGAGGAAGACGATTGGAAGTGACTACAAGAATCAATCGATTATTGATAAATTGTTACATTGAAGCATGTGAAAATCAAGAAATTTGGATTAAACTCATTCCAAGGAGAGAAGAGGGAGATAGAGAAACTAATAAATCGCAAAGCATTTAGGGACAAAACAAGTTGACAATTGATAAAAACATTTTTGTGTTATACTTTGCATCTAGGGTTTCTTATTAAGTAAAAAAGTGTACTAAATGAGGAGAAAAATCTTCATATATAAGAAGTCTAAACGGGAACATCTATCGGCATAATTAATAGTTGGTTAGAGCATTTTATCAAGATATTAGAATTGAAATTTGGTCAAAGTGTTTATTTATGTGGTTTACCCAAAGACAATAGCTCTTGAGGAGGGCTCATTAGTGCCACGTGAGAAACTTGCCACAAATAGAAAAAACGTGATAACAACTCAATTATAAACAATGAAGATAAAATTAAAATTAGAGGTTCTTGTCTTTCTTGATTATGGGACAAACAACATTGTTGTGAGGTGGTGGGTCAAAGGCAAATGTAGGCAAATGAGGTAAAACGAGGTGTAAAAATGAATGTAAATATGCAAAATGTAATCTAAAAAGTTTAAAATAATAAAACGTCAATGCCTTAGTAATTAAGGCTATTGATTGTGTAGAAGAAAGTGTATGTATCATTGTATAGTTTGAATCTTGGCTTGTGTGTTAGGGTGTTAACTACCTCTCTTTGAATATTTTGACGTAGGGGGGTGAGTGAGCATTTAATAAATGGGTGAGTCTCCTCTCCCACATTAAACTGGGGAGTTGAGGGCTCATTTTGGGGTTTGGTACTCAGGTTTTAGAGGGGTTTCATTTTCTAATTTTAGGTTCTGTGACACATTTTTCCTCTTCTTTACCTCCTTGGGTTTTAGGGTTTTCTTGTGGGTGGTGTGAGATTGAGTTTTGGGCCACTCCTACTTTTTCTTACTTGGTGTACACTTCCTCTTCTTCGAGATATTTTATTAAGGTTTTCTTGCTTGAGTGAAGGCAGAAGAGGTGGAGAAAGGAGAATATTTAAGAGGAAGATGAAAAAGAGGGTGTGGAAATCTAGAACAACAAAAAGCATGTCAATCGTTGCTTGTGAGCGTGGGCCAACGAAACCCCCTTGCTTTGCAACTATATTCCTTATATAAACATATGTTTGTATTCCCCATTTTAATCATTCCTCGAATACCTTATTTTGAAAATGGGAATATATATTTTTGACTGAATTAGTGGGTGTTGTCTTAATTTGAGGTTGTTGTATTAAACAACTGCACTTTGCTCTAATCTTAAATTAGCTATTTGAGCGCTTCCATGGTGGAGAGAGAGAAAGGTTTCGTGATGACTCATACACAAGTTTCCTCAAGTCAAGCCTAAGCTTCCTTGAGTCGAGCCTAAGCTTTCGTCAACTTGACCTTAGGTTTCCTCGATTTCATCAACTTGAGCCCAAGCTTTCCTTGATTCAAGCCTGAGATTTCCTCAACTTGATCCTAACATTTTCCTTGAATCGATCCTAAGTTATTCTCGGTTCGAGTCTTAGGTCAATTTGAATAAAATCTTCAATGTTGACAGTTTTATTTCACAAAAAGAGAAAATTACTCAAGGTAACCCATGGTGTGTAAGAGTTGGTTATTGGGGGGAATCTTTGTAGAGGGGTTTAAAATCTTCTTGCACAATATCCTGCCCTCTTTGGTTCAGGTTCTCGTGGTCCTACTCGACTAGCACACACACACACACACGTTATCGTGACAATGTTGTCATGATGTGGCAACCACACGTAAGGAAACAATTTAAATTAAAAATTTTATATAAGAGATTGAAAGTCAAGGCAGAAGTACGATGGTCAAGAGATAGAACAAAGTTAAAGACAAAAAAAAGACTTAGCTCAGTGATCAAGGTCTTATGCTAAGAGTAAAAGGTCAAAGGTTAGAATCCCATAATGGATGATGATGGACAAAATGTGACTTGTTGTAAGTAGCAAGGTATATGTCAAAAATGAAGATAAGATGTACAAATTTTGTGTTTGTCGAGTCTCTAGGTAAAGTGCTACAAAAGGAAACTTACTATTTTGGTAAGGGCCCTCTTAAAAACATATAAAATTTGAGCTTGGAGTAGCAAATCCAGAGGTAGCTTGAGATCACCGATGACGAGAGGCAACGAAGCTGTCTCACAAGTCAATCTAAACAAAGGCTCGAGGATATGCCTTAATTGATACATATACATATTATACTTCTCTAGCTTCTATATTTTTACCTTTCAATACAGTCCTTGTAACGGAGTCTAGAATTATCTCGTTTTTATTTAGACTAATAATTCAATCTTCAATGTAATTAGGTTTTGGGTATTCATTTTAAATTTATTCATATAGTGCTATTTTGTGTCAAAGATTGTGATTTCGAGGTTAAAGTGCAAGCTTACATAGATTTGAAGCAAGATTTGCAAAAAGAGAAGCCCTAAAATTACTACATAAACTCGCACTATGTGTTGGGATTTACGGTCCCTCCGGATGGGATGTCCGGAGATGAATGACGGCAAGCCCGGTTGCGGTTACGGAACCGGAGGATGAAGAGTACCCGGCTACGGAGCCGGATGATGAAGACCCGGCTACGGAGCCGGATGATGTAGACCCCGGCTACGGAGCCGGATGATGTAGACCCCGGCTACGGAGCCGGATGACGAAGACCCGGCTACGGAGCCGGATGATGAAGACCCGGCTACGGAGCCGGATGACGAAGACCCGGCTACGGAGCCGGATGATGAAGACCCGGCTACAGAGCCGGATGATGTATGTACCCGGAGAGAGATCCGGATGCGGGGACATATTTGTGAATATGTTTGCCAAGGGCCCTTGAGGCTATATTTGTAAATAGCCCGAAAGTCATATGTGTATAAATATGACTTAGGGCAAACAGTTTTATGTTGCTGAAAAGTTTGCTGCTCATTTTCTGTTTTTCCACTCAAGAGGAGTGAAGAGAGAGCAGCCGAGAGAGAGAGAGAGAGAGAAACGAGGAGGTCGTTGCCTCTGTGTATTACCGCCGTCTGTGGCGAGGACAGCGAGCTCAAGGTCGTCGCCTTGCAGCTCGCCATTGTATACTTCTCTGTATAGTGTTGGTTTGGAGTCTTGAACTCCCGTGGTTTTTCCTGTTTAGGGTTTTCCACGTTAATCACGGTGTTATCGTGTCTTTCTCTGTGTTTCCTATTTTCTGCTGCATTGATTCGTGATTTCTCGGTTGTGGCCGAACGGTGAAGGCGAATCGGAGCGTAGATTCTCAACAAAGTGGTATCAGAGCGACGGCAGTGCAGAAAATGGAAGGCGGCAGCAGCGGGCAGCCGGGGATGATGGTGCTGAATGCGCAGAACTACGCCGACTGGAAGATCAAGATGGAGGATCTTCTGATTGTTCGGGACCTGTACGAACCGATTGACAGGTCGGAAATACCGAAGGGGGTACTTGAGACGGAATGGAGGCTTCTGAACCGGAAAGCCGTTGCAACCATTCGGCAATACGTAGACGTGAGCGTTCTACAACATGTGGCGAACGACACCAACGCATACGAGATGTGGCGGAAGCTGTCGGGTCTCTACGAGAGGAAGAATGCGTTGAACCGGACCTCCCTGATGAGGAAGATAGTGAACCTCAAGTACCGGGACGGCGAGAGCATGGTGGAACACGTAAGCACGTTCATGGGATTCGTGAACCAGCTTGCGGCAATCAAGTTCCCGTTGGAGGATGCAATGCAAGCCATCATCTTGATGTGTACATTGCCGGAAAGCTGGGAGAACTTGGTGGTGACTCTCAGCACCTCCTGCACCGAAGATAACTTGTCTCTACAAACGGTAAAGACAAGTATTTTGAACGAAGAAGCGCGTCGGAGAGATAAAGAACCGGCCTCCGACCCGAAAGCGCTGCTTACCGAATCGGATCGGGGAAGACAATGGAACCGGAGTCCGCAAAGACGGGAGAAGTCGGGGACCCGGTCGCAGTCAAGAGGAAGGCCCACATGCTTCCACTGTGGGAAGCCGGGGCACTTCCGGAAGAATTGTCGGCATTACCGAAAAGACAACGGAGCCGACGACACCGATTCGAAGAAGTCACCGGAGAGAAACGGTGCATACCGGGGAGCCACGGACCGGAGAGGTCCGGATCGGCGAGGGCAGGACCGGAAAGGAACGACGGCACTCGCGGCAAGTGAAGAAGAGATAATGCTCATTACCGAAGAGAGGGAGCTAAACCTTGCCGGTGAAGAGATGACCTGGGTGGTCGATTCCGGAGCGTCGTTCCACCTGACCCCGGAGAAGAAATACTTCTCATCCTACATAGCCGGTGAGCACGGCTGTGTCCGGATGGGAAATGAAGGTACATGCCGGATTGCCGGCATAGGAGACGTGTGGCTGATGACATCAACCGGATGCAAGATGCTGCTGAAGGATGTTCGACACGTTCCGGAGGTTCGATTGAACCTGATTTCGGCCGGGAGGCTAGACGATGAAGGCTACACGGGTAGCATCCGGAACGGTGTTATGAAGTTCAGCAAAGGGAGCTTGATAGTGGCTCGGGCCCGGAAAGTCAACACACTGTACCTGATGAATTCCCGGCTATGTCCGGAGGAGCTGAACGTGGCAGCTGACACTGCCGGTGAGCTATGGCACAAGAGACTGTGCCACATGAGTGAGAAGGGGATGAAGAGGCTTGCAGAAGACAACCTCATTCCAGTGAAGCATGTGCGTCTGGAGAAGTGCACCGATTGCCTGGCCGGTAAGCAGAACCGAGCCTCCTTCCACTCAAGGCCACCGACGAGACGTAGTGCACCACTGGAGTTGGTGCACACTGATGTGTGTCAAGTAGAAACGAAGTCACATGGCGGAGCCCAGTACTTCGTGACATTCATTGATGACCACAGCCGGAAGCTGTGGACGGCACCGTTGAAGACAAAGGACCAAGTATTGTCCGTCTTCAAAGAACTCCACGCGAGAGTGGAAAGAGAATCCGGCAAGAGGCTGAAAGCGATACGAGCGGATAACGGAGGAGAATACCGAGGGCAATTTGAGGAGTATTGCCGTTCGATGGGAATCCGGCTCGAGTTTACTGTGCCGAAGACGCCGGAACTGAACGGGCTGGCCGAGAGGATGAACCGGACCATAATGGAGAGGGTCCGGAGTATGCTGGTGCATGCGAAATTACCCAAGGGGTTTTGGGCTGAGGCGATGTCGACGGCGACATATGTGATAAATAGATCACCCTCAGTACCTTTGGACGGAGACACGCCGCAGAAAGTGTGGACCGGTAAGGAAGTGTCCTACCGGCACCTGAAGGTGTTCGGGTGTCTCGCATACGTGCATGTGGCAAAGGACCGGAGAGGAAAGCTAGATCCAAAGACCCGGCCATGCATATTCCTCGGTTACGGCAACGACGAGTTCGGCTACCGAGTATGGGACCCGGTCGACAAGAAGATATTCAGGAGTCGAGATATCATCTTCATGGAGGACAAGACACTCGCCGACTGGGAGTCGGAGAAGAAGATGAAGAGCTCCAAGTCGACCGGTGAGGATCAACTCTACAAGGAGCAGTCCCGACCGGCAAGAGACCGGTTAGCACTCGAGGATCCGGCCGAAGACGGTGAAGAAACAGAACCGGCCGAAGAAGATGAAAATGATACCGGAACCGGCCCCGATCCCGAAATGGATTCGGATGAAGAAGAATCTGAAGAACCGGTTACCGAAGCTCCGGAACGGAGATATCCTCTAAGAGAGAGAAGGGCCCCCCGGAGATTTCCGGAACCAGAGCACGTGCTGCTAACCGACGAGGGGGAGCCGGAGAGCTTTGAAGAAGCGAAGCATGACACCCAGAGCCGCAGGTGGTTGAGTGCCATGCAGGACGAGATGGATTCCCTGCATGAGAACCACACATATGAACTTGTGGAGTTGCCGAAAGGAAAGCGGGCACTACGAAACAAGTGGGTGTTCAAGCTGAAACCGGGAGATGCCGGAAACCCCCCGAGATACAAAGCCAGGATCGTGGTGAAGGGGTTCCAGCAGAAGAAGGGCGTCGACTTCGACGAGATATTTGCCCCGGTAGTGAAGATGACCTCCATCCGGACGGTGCTGAGCATAGCGGCAAGCATGGACCTCGAGGTAGAACAGATGGACGTGAAGACGGCATTCCTTCACGGTGACCTCGAAGAAGAGATCTACATGCAGCAACCGGAAGGATTCGAGAAGAAAGGAAAGGAGCACCTGGTATGCCGGTTGAAGAAGAGCCTCTACGGTCTGAAGCAGGCTCCCCGGCAATGGTACCGGAAGTTCGACTCCTTCATGACAGACGAAGGGTACCACAAAACGCAGACTGATCACTGCGTGTTTGTGAAGAAGTTCGAGGGAGGAGACTTTCTAATACTCCTCCTGTACGTGGACGACATGTTGATCGTCGGACGGGACCAGGGCAAGATACGGATGCTGAAGAAGGCTCTTCACCGAACCTTCTCAATGAAGGACCTGGGTCCGGCGAGGCAAATACTGGGGATGCACATCATCCGGGACCGGAAGAAGAAGCAGTTGTGGCTGTCACAGGAGAAGTACGTGACAAAGGTGCTTCAACGGTTCAACATGTCGGAAGCAAGACCGGTCGGATCAACCCTCCCGGCAAACTGCAAGCTGTCCAGGAAGCAAAGCCCCAAGACAAAGGCTGAGAAGGAGGACATGATGAAGGTACCATATGCCTCTGCCGTCGGAAGCTTGATGTACGCAATGGTGTGTACAAGACCGGACATAGGATATGCAGTCGGAGTGGTGAGCCGGTACATGAGCAATCCCGGAAAAGAGCACTGGAACGCGGTCAAGTGGATACTCCGATACCTGAAGGGCACGGCAAACGTGTGCCTCCGATTCGGCTCCGGTAAGCCCGAACTCGACGGCTTCACTGATTCGGATATGTCGGCTGATGCAGATACCAGCCGGTCCACATCAGGGTATGTGATGACGTATGCAGGGGGAGCTGTTTCGTGGCAGTCGAGGCTGCAGAAGACGGTTGCGTTGTCAACCACGGAGGCGGAGTACATGGCGGCTGTTGAAGCCGGCAAGGAAATAATATGGATGAAGGACTTCATTAGAGAGCTCGGTATCCGGCAGGAGGAGTACCGACTCTACTGCGATAGTCAGAGTGCCATCCACCTTGCGAAGAACGCGGCCTATCACTCCCGGACGAAGCACATCCAGCGAAGATATCACTGGATCCGGGAAAGGATAGAAGACCAGGAGTTCGTGCTGACGAAGATCCACACGGACGAAAACGGCTCAGATATGCTGACCAAAGTGCTCACACCCGACAAGCTGGAAGCATGCCGGAAGAGGATCGGATTGGAGAGACATCCCATGCCGAAGTGAAGGGGGAGTTTGTTGGGATTTACGGTCCCTCCGGATGGGATGTCCGGAGATGAATGACGGCAAGCCCGGTTGCGGTTACGGAACCGGAGGATGAAGAGTACCCGGCTACGGAGCCGGATGATGAAGACCCGGCTACGGAGCCGGATGATGTAGACCCCGGCTACGGAGCCGGATGATGTAGACCCCGGCTACGGAGCCGGATGACGAAGACCCGGCTACGGAGCCGGATGACGAAGACCCGGCTACGGAGCCGGATGACGAAGACCCGGCTACGGAGCCGGATGACGAAGACCCGGCTACGGAGCCGGATGACGAAGACCCGGCTACAGAGCCGGATGATGTATGTACCCGGAGAGAGATCCGGATGCGGGGACATATTTGTGAATATGTTTGCCAAGGGCCCTTGAGGCTATATTTGTAAATAGCCCGAAAGTCATATGTGTATAAATATGACTTAGGGCAAACAGTTTTATGTTGCTGAAAAGTTTGCTGCTCATTTTCTGTTTTTCCACTCAAGAGGAGTGAAGAGAGAGCAGCCGAGAGAGAGAGAGAGAGAGAAACGAGGAGGTCGTTGCCTCTGTGTATTACCGCCGTCTGTGGCGAGGACAGCGAGCTCAAGGTCGTCGCCTTGCAGCTCGCCATTGTATACTTCTCTGTATAGTGTTGGTTTGGAGTCTTGAACTCCCGTGGTTTTTCCCGTTTAGGGTTTTCCACGTTAATCACGGTGTTATCGTGTCTTTCTCTGTGTTTCCTATTTTCTGCTGCATTGATTCGTGATTTCTCGGTTGTGGCCGAACGGTGAAGGCGAATCGGAGCGTAGATTCTCAACACTATGATGGGAAGGGTTTTTCATGAGACTCATGCCAAATTTTTTGGATCGTGATTCCGTCCACCAAGTGAGAAGTTGTGTGAGAGAGAAGAGGATTGGAGCATTCTCCTCATTCAATGTTCTTCTCCTTGAATATTCTCCACCTTCAGCCTTCTCCTCATAACTTCACCTTGAACCTTCTTCTCCTCCAACATTTTCCTGATGTAACCTTCATCTCCTCGATTGTTCTCCTCCTCTAATGTCTAGATAAGGAATAAAATAATAATATAAGTATATAGGCCTAGCACGTATATACTTATATTATTGTTTGGGTATTGTAGAAGGCAATATGTCTCTTATGCTATAACAATCTGCTATTTGGTAGAGGACAAGGTTGTTCGGCTTTCTTTTAAGAGTAGACCAAGCAGGAGAAGCACACATAAGAAGCCCTAAGGACAACAAGACAAAAGATAGGGACGATGAAGGTGGGAAGTTCTCTCTCTATCGATGTTCTAAAGTTAGGAAGAAGTTGAATGATGATCCCTATGTACTACGTACCACCACATATATAAGTGAATCCAATATGTGATACCATGGGGAAAAAACCTCTAGCCAGCTCTAGAGTAAAAAGTGCCCATGTATAGGGAAAGAGTTCACATCAAAGATACCTAAGGGAACACATAAGTGTAACAAAGGTTTGGTCTACGATATTATCTTTAGTAACTTGGGTATTACGGAAGGGAAGATGTAAATATGTATTTTTGAAAGTCAAACAGAATGCAGTTGAGTGAATCAAGGAGATATGGTTGATGCTTCAGCATACTCTAAGAGGTCAATATGATGGAATAAGTAGTGAGCTTGATGTTGTGTTTAGTAAGCAACACCATTTTAGGGAAATGTGGACAAAGGCAGAGAGAGGTCTTCACCTCTTTTGGGGAGAGAATAAAGTGGAGATACGCTCCACCAAGTAGCAACGGGCATAGTTTCGGTTCAAACCGAACCGAACTTTTAAGCCACGGTTTAACAATTTAATGGTTCCAAAAATTTTTAATGGTTTGGTTTGGTTTGGATTTTCGATAACGGTTCGGTTTATAGGTTTTTGGTTAAATTTTTTTTTACCTTAATAGTTTATTAATTTAATGGCTTAATTAACGATTCTTTATTTATGTTAGGAATTCGGTCCTTCCGGATGCGACGGATCGGACGAGCCGAAGGAAGGAACCGAACCGAACGGATCCCGTGTGAACTGGATCCAGGGACATATCTATAAATATGTTTCTAGTGTACCTATCTTGGCCATATTTGTAAATAGTCCTAAATTCATATAAGTATAAATATGACTTAGGGCAATCACTTCGGTAGAGTTGAAGAGTTGTATGATGTTAGTCATTATTATTGTTGTACACACACACACACACACACTAAACTTGTTTCTGTTGTAACTGTCGGTTGGTAAAGACAGAGCTCGAGGTCATTGCCTTTGAGTCTCGCATTGTATCTTTCTTCTCATAGTGATAGTTGGAGTCTGTGGGCTCCCGTCGTTTCTTCCCTATTAGGGTTTTCCACGTTAACATCCTGTGTATGTCTTATTTCGATTTTCTGTTTTCTTCTATCGAGTGAGTAAGACTCGGTTGTGGCCGAGCACTATACCTCACAAACTGGTATCAAAGCGAACAATAGATGGAAGAGTCATTCGGAAGCATTTTCAAGCTCACTGGCTCCAATTACCCTGTGTGGAAGTCGAAGATGAGGGACATGCTCATGGTCAAAGATTTCTGGCAGCTGATACAGTTTGGGGACAAGGAACCAAACTAGATCAATGCCACTACGTGGGAGGTGATGCATATGAAGAAGACGACATACATTAGGTGCTTCATCGATATGAGCCTATATAACAACTTCAATGAAGAAAGCAAGGCTCATGTGCTCTAGGAGAAAATCGGCACCATGCTGGAGAGCAAGAACGTAGTAAATCGGGTTTCGGTATTCCGGAAGTTACTAAGACTTCGATACCAAGATGGATCCAGCATGGCGGAGCACATGAATTCTTTCCAAAGGCTCATAAATCAAACAACCTCACTGGAAGTATCTTTGGCTGATGAGGTACTTGCATTGCTCTTGCTCGATTCCCTCCTGGATAGTTGGGAGATGATAGTTGTCACTTTGGGCAACGCCGGGCCATATGGAAAAAAGTTGTCCCCGACAAGGATAAAATCAAGCTTGCTGGATGAAGAAGCTCGCCGAAAGGACCGGGAGTCCAGAACCGATCCGAAGGCCTTAATCACGGAGGATGGTCGTAATCGGGGAAGATGCCGGAATTGAAGTCCCCAAAACCAAGACAAATTGAGGACGCGGTCAAAGTCAAGGGGAAGGCCCACTTGCTTTTACTTCGGAAAATTGGGCCACTTCTAGAAGAACTGTCGACACTTCTAGAAAGCCAAAGAGGGAGACGACATTCCAAAACCGAAGAAGATTTCGGAAAGGAGAGGAACATCGGCGATCGCGACAAGTGAAGAAGAATTGCTGCTAATCACCGAGGAGAGTGAGCTGCATCTTGTCAGTGACGAAACGACATGGGTGGTCGACTCCGGCACGTCGTTCCATCTAACCCCCGATCGGAAGTGTTTCTCATCATACAGAGCCGGAGATCATGGTTTTGTCCAAATGGGAATTGAAGGTGCATGCTGAATTGTCGGCATAGGATATGTGTGGTTGACGACATCAACCAGGTGCAAGTTGTTGTTGAAAGATGTCTGACACAATCCGGAGGTTCGGTTGAACCTGATATCTATTGGGATATGTCCCTCAAGTGGGAGGAAGATCCGAATGTTCGTAAAGCCGACAGTCGAGGAGTCGAGTTGATGAGGGACTCGGCCGAGGCCGAAACCAGAATCGTGTACATAGCCAACTCGGGAGACTATATTTGTAAATAGTCTGAAAGTTGCGTAAATATATATGCAACTAGGGCAAACTTTAGTGAGGTATGAACAATGTGGGTTTAGGGTCGATAAGGTGTTAATCTAGGAAACCGTAGATGCGTAGAACACAATGGATTTAGGAAAGAGTGAAATAGGTAATAAGATCAGCTAATCAAGTCAACTAGAATATTTTGTGGGCAAGTTACAATGTACTTCATCTTGAAGTATGTGCCATTGACTTCAAGATAAATACTATCTAGCACTAGCTTATATCTAGGGAGTTGGGTTATATTAAATGACAACTTAGTTGACAGAAAAGGAATATCTCCACTACTATCAACTAACATGCACATTTAATGTTACACTCGGACCAAACAGAGAATATAATCCACTCGCTTACACAGTGGTGTATTGATCATCAGTCCCCACTAATTTTGTAGTGAGCTGGTCTAGATCCCATCTAAGCTCTAAGTTATGAGCGCATGGGTGAACTACCATTGTGAGCTATGCTCATATGCAATAGAAGTTTTGTTTTCATATATCCATCTCTGTGGTTGTAACTCTATATACCTATCTAATTGATTCTCAATATTTCTAACAACTACATGGGTAGCATCCGGAATGGAGTCATGAAGTTTTGCAAAGGAAGCCTGATCGTGGCTCAACCCCGGAAGATCCGGAGGTAGACCGGTTGGTATCCGCATCAGCCGACATATCCGAATCCGTGAATCCGTCATGTTGGGGATTACCGGAGCCGAACTAGAGGCACATACTCGAGGTGCCTTTTAGATACCGGAGTATCCACTTGACCGTTTTCCAATGCTCTCTTCCGAGATTGCTCATGAACCGGCTTACCACTCCGACTGCATATCCGATATCTGGCCGAGTACATACCATCGCATACATCAAGCTTCCGATGGCAGAGGCATATGGTATCTTCACCATATCCGTCTTCTCCGCCTTTGTCGTCAGACTTTGTTTTCAGGATAGCTTGCAGTTTTCCGGAAGTGTCGATCCGATCGGCTTCGCCTCCGACATGTTGAACCATTTGAAGCACCTTTGTCACGTACTTCTCATGTGACAACCACAATAGCTTCTTCGACCGGTCCCGGATGATGTGCATTCCCAATATCCTTCTTGCGAGACCCAAGTTCTTCAGCATATAGGAAAACATATAGGAGGAGTATCTGGAAATCTCCTCCGTTAAGTTTCTTCACAAACACGCAATGATCGGCCTGCGTCTTGTGGTACCCTTGGTCAGGCAAGAAGGAGTCGAACTTCCAGTACCATTGACAGGGAGCTTGCTTAAGTTCGTATCGGCTCTTCTTCAGCCGGCACACCAGGTGCTCCTTCCCATTCTTCTCAAATCCTTCCGATTCATGCATGTAGATCTCTTCTTCGAGGTCACCATGGAGGAATGTCGTCTTGACTTCCAGTTGCTCTACCTCAAGGTCCATGCTTGCCGCTATGCTCAATACCGTCCAGATGTCATCTTTACTACCGGGGTAAAGATCTCATCGAAGTCCACTCCTTTCTTCTACTGGAAGCCCATCACCACGATCCGGGCTTTGTATCTTGGTGGATTTCCGGAGTGCACTCTTCCCGATTCCTCCGTCTGTTCCGAATCTGAATCCAATTCGGGATCTTGTCCAGTTCCGGTGTCTACTTCTTCTTCTGTCAGTTCGATTTCTTGTCCGTATCCGGCCGGTTCGTCGAGTGTCATCCGGTTACCGCCTAACATCCGGTTTTCAACCAGCTAGGTCCTTGTGTCCTCAGTCCAGTTTTCATTGGATGATCCAGAGTTCATCATCTTCTTCTCCGACTCCCAGTCGGCAATCGTCCTGTCTTCCATGAAGAGTATATCCCGACTCCAGAACACCTTCTTGTCGATCAGATCCCACACTCGGTAACCGAACTCATCATCACCGTATCCAAGGAATATGCATAGTCGGGACTTCGGATCTAGCTTTGCTCTCTTTTCCTTCACCACATGCACGTATGCGAGACACCCGAAGACCTTTAGATGCCGGTAAGATACATCTTTACCAATCCATACTTTCTGAGGTAGGTCTCCTCACAAGGGTACTGAGCGTAATCTCTTTATCACATAGTTCGACGTCGTCAGCGCCTCAGGCCAAAATGTCTTGGGTAACTTTGCATGTGCTAGCATGCTCTGGACTCTCTCCATAAAGATCCGGTTCATCCTTTCATCTACGTCGTTTAGTTCCGGCGTCTTCACAACGATAAACTCGAGTCGGAGTCCCTTCGACCGGCAGTACTCCTCGAACTGTCCCTGGTATTCTCCTCCATTATCTGCTCGAACCGCCTTCAGCTTCCGGTCAGTTTTGACAGGAACTACACGCTCCCTATGTGCAATGCTCGGCCACAATCGAGCTTAGAATCATACACAGAAAACGGGAATGAAATGCACGACACAAAGGAGAGAAGAGTACACAGGATGTTAACGTGGAAAACCCAAAACTAGGGAAAAACCACGGCAGCCCACAGACTGCAAACTATCACAATATCACAATGATTACAACAACGAGCTCACGGAGGCAACGACCTCGTGCTCATGATCTTTGCCACAGGCGGCGGTTACAACAGAGGCAACGACCTCTTCCTATCTCTCTCTCTCTCTGTACACAGATACGCGCCTCTTCTTGCACCAACAAGAATGACAACAACCCACGCTATAATAAGTTTGCCCTAAGTCATATTTATACTAATATGACTTTTCGGCTATTTACAAATATAGCCACGATGGACTCTCAGAAACATATTTACGAATATGTCTCTTCATCCGGTGAGCACTCTTCACCGGGCCTGCATCATCCGGTTTTCACCGGGTTTTCCATTTCAGGGTACTCCTCATCCGATTCTCACCGGGTCTGCACCATCTGGCTCTCCGTAGCCGGGTACTCCTAATCCGGTTCTCACTGGGTCTGTACCATCCGGCTCTCCGTTTCCAGGTACTCCTCATCCGGTTCTAACCGGGTCTACACCATTCGGCTCTCCGTAGCCGGGTACTCATCATCCGGTTCTCACTTCCCATCCGGAGGGACCTGTTTCCTAACAAACTCCCCCTTCACTCTGGCATGGGATGTCTTACTAGTCCGATCCGCTTCCGACATGCATCCAGCTTGTCGGGTATCAGTACTTTGGTCAACATATCTGACCCGTTCTCGGCCGTGTGGATCTTCGTCAGCGTGAACTCTTGGTCATCTACTCTTTCCCGGATCCAGTGATACCTTCGCTGGATATGCTTCGTCCGGGAATGGTAGGCCGCATTCTTAGCAAGGTGGATGGCACTTTGACTATCGCGGTAGAGCCGGTATTCATCTTGGCTGATACCGAGCTCTCCGATGAAGTCCTTCATCCATAATATTTCCTTGCCGGCTTCCACAACCACCATGTACTCCGTTTCCGTGGTTGAAAACGCAACCGTCTTCTGCAGCCTCGACTACCACGAAACAACTCCCCCTGCATATGTCATTACATACCCGGATGTAGACCAGCTGGTATCCACATCAGCCGACATATCCGAATCGGTAAAACCGTCAAGTTTAGGTTTTCCGGAGCCGAATCGGAGACACATATTTGAAGTGCCCTTCAAGTACCGGAGTATCCATTTGACCGCGTTCCTGTGCTCCTTGCCGGGATGGCTCATGAACCGGCTCACCACTCCGACTGCGTATCCTATATCCGGTCAGGTACACACCATTCCGTACATTAAGCTCCCGACGGCAGAGGCATATGGTACCTTCATCATATCAGCCTTCTCTGCTTTAGTCTTCGGGCTTTGCTTACCGGATAATCTGCAGTTTGCTAGGAGTGTCGATCCGACCGGTTTCGCTTCTGACATGTTGAACCGCTGAAGCACCTTTGTCACGTATTTCTCTTGTGACAGCCACAATTGCTTCTTTGACCGGTCCGGGATGATGTGCATCCCCAACATTTGTCTTGCCGGACCCAAGTCTTTCATTGAGAAGGTCTGGTTGAGAGCCTTCTTCAGCATCCGTATTTTGGCTTGGTCCCGTCCGACAAAACATGTCGTCCACGTATAGAAGGAGTATCAGGAAGTCTCCTCCTTCGAACTTCTTCACAAACACGCAGTGATCGGCCTGCGTCTTGTGGTACCCTTGATCGGTACCACTATCGGGGAGTCTGCTTCAGTCCGTACAGGCTTTTCTTCAACCGGCATACTAGGTGCTCCTTCCCTTTCTCCACGAATCCTTCCGGTTGCTGCATGTAGATCTCCTCTTCGAGGTCACCGTGAAGGAATGTCGTCTTCACATCCAGCTGCTCTACCTCGAGGTCCATGCTTGCCGCTATACTCAACACCATCCGGATGGAGGTCATCTTTACTACCGGGGCAAATATATCGTCGAAGTCCACGCCGTTCTTCTGTTGGAATCCCTTCACCACGATCCTGGCTTTGTATCTCGGGGGGTTGCCGGCATCTCCCGGTTTCAACTTGTACACCCACTTGTTTCGGAGTGCCCGCTTTCCTTTCGGCAACTCCACCAATTCGTACGTATGGTTCTCATGCAAGGAATTCATCTCATCCTGCATGGCACTTAACCATTTTCGGCTATGGGCGTCACTTTTAACTTCCTCGAAGCTTTCTGGGTCCCCCTCATCGGTCAGCAGCACATGCTCTACATCCGGAAATCTCTAGGGGGGCCTTCTCTCTCTGAGAGGATATCTCCGTCTTTGGGCTTTGGTAACCGGCTCCTCCATTTGCTCTTCATCCGAATCCGATTCAGGGTCTTGACCGGTTCCGGTTCCAGCTTCCTCTACTTCTTCTTCTCCTGGTTCAGTATCCTCACCGTAGCCGGCTGGTTCCTCGAGTGTTAACCGGTCTCTTGTCGGTTGGGTCTTCTCATCGTAGAATCGATCCTTACCGGTCGACTCGGAGTTCATTATCTTCTTCTTCGACTCCCAGTCAGGGAGCGTCTTGTCCTCCATGAAAATAATATCTCGATTCCGGAATACCTTCTTGTCGACCGGGTCCCACACTCGGTAGCCGAACTCATCGTCGCCGTAACCGAGGAATATACATGGCCAGGTCTTCGGATCTAGTTTTCCTCTCCGGTCCTTAGCTACATGCACATACGCAAGACACCCGAATACCTTCAAATACCAGTAGGACACTTCCTTACCGGTCCAGACTCTCTGTGGCGTGTCTCCGTCCAAGGGTACTGAGGGTGATCTGTTTATCACATACGTCGATGTCGACAGCGCCTCAGCCCAAAACGTCTTGGGTAACTTTGCATGCGCTAGTATACTCCGGACCCTCTCCATTATGGTCCGGTTCATCCTCTCGGCCAGCCCGTTTAGTTCTGGCGTCTTCATCACGGTAAATTCGAGCTGGATTCCCTTCGAGCGATAGTACTCCTCAAACTGCCCCCTGTATTCGCCTTTGTTATCAGCTCGAACCGCCTTCAGCTTCCGGCTGGTTTCTCTTTCCAGTCTCGCGTGGAGCTCTTTGAAGACGGATAGCACCTGATCCTTCGTCTTCAACGGTGTGGCCCACAGCTTCCGGCTGTGGTCATCTATGAACGTCACGAAGTACTGCGCTCCGGCATGTGACTTCATGTCCACTTGACACACATCAGTATGCACCAACTCCAGTGGTGCATTACATCTCATCGGTGGCCTCGATCGGAAGGAGGTCCGGTTTTGTTTACTGGCCAGACAATCACTGCACTTCTCCAAGTGCACGTTCTTCACTGGAATGAGGTTGTCGTCTGCAAGCCTCTTCATCCCCTTCTCGCTCATGTGACACAACCTCTTGTGCTACAGCTCACCGGTAGTGTCGGATGCAACGTTCACTTCCTTCGGACATAACCGGGCATTCATCACGTACAACGTGTTTACCTTCTGGGCCCGAGCCACAATCAGGCTCCCTTTGTTGAACTTCATAACACCATTCCGGATGCTACCCATGTAGCCTTCATCATCTAGCCGACCGACTGATATTAGGTTCAGACGAACCTCCGGAACATGCCAGACATCCTTCAGCAGCAGCTTGCATCCGGTTGGTGTTGTGAACCACACGTCTCCTATGCCGACAATTCGGCATGTACCTTCATTCCCCATCCGGACACAACCGTGATCACCGGCTGAGTAGGATGAGAAGCATTTACGATCCGGGGTAAGGTGGAACGACGCTCCGGAGTCGACCACCCAGGTCATCTGGTCGCCGGCAAGGTTTATCTCACTCTCCTCGGTGATGAGCATCAACTCTTCTTCACTTGCCGCGATTGCCATTGTTCCCTTTTGGTCCGTTCCCCTCCGGTCTTTACCATTCTAGTCCAGAGTCCGCTTCGAATCGGTCCCGTTGGATTCCTTATCTTTTCGGAAATGCCGACAGTTCTTCTAGAAGTGTCCCGGCATGCCGCAATAGAAGCAAGTAGGCCTCCCCCTTGACTTTGACCATGTCCCCGACTTTTCCCGGTTCTGGGGAGTACAGTTCCTTTGTCTTCCGCATTCCGATTCGGTAAGGAGCGCTTTGGAGTCGGAGCTCGTATCCTTATCTTTCCGACGCGCCTCCTCATCTAGCAAGCTCGACTTCACTCTTGCTAGGGATAACCGTTTCCCTTCCGGCCCGGCGTTGCCCAAAGTGACAACCAACGTCTCCCAGCTATCTGGGAGGGAACCGAGCAGAAGCAGTGCTAGTACCTCATCGGCGAGAGGTACTTCCAATGATGTTTCCTAGTGGATCAGCCCCTGGAAGGCATTCATGTGCTCTGCCATGCTGGAGCCATTTTGGTACCGGAGTCTTACTAGCTTCCGGAATACCGAAACCTGATTAACAACATTTTTGTTTTGAAACATAATGCCGATCTTCTCCCAAAGCTCATGAGCCTTGCTCTCTTCATTGAAGTTGTTGTATAGGCTCATGTCGATGAAGCACCGTATGTATGCCGTTGTCTTCATGTGCATCACCTCCCATATCGTGGCGTCGATTTTGTCTGGTCTCTTGTCCCTGAACTGAACCGGCAACCAAAGATCTTTAACCACGAGCATTTCCCTCATATTCGACTTCCACACCGAATAGTTGGAGCCGGTGAGCTTGAACATGCCTCCCATCGAATCGTCCATTTTCTATGTCGTTTCACTCTGATACCACTTCGACAGGAACTACACGCTCCCTATGCGCAATGCTCGGCCACAACCGAGCTTAGAATCACACACAGAAAACGGGAATGAAATGCACGACACAAAGGAGAGAAGAGTACATAGGATGTTAACGTGGAAAACCCAAACTAGGGAAAAACCGTGACAGCCCACAAACTGCAAACTATCACTATATCACAATGATTACAACAGCGAGCTCATGGAGGCAACGACCTTGTGCTCACAATCTTCGCCACAGGCGGCGGTTACAACAGAGGCAACGACCTCTTCCTCTCTCTCTCTCTCTCTCTCTCTCTCTCTGTACACAGTTACGCGCCTCTTCTTGCACCAACAAGAATGACAACAACCCACGCTATAATAAGTTTGCCCTAAGTCATATTTATACTAATATGACTTTTCGGCTATTTACAAATATAGCCACGATGGACTCTCAGAAACATATTTACAAATATGTCTCTTCATCCGGTGAGCACTCCTCACCGGGCCTGCATCATCCGGCGCTTGTCGGGGCGCTTGTCGGGTACTCGTCATCTGGTTTTCACCGGCTCTTCCATTTCCGGGTACTCCTCATCCGGTTCTCACCGGGTCTGCACCATCCGGCTCTCCGAAGCTAGGTACTCGTCATCTGGTTCTCACTTCTGATCCGGAGGGACCTGTTTCCTAACAGGTTTCTCTTTCCACTCTCGCGTGGAGCTCCTTGAAGACGGATATCACCCGATCCTTCATCTTCAATGGTGAGACCCACAACTTCTGGTTGTGGTCACTTATGAACATCACGACGTACTGCGATCTGGCATGTGACTTCGTTTCCACTTGACACACATCGGTATGCACTAGCACCAGTGGTGCATTCCGTCTCATTGGTGGTCTTGACTGGAAGGAGGGTTTTGCTTGCCGACAAGACAATCCGGCATGTACCTGCATTCCCCATCTGGACACGTTGGCTATGTAGGACGAGAAGCATTTCCAATTCGATGTCAGTTGAAACGATGCTCCGGAATCGACAACCCACATTGTGTCGTCACCGACAAGGTTTAACTCATTCTCCTCCGTAATGAGCATTAGTTCTTCTTCACTTGTCACGATCGCCGACGTTCCTTTCCGATTCAGGCCTCTCTGGTTCGAACTGTTTCAATCGGAACTCTTCTTCGAATCAATGTTGCCGGTTTCTTCCTCTTTCCGGAAATGTCGACAGTTCTTCTGGAAGTGCCCCGACTTCCCACAATAGAAGCAAGTAGGCCTCCCGCTTGACTTCGACCTCGTCCCCGATTTGTCCCGGTTTTGGGGACTCCAATACCGGCCTCTTCCCTGGTTGTGGTCATCTTCCATGACCAAGGCCTTCGGATCGGTTCCGGACTTCCAGTTCTTCCGACGAGATTCTTCATTTAGCAAGCTTGATTTTACCCTTGCTATGGACAATTGTTTTCCTTCCGGCCTGGCATTGCCTAACGTGACAACTAACGTCTCCCAGCTATCTGGGAGGGAACCGAGCAGGAGCAATGTGAGTACGTCATCGGCGAGAGGTACTTCCAACGAGGTTGCCTAGTGTATTAACCCCTAGAAGGCATTCATGTGCTCCGCCATACTAGAGTCATCTTGGTACCAGAACCTCACTAGCTTTGAGAATACCGAAACCCGATTGACAACATTCTTGTTCTGGAACATGATGCCGATCTTTTCCCAGAGTTCATGAGCCTTGCTCTCTTCATTGAAGTTTGTTAAGTAATTAGGTAATTAACTAGGGTTAACTAGAGACTAATTATATGGTTACGTTAAGCAGCGGAAGATTAGTATGATATGCACATGAGAGTGTGTGAGAGGAAGAGAGAGAGAGAGAGAGAGGGAGGAAGTTACACTTATGAACACGAAGATAAATGGGGGATGATTGACTATATTGAAAAGTTTCATCAACTACAAAAATACCCACAATGAGGTATATATATACAACCCATGTGCAAAGGTGCACATGTGTGGGTAGAACATAGGTACTTATGTGTAAATCCTACATTAAATGTACTAAGGAGTGGAGGATCTAGAATATCCCACTTAAGTACAAGGTCCTATTTAAAGGCTTAAGGTCAACACATTAACTAGATTTGATCTAGGTAACTACAAAGTTACATGTGTTGACTAACTAGATTAAACTAGTTGAGCTTGATATCTCAACACGCCCCCTCAAGCTCAAGTGTGAGGCGTCGAACGCCTGGTTTAGCTTCCTTCGGCTTCGTTGGCATCGGTGCGGCTTGCGGCGTTGCGTGGCTTTCTTCGCGTCTCCGCGGCCTCATTGCGCGACTCTTCGCGGCTTCGTTGCGTGGTTTTGTTGCGCGGCTCTCCGCGTCTTCGTTGCACGGCTCTCTGCGTCTCTCCGTAGCTTATTCCCCCCCTCAAGCCTGTGACAAAGGCTTGGATCCTCGAGCTCTTGTTCGGCCACTACCTTCATCGTGAGGGCATAGTGATGGGCCATATACTCGTTGTAGGCGTAACGAGTGACTTGGGTCTTCACTCGTGATGAGCGGCAGAGTTTCTCGTTTGTCGATGTGAGCGCCTTCTTTACTCCAGGTGTACTCATGATGGGTACACCGAACTCACTGTCTAGTGAGCGAGCCGAATCATCCGAATCACAGTCGTCAGGGTGGACCTCGACTTCGTATTCGGACATTTTACCTTTGCCTTTGTCCGATGTCGGACTTGGCGACAACATGTTTTCATCACATGGAGGCTTTGGTGGGCCAATTAGCTCGGTAGAGCTTGGATTGTCCTTCAGTGGAGGACTTGGCCGAGTTTCGTCGTCCGAGTTGGCGTTCAACTCTTCCTCAATCGGGTCGGATGGAGTCGCATTGGGCTTATACCAAGATGCCGATTCGTCGAAAACAACGTTGCAACTTATCCGCACCACTCGGGTCGAAGGGTTGAAGCACTTGTACACCTTTTTCGCGGACAAGTATCCTATGAGGATACATTCTTCCGACTTCGCGTCGGGCTTCTCTCGACTTTCGTTCGGGATGCGTACATTCGCAATGCTTCCGAACACCTTGAGGTGCGAGAGGATGGGCTTTCTTCCAACGAAGATCTCGTATGGAGTAAGCTCGTGCACGCTATTTGTGGTGCATCTATTCATGAGATAGACAGTTGTGGGTGCCACTTCCGCCCAATAGAAGTTAGGCATGTGCTTCTCACGCATCATGGCGCGTGCTACCTCGAGTATTTGCCGATTCTTTCTCTCGGCTACTCCGTTTTGTTGGGGAGTGTGTCGGCATGAGAATTCTCTACGAATGTCTTCACCTTGGAGGTAGGAGGTGAACTCATCGGAGAAGTACTCCTTTCCCCCGTCTGATCGTAGGCATCGAATGTACCGAGCGGTTTCTTTCTCCACTTGGCTTTTGAAAGTGGGAGAGCACTTCACTCTTCCTCTTCATTAGGTATATCCACGCGTAGCGCGAGTGGTCGTCGATGAAGGTGACATAGTAGCAGCATCCGCCGAGCGTCGGCGTTTGAGCCGGTCCCTATACGTCCGAGTGGATTATGTCAAGGAGGCCTTTCCTTGCGGAGCTCTCCTTCGGGAATGGGAGTCGATGTTGTTTGCCGAGTTGGCATGCTTCACACACTCGGTCGACTCGTTCCGATTCGAAGGCCGGAAGTCCGATTACGACTCCCTTTGATTGCATTCCGTGAAGCCGTTGGAGGTTTACGTGGCCGATTCGCTTGTGCCACAACTCAATGTTTGTCTCGGTCTTGAGACCTTTGGCGTACATGGCCGATTTTACCTCTTTCGAGTCGAGGATGAACAAACAACCGTCTCTCCGTCCCTTGGCTATGATTCGGCCGTCTTTCTCGATGAAGCAACCTTCATTGTTGAAGCGGACATGCATGCCTTCCTCCACGATTTGGCCGACCGAGACCAAATTCTTTGTTATTGTGGGCACGTGCAAGACATTCTTGATGCAAGTTTCCTCGCCTTCTTTCCCGAATGGGACATCGCCGATGTGCCGAATGGGATGCGGAGTGTCGTCTCCGGTCTCTATGTAGCCGGGTCGATCCGGCGTTTGCAAGTCGCAAAACCAATCTTGGTGCGACGTCATGTGGTGCGAGGCGCTGGAGTCTACGAACCACGCATGTTCGGAGTTGGAGGTGCTTGCCGAGTTTGCGGGATCGGAGGCCATCACAGAGTTCACTCTATGCCTCATCACGAAGAGTCCACCGTAGTCCGCGTATTCCGCGTTCGCGGCGTAATTTGTGAGTTGCCGGCTTGTTGAGGCCAACTCAGTTCGTCTTTTTCGGCACTCCTCTTCGCGATGGCCCATTTTGCCGCAATAGTTGCACGTAGGTGGCATCGTTCGCCGACCTTGTTCGGCGTGGAAGCTCCCCCTTCTTGTGAAGGTTCCTCGATGGCTTCCATTTCCTTGCCGAAATTGTGAATTCCCTTCGTGGGATAGGTCGAATTGACCTCTTCCTCTTCGACCTCGTGTATGGGCACCATCCGTATCGGAGAAGAGCATTTGTCCTTCCCATGTGTTGGTCTTTGTTTGAACGTGGTTTTCTTCGACCAATAGCATTGATTGGAGTTTGAAGAACGAGGGAGGGGTATCTCTCGCCAAGATTGCCGTTCTCAACGGGTTGAATCGTTGTGCGAGGCCGCCCAAGCATACTTGCACCATCTCGTCTTCGTCGATGTTGACGTTGATGGAGCCAAGCGAGTCGCAAATGCTCTTGATCTTGGCGGTGTAGTCCGTCACGGACATTTCTTTTTGTCGTATGTTGTTCAACTCTTGCCGGAGTTGAAGCTTGCACGCGGATGTGTCTGCAATGCAAATTTCCTTGAGATTTTCCCACGCCTCTTTGGGCATCTTGGCGTCACGAATGTGGCTTAACATGTGTGGTCGTTTACACATGTTGCCAAGCAATACATTACCCGACTCGCGCCTTGCTCCCACGTTGGGTAGTTGGCGTGTGTGATTTCGGGTTTGTTTTCTTCTGCGCCATTGATGTAGCTCCAATACCCTTGGCCGACAAGGTATTGATTCATCTTGTACTCCCAAGATGAATAGTTGCTTCGGTCTAGCTTTTCGCTAGGGCATGAGCTTCCCATTTGTTTGTTCATGTTGATTGTTGTGTCTTACGTTTTGTTTTTCTTCTCTTGGTCGCGTACACGTCCTTCGTAGCGGCACTACGGTAGCGGATAGCAAATAGCCGGGATTTGTCGTCGGCGTCTCGAACACACAATCACGAATAAGCGGTGGGCTTAGTCGATTTCCTAAACCACGCGCTCTGATACCATGTTAAGTAATTAGGAGCTTCCCATTTGTTTGGTCATGTTGATTGTTGTGTCTTCCGTTTTGTTTTTCTTCTCTTGGTTGCGTACACGTCCTTCGTAGCGGCACTACGGTAGCGGATAGCGAATAGCCGGGATTTGTTGTCGGCGTCTTGAACACACAATCACGAATAAGCGGTGGGCTTAGTCGATCTCCTAAACCACGTGCTCTGATACCATGTTAAGTAATTAGGAGCTTCCCATTTGTTTGTTCATGTTGATTGTTGTGTCTTCCGTTTTGTTTTTCTTCTCTGGGTCGCGTACACGTCCTTCGTAGCGGCACTACAGTAGCGGATAGCGAATAGGCGGGATTTGTCATTGGCGTCTCGAACACACAATCACGAATAAGCGGTGGGCTTAGTCGATTTCCTAAACCACGCGCTCTGATACCATGTTAAGTAATTAGGAGCTTCCCATTTGTTTGTTCATGTTGATTGTTGTGTCTTCCGTTTTGTTTTTCTTCTCTGGGTCGCGTACACGTCCTTCGTAGCGGCACTACGGTAGCGGATAGCGAATAGCCGGGATTTTTCGTCGGCGTCTCGAACACACAATCACGAATAAGCAGTGGGCTTAGTCGATTTCCTAAACCACGCGCTCTGATACCATGTTAAGTAATTAGGTAATTAACTAGGGTTAATTAGAGACTAATTATATGGTTATGTTAAGCAGCGGAAGATTAGTATGATATGCACGTGAGAGTGTGTGAGAGGAAGAGAGAGAGAGAGAGAGAGAGGAAGTTACACTTATAAACACGAAGATAAATGGGGGATGCTTGACTATATTGAAAAGTGTCATCAACTACAAAAATACCCACAATGAGGTATATATACAACCCATGTGCAAAGGTGCACATGTGTGGGTAGAACATAGGCACTTATGTGTAAGTCCTACATTAAATGTACTAAGGAGTGGAGGATCTAGAATATCCCACTTAAGTACAAGGTCCTATTTAAAGGCTTAACGTCAACACATTAACTAGATTCGATCTAGGTAACTACTAAGTTACATGTGTTGACTAACTAGATTAAACTAGTTGAGCTTGATATCTCAACAAAGTTGTACAGGCTCATGTCGATGAAGCCCCGGATATATGTCGTAGTCTTCATGTGCATCACCTCCCACAGTGTGACGTCGATCTTGTCCGGTCTCTTGTCCCCGAACTAAACCGGCAACCAAAGATCTTTAACCACCAGCATGTCCCTCATCTTCAACTACCACATTGAGTAGTTGGACCCAGTGAGCTTGAACATACCGTCGAACGATTCTTCCATTTCCTACGTTGTATGCTCTGATACCAGTTTGTGAGGAATAGTGCAGAATACTGCTCAACCACAACCGAGTCTTGAATCACTTTAATGAGAAAGAAAAACACAGAAATGGGAAATAGAGAGTACACAGGGTGTTTACGTGGAAAACCCTGAATTGGAAAAAAGGGTACAATCAGAGACTCAGAGGCAACGACCTCGAGTTCTGTTTTTTCGCCAAGTGGCGGTTACAACAGAGTATCGCTCTGTATCTGTCTCTCTCTCTATCACTCTCTATACAACAATATGACAACAACAATTGCTACTAAGTAATTGCCCTAAGTCATATTTATTCTTATATGAGCTTAGGGCTATTTACAGATATAGCCTCAATAGGCTTACTCAAAACCTATTTATAGATATGTCTTCTCTTCCAATTCTCACCGGGTCCTCTTCATTCATCACCGGATCCCATCCAGAGGGACCGATTTCCCAACAATCTCCACCAACCAGAGTGTAGGGTGAACAAGAATAGCACAGGATGAATTGGCATGCACCAACTCTAATATAGTGCAACACTATATCAAAGATCTCGGTGCCACATCCACCCATCCGAACCATCAATAGATCATACATGAGATATTTATCAGATACATCTACATCTTATTTTAATGATGTATCCAATGTCTGCACTGAAGCCAGAGAGGAAGTTCACTTTCATGCTAGAAGGGTTTGGTTGGATTACAACTACCCTACAAAAGTTATTTGTCAAGGTTCTGGAATAAACATTTATGACAGTCGTTATGTGCAAAGTTGAAGAGGCTAATAGATTATTTAAAAGCATCAATTGTTTTTTAGTGGACAATGATGAAGCATCAAGGTTGTTGGGTTCTCAATCAAAGATGAAGCATGTGAATTGAGAAATGGTAGGTGTCTCCTTGTCCTTGTGATCACATCATCATTTAAAATTATTATAAGACTTGCACCATCCCACTATTGGGTTGTTCCTCATGTATCTAGAATGTGTGGTATGGGCACGATTTCCATCCAACACTCATCCCCATTTTTTAAGTATTTCTCCTTTTCTTCAACATATAAATTTTATTTTCTATTTGAAATTAATTAATTTCCAATGCATAACCAAATTGCATAGTTGAAATATAGAATTTGATTCTTCATCAAGCCCATTCCTTAAGCTTCTTTATTGTAATAATATTATAGTTGATTTGAGGATCAATATCTTGTATTTCTTTAGGATGTTAATTATGCATTGTCATTTTGTAAGCCAAATCCCTTGAGGTGCTCTAATTACCTCAATATCATGGATGTAGTAGAACCCTATAAGTCTTTCATATGATTTTTTTGCTCCATGGACATCTTCATGCACTTTTGAGGCACTGAAACTCTCTTTATAATCAAGTCATCCACAAATATTTACAAAGGGCACCAATCAAATTACCTCTATCCTTACATATATTGAGTGGTCAATGACTAGGTGCATGGCATTAACTGCTCTAAAAGAGCAAGGGCCACCATAAGATCATGGATTGGATGAAAATGATAACATGAAATATGAGAGAGGCATGTTCTCCTCATATGATGTATATATTATGGGAAAGTTTGTTAAGTAGAGAATGAGATATAATATGTGTTCCTGAGAAAAAGAGTCACCTCCTCATTGTGGGCTACTAGAGGGATTGTTGATACATATGACTATAACACATGTTTAGACTTTAGGTCTTAGTGCACTTTGGGGTCCTCAGAATAGGACTTAAACAGCCGAAACCACATTCGTGGTTACAAAAACATAGTTTATTGTTAGCATTTTTTCGTGTATAAATTATTCATGACGTGAACATACATGGTTGAGCCTCGGGGAGCCGCCATGAAAAAATGGATATAGAGATCAGGGAAAGACATTCATTTGTCCCCCCCATGGTTTTTAAAACACCATTGTATTACCATAGTAACCTAATCTTGAACCTCATCTCATACGTCTAGAGGGGTATTGACGTGAGATCATGATATCGATTAATGTCTGCCCATGATATGTTTACATCATGACATGATGTTATGACTATTTGTCTGACGTTATCTTATTTCTTTGCTAGAAACTTCTGGGCTGCTCCCTCGTGTTTCTTGTCCTCGCCCTCCGCAAGCACTGCCACCACATGTCCGATACCGCGCCGCAGTTCGAGAGCTTCTGGACAGACATCGCGTGCGTCGTCCACCCGCCCCCCCCTTCGAGAAGTCGATCCCAACTTCCTCAGAGGTTTAGACTCTTGATCCCGCCTGCCCACTCCTGAAAACACTCGAGTCTCGACCACAGAGTTCTCTTTAAAGTGTTTTTAGACTTGCGATCCCTCTCGGGTTTAGACGAGTGATACCTCTCCGGGAGTCTTGAACCGATCCGAAGGCCTTGGTCATAGAAGATCCCCTCAAGTGCAGCACATCGAGGTGCTGAACACCAAGCATTTCGGTGAAGTGTTGCAACTTGCCCGATCAGAGCGGTTTGGTGAAGATATCGGCAACTTGCCGATCCGTCTGAACATACTGAAGTTCAACTTCACTGCTCAAAACCCGCTCACGCATGAAGTGATAATGCACTTCCATGTGCTTTGTCCGAGCATGGAACACAGGGTTCTTGGCGACCTGAATGTTGCGCATGTTGTCACAGTAGATCAGGATCGGGGTCGGTACCTTAATCCGCAGGTCTTGTAGCAGTCGCCGAAGCCAGATGGCTTCACAGGTGGCATTGGTAGCACCTCGATACTCAGCCTCAATGCTCGACAGAGCCATAGTTGGTTGCTTTTTGCTGCTCCATGCAACAATTAGGCTACCTAGACAAAACATGTAACCGGAGGTGAATCGGCGATCCGATGCATCACCAGCCCAGTCGGCATCGGTATATCGAACTAGCTTCCCAACTATACCGTTGTCGAGGTTTTCCTCGCGGATGCGTGGAATGAGGCGGGACCTCAAGGGTCCTGTACCGAAGAGCAAGAGAGAAGGGACAAAAGACCCACTACGTGCGAGCGTAGATTCACAGGGACACGGCCCTTCGACACAAAGACGCGAGTGGGACAGCGACACAGAGAGACACGAATGTATGTATGTATTAACAAAGACAACAACAAGAACACGGAAGCAACAAAAACACGAAGTCGGTTACAACCGAACAGGCCGGCGAACAGATGCCGATGCCTGTTCGTAAAAGCACAGGAAGACAGGAGCAGGTTGGAGGTGCTGTCGGAAGCACTCGGGCATTCCTCAGAGCAGCGCGAGCCTCCCGAAGCCTGCACAGAAGGAAGCTATGGAGTTTGCGAGCCAGAGAGAGAGAGAGAAGCCTTCGCACGCAAACCGACAGCACTTCGTCCTCGACTCTCCGCGATCCCCTCCCCCTTCTCGTCTCCCTCCTTTTTATAGGCAAGGAAGGAGTCGTTTCCCCTTTACTTCCTACCCACTAAATCTACCCGCCTAGGATCTTCTATGGACAACATTCGAGAAGAGCCGGTTCCTACGCTCCTGTGCACCGATTCCGCTTGTGGACGGTTTTCTTCACAACATCCGCCCCCACCTAACCGCGCATCCACCGGCATGCGCCAAATTGAGTAGGGACGGAGAAAACCGGTCCAGCCTTCATTCCCCGCCCGTCGGTTCTTCCTCGGTTTCGGATCGTTCGTCGTCGTGGTCCAGGCCAACCGGATCCGGCTCATCGTCGTGACGCTTCTTGAACGCTTTGATCCGCTTCCCAGCTACCGGTATCGCCATTCTCGTGCCGTCGAGCTCTGCCAGATGGTACGTCCCATTGTCGTTGGCGCTTTGTACCACGTAAGGCCCGAACTACCTTCTTGCGAACTTCTGTGTCGCTCGGTGCTGGTTGTCAAGGCTGTTGTCGTAGACTAGCACCCAGTCGCCTTCCTCGATCTTCTTCGGTCGGAGCCGGTGCGTTCGGTCGAACTGGGCTTTGTTCCTCATCCTTGCTTCCCGAAGCCTGCTCCACATCCTCCGGTCTTTGCTCGAGCTGTCGTATACGCGCCGCCAGCAGTTCCTCCCGGCTCATCTCGTCTCTCCAGTCCACGGTTGCCCACGAGCAGATCGTACGTTCGATCGGCATGACCGGCTTCTGCCCAAACATGAGTTCTGCCGGCATGAATCCGGTTACCGAACTGTGCGTAGTTCGGTTCGCCCACAACGCGTAAGGCAACAGCCGCGGCCAGTTCCCGACTTGACCTCCGCATGCCCGAACTAACGCCTTGACGATCGGTCCGTGTCCGCGCTCCACCTTCCCATTCGCCTCCGGATTGTACGCAGTGGTAAGCGAGAGCTTGACTCCTAGCCGGTCGAACAGCTCCTCGGCCTCTTCGGCATCCAACTCCCCGCGATCAGCCACGATCTTCCCGACGCACCCGTACCGGCATATCACGTCCTCGATCAGGAACCGACATACGGCCGCGGTCGTTTTGTTCTGAAGGGCTCGACCTTCCACCTGGTTCGTCAGATCTTCCCGAGCCAGGACCAGATACCGCATCTGTCCTACTCCCATCGGCATCGTCACCAGGTCTACCATCCATTTGAAGTGGATGGTCGGAGGCTACGTAGGGTGAAGCTCGTCCCGATGTCGGACTACAGACTGCATCTGACAGCTCTCGCAAGTCGTCACGAACCGATGCACATCCCGGTACAGTCCCGACCACCAGTACTTCCCCTTTATCTTCTCGAACATGGCCCACATTCCACGGTGTCCAGCCCAAGGGCTGTCGTGGTAGCCCGTCAGCAGCTCCTCCTGTTCTTCCTTCATCGCCACCACCTGAAGCGGGACACCGTTCCTCTTCTTCGGGTGCTTCCATAAGTATCCGTCCCGGAGAAAGAATCGGTAAGCTTTTTTCCGGATCCGGTTGGCCTCATCCTTCGTCCACAACGCATCCGGCGTCATCGTCCTCAAAAATCCACCGATCTGGAGCCACTCGCCGTCGTACTTGCTCTCGTCGAAGTCGTTAAGTGCCGAAGTGCTTGTCCCATCGGTCGTCACGTACGCTGCCTCGAAGAAGTCCACGCCGACTTCTTCGTCCTCCGAAACCATGCCGTCCTCGTCATCAAACCTCGCCCTCGAAAGCATGTCGGCCATGGCGTTGTCCTTTCCAGAAATGTGCCGTATTTCCGGGTCCAGGGACTTGATGTATGCTATCCACCTGAGCATCGCTAGGTCCGGTGTCGCGCATCCGGAAACCATGCCGAGAATTGGCAGGCAATCCGTCTCGATAATCACTTCTGTCCCGATCAGGTAGTCTTTGTCGGCCTTTACTGCTGAAACGATACCCCAGAGTTCGCGTTTAACCTAGGCGTACTCTCGCTGTCGCTCACTGAGGACCTTCGCGCCGAATCGGATCGGGAACCGAATGCCGTCCTCGTCTTCTTGGTTGACGACCCATCCGATACCGGTCGGACTCATATCCACCGTTATGTATACCAGGGTACCCTTCTCGTAGACAGCCTTCCGGAGCGCCGGTGCTGCCGCAAGAGCTTCCTTCAGCTTCCGGACCGTCTCCGTGTGCTCGTCTCGCCACTCGAAATTTCGCCCTTTCTTCAACAACCCGTATAGCGGCTCCGCCACGTGGGCGTAATGCGGGATCCATATGTGGTAGAACGCGCATGCCCCCAGGAACCTCCGAACTTCCGTAACCGAGCTACAATCGGTCTTCGTTGCGGAGATGGCTTCTACCTTTGCCGGAGACGGCTTCCGGCCATAAGTTCCACATAGGTGTCCGACCACCAGGATTTCCGATTGCCCGAAGGCCGATTTCTCCCCGGAGAAGGTGAGCCTCGCATCCTCTAGCCTTTGTAGCACCTTCTCGCAGTCGTCGATGTGTGTCGCCACGATTCGCCGGCATCCGTCCGGCCCGACTGTCTCGTCCTTCTCCTCCACCGGGCACCCCTTGATCGGGATGTCATCTAGAAACGGCATGGTGATGTCTGGGATGCAATCCCTCAGCACCTTGTTCATTGCATTCACCATGTGGGCTACCGAATTGGTCCCTCCTTGTGGCAGGGTACACATTCGCACTAGGCCGAGGGGAGTTCGCATCGTCGTAATGTCTCTGCTCTCCACCGCTAGCTGGAACTGGTCGTACCCCGAGTACAGATCACCGACCGAGTAAATCGACCTTCCGGCGAAGGCCTCTGCGAACTCGTCTATGGTCTGTCTGATTCCTGTGTTCCGAATGGTCACTCTGTTGACCGGCTGCAGGTCCTGAATGAAGCGCAATGTTCCGTTTTTCTTCGGTACGGTAAACCATCGGTTCGAGTATGGGGCACTCGACGGTTCAAGAATGCCCATATCTACTTTCTGCCTCAATAGCTCCATCAACTTCGGGATGTGAGCTCTCGGTACCGGAATCGGCTTGAGATTCCACGGCACATGCGGTACCGTGAATATCACCATCGGCTCCACGATCGTCGGGTCTATGCACCCGATCTCTTCCGGTGAGAATGCGAAGGCTTTTCCGTGCCTTCCGAGCATCCTCCGAAACCGGTCTTCCTCCGCCTGCAGTAGGAACCTGCCCCCACCGATCTTGAGCTCCCGGAGCGTCCCGTCGGTGAAGGTGTGTCCTATGCAGGCCGGATCTCGTAAACTGGGGTCCGATGCAACCCCTCTGATTCGGGACTCGCTGCCCTCCGGTAAGGGTGCCGCGACGGGCCTTACCTTCCGGTCCACAATCTTGTACTTCGTGCTAACCCGGGCCGTCCAATCCGACCCGAGCCCCCGACTGAAGCTCGCGATGACTTCGTACATCTCTTCGAAACATACCGGTATTGTCCGGTCTTCGTTAAGGTCTTCTCCGGCTACCTTCCTCAGCATCCCCAAGGTGTCGTCGAAGGAGACCGCCTCCACGGTTCCGCTGATTTCCTCGTCCGGGCCGAGAACTCCGCATGCTCGAAGTCGCACTTCCGCCCTTGTCTTTTCTCGGCCAATGATGCCGACTATCATACACCCTCCGTTGTTGGAGAAGCAAAATTTCCTACCTATCGTACAGTCGTGGGGTCTTTCCCGAGTGTCCGGACTGTCTCGGCCCCACGCCTTGGCAGCCCTCTCTAAAAATCCTCCCAGTTCTCGCCACCGAGGGATTCGCGGTTTCTCTCGTGGTTCGGCCGCACCGTCAGAAATTGAACCGAATGGCGCCCGTCCTGGCTTTTGACCCTCGCGTAGGCCGAACCGTTGTCCAGCACCTTGGTCTCCATTCGCGCCGCCGTGATGTATGGTTCCCCTAATATGACCGGGTGCGAGGACGTCTCCTGTACGAAGAAGTGTTGGTCAATCTCGACGTCGCCGATCTTGACTCGCACGTTCGGGCAGGCCCCGTGCAGTTCCTCGATGGCGCGCGTCGCCACCCGTATCTTCCACCCGTGCTTGGTGTTGATCGACCACTTTCCCTTCTTATAGAAGTCCATTGACATTAGGTTTATTTCCGAACCGTGGTCCACCAATGCCACCACCGGCTCCTGAACATCTCCGATCTTCACCGGGGTCTCCGTGGTTGCTCGGACCCAGTGCGGCCTTGAATAGTGGCTCTCCGCCCACTCATCTTCCAGCGCCATGTCGTCGATGTGCGTCGTCTGCACCTCCACCGGTCTTTCCGGTTCCGTCTTCGTCGACAGCCTCTTCCATTTCACCAGGTCTACAATGGAGTCGTGGAACTCCTTCTTGGTGATCCCTAACACCTCTCGCAATGACAGCTCCACTTTGCTGTCGAGGATCCGTTCTTCTAGGACCTTTCGTAGGTCCGTAGTCCTTTCTATCTCCTTCCCCAGTCGGTATCCGCCCTTCCTGGGGTTATCTTGCGAGCTGGACCCGTCGGCATCGTTCCGTCGTTGCCCGAATCGGGTCTCATACCGTTGTGAGGGCCCGGCCGCTCCGGCTTTCCCCACTCGTTTGTCTTCTACCAGAGCCTCGTAGTTCTGGCAGGCGGCTTCTACGAAGCCCGTCTTCTCCTCGACCGGATCGCTCCACCCGGTTATTTCCCGGACTCGTCTCTCAGCGCGGTCCGTTTCATCTTTCCTTAGCCGTGCGCCGGCAAGACCTTTCAGCGTTGCCGACCAGAATCCGTCTTTGCCCTCTGTTCGGGCCTCGCTGCCCCCGACCCGAATTCCGGCCGACGCCGAGTAGTGGATGGCCTCTAGGTGTCGGGCCGCTGCCTCTTCCATCAGTCTCTTCATACCTCCTCGCCCGTCGTTTCGGTTCAGGGCCCTCCTGGTGTCGCCGGCGTGTACCCGGCCTTCCCACAGGTACACCACCCGGTTCCTCAACGCCTCTGCGAAATCGCCGTAGTCCTTCCGAATGTGGCCGACCTCGTCGCACCACATGCACCTGTTCCCCGCTGCCGGCCGTCGGTCATGAGCCGGTTCGCCGCCTTCCCTTCGAGTCTGGGCAATCTGGAGATCCTTTATCGCCCGCATCAACTCCTCCAGCGCTGCTCCTCCGGACGAGCCATTGACAATGCCGGCCGAAGCCGGACCGGTTTCGAGCCATTCCTGGGTTTCTTCCCTTTGCACTTGCGGTGCCGGTTCAAGCCTCCTTGCTGTGACAGAGCCCGCACCGGCTGCCCCGTTGTCAGCCCATTCTCGCCGTTTGTCGAAACGGCCACAGACTCTCTTAACCACAGCCCAGTCGGTTGTCAGCCCGTCTTCGGTTTCCAGCAAGGAGCCGACTTGATCTCTGTCCCGCTCGTCCACCAACTTGACGAACAATAGGACCCGGCTCGTATCCAGAATGGTTCGGTCAAGCGCCGAAAGGTGCGCAAAGCGTTCTTCAAACTCCCGGAGGAGTGCCGACGCGTTCCTTCCCTTGCCGGGGGACTCCACCCATTCCATGAAGTCCCGTTTCGAAAGCCGGAGCGCGTCGTCCAGCCCGTATTTTTCTAGGAATCGGCCTTCGAACTCCTCCCAAGTACGGCTCTCCGCCCGCACCTCGAGCACCTCCGCATGGATGCTCGGCATCGCAACTCGAGGAAACCCGGCAAGACGCCTCTCTTCCGGAATGTCCCACATCAGCATTTCTGCCCCGTAGGACGCCAAATACTTCGTGGCATCCTTTCCGCTGAACCGGCAGATCGTACCGACGACCGCCTCAATGGCTCTATCGAGGGCGCCGGTGCCCTCGCGTGCACTCAATATCCGATCCACGGCCGAAGCCATGGCCTCTGCAATATCCGACCCCTTCATCTTCTGCTCTTCTGCCGCCTCCTTCACGTCGGGTTCACCAAGATGTCGAGGTTTTCCTCGCGGATGCGTGGAATGAGGCGGGACCTCAGGGGTCCTGTACCGAAGAGCAAGAGAGAAGGGACAAAAGACCCACTACGTGCGAGCGTAGATTCACAGGGACACGGCCCTTCGACACAAAGACGCGAGTGGGACAGCGACACAGAGAGACACGAATGTATGTATGTATTAACAAAGACAACAACAAGAACACGGAAGCAACAAAAACACGAAGTCGGTTACAACCGAACAGGCCGGCGAACAGATGCCGATGCCTGTTCGTAAAAGCACAGGAAGACAGGAGCAGGTTGGAGGTGCTGCCGGAAGCACTCGGGCATTCCTCAGAGCAGCGCGAGCCTCCCGAAACCTGCACAGAAGGAAGCTATGGAGTTTGCGAACCAGAGAGAGAGAGAGAAGCCTTCGCACGCAAACCGACAGCACTTCGTCCTCGACTCTCCGCGATCCCCTCCCCCTTCTCGTCTCCCTCCTTTTTATAGGCAAGGAAGGAGCCGTTTCCCCTTTACTTCCTACCCACTAAATCTACCCGCCTAGGATCTTCTATGGACAACATTCGAGAAGAGCCGGTTCCTACGCTCTTGTCCACCGATTCCGCTTGTGGACGGTATTCTTCACGACACCGTGTCGGTATAACAGTCCCCGATCCTTCGTACCACTAGCATACTAGAGTATCCGGTGTTCGCACTGAAGGTGCTCGACGGTCGGCTTCTGCATGAACTGGTTGATCACTCCGACTAGGTAACTGAGGTCGGGTCGAGTGATTGTCAGGTATATGAGACTTCCGAGGATTTGTCAGAACCGTTTCTCATCACAGGCCGGTCCGGAGTTGGGATAGAGCTTTTGGTTCCGGTCAAGGGGTGTGGAGACAGGTCGGCATTCCGTCATGCCGAACTTGTACAACATATTCAACACATAGTGTCGTTGTGAGAGCAATATGCCGTCGGGGGTTCGGATCACCTTGATCCCAAGAAAATAATGAAGGTCCCCCAGGTCCTTCATTTCAAATGTGTCTGACAGTTGGGACTTTACTCTGCTGATTTCATTGAGTCTAGGTCCGGTGATGGCCAAATCATCTACATAAAGCAAGATGCAAACCGGACCGTCCGTACCTTGCCGGATGAACAACAATGAGTTGGATTTAGAGGTCACAAACCCCATCTTATGCAACCGGTGCGTAATCTTCGCATTCCAAGCTCAGGGGGCTTGTTTCTGAAGCCGACACTCCGCCGACTTGTTCATCTCCGACTGAAAACTGGGAGGTTGGATCATATAGAACCGTTCTTCAAGGTCACCTTGAAGAAACACATTTTTCACGTCCATCTAGTGAAGATGCCACCCCCATGCCGCAACAACCGCTAGTACCAAACACACCGTCGTCATCTTCTCTACCGGGGCGAAGGTCTCGTCGTAACTAACCGGGCCTCGTACCGGTTAACCAAACCGTCGGCATTGTACTTTACCTTGTACACCCATTTGCAACCGATCGGTTTATAGTGTCGGGGAGGGTTAACGAGGTCCCATGTGTCATTGGCATCGAGTGCCTGCATTTCTTCCTCCATAGCGGCACACCAATTTGCGTCCTTTGCTGCTTCTGCGTAGCTCTCTAGCTCACGCACTTCCGCCACTTTGGTCATGTACTCGTAGTGATGCACCATGTACTCATTGTACCCGTACTGCGTAACGGAGTTCTTCTGGCGGGATGATCGGCATAACTTGTCGTTACCCTGTTTAAGGCCCTTCTTGTCCGATTCAAAATTCCTTTCTGAAGATCCTACTTCTTCCTTTCAAGAGTTGGATTCGCTCCGATCCGACTCAACGTTGCCGGTTTTGTATCCCGGCATCATCTTCTTCCCCTTCTCTTTGCGCGTGTACCGTCTCCTCGGTTCCTTTCGCGGGGAGAGCACGGCAGTGTCTCCACTACTCGTCGGTTCTTCATACGACTGGTCATCCCAACTCAGGCGCTCATTCGGTCCAGTCAACCGGAATGAAATCAGACTCTCTTCTAGAGTGCCAAAATCTTCATCTTCTTCCTAGACCTCCTCGGGCTCACTAGCCTCATCTTCCGGAGTCGGGTCTTCGTTGGGAGTTGGAGTCGGTAAGCAGTACCATGATGTCGTCTCATCAAACTCGACATCTCGGATTACTCAGACCTGCTTAGTCCGGGGATTATAACACTTATACCCCTTTTGCTCATGTGAGTAACCGACTAGGATGCACTTTTCCAACTTCGGATCCAGCATCCTCCGCTTCTCATCCGGTACATGCACATATGCTATGCTATCGAATATCTGAAGGTGTCTCAAATTCGGCTTTCGCCCGAAATACAGCTCATGTGCTGACACCTTGTCACCGATCTGGTTTTGGATGTAGGCAACCGTCCGGACTGCCTCAGCCCAATAAAATTGGGGCATGCTCTTCTCCTCCAGCATCACCCTTGCCGCGTCAACAATTGACCAGTTCTTCCTTTCGGTGTGTATCTACAACTAAATTCCCTCTGAATTCCATTCTACTGAAGATAACTGTTGAATTGGCCAGAAAAGTATTCTTTTCCACCATCTGACCGCCAACACTTGACCTTCCTCTCCGTTTCCCATTCAACTAAGCTTTGCGAGTTCCGGAAACATTCAAAGACTTCTCTCTCCTGTTCGATGAGGTAGATCCATGTGTGTTGGTTGTAATCGTTAATGAAGGAGACGAAATATCAACTCCCGCCAAGACTAACATTCTGTGTCGGTCCCCATACATCTGAATGTATTAGATCGAGCTTGTTACGACTCTAGTTTCGTTCGGTGGGGAATGGAAGCTGGTGTTGCTTCCCAAGTTGGCACGCTTCACAAATTTCGGCCTTCCGGCCGCTAAATTTCGGCAAGCCGAAAACAACTTGTTTTGATTGCAGGGCTTGAAGCATCCGATAATTGACGTAGTCGATCCGCTTGTGCCATAGGTCGATGTCCGACTCGACCGCTTGCCCTTTGGCAAACATGGTGGTGCCAACGTCATTGGTGTTGAGGATGAACATCCTCCCGTCTCTGCGCCCTTGCACAATTATCCGGCCTTCTTCCTCGATGAAGCACCCGAGGTGCGTAAACCACACTTGAATCCCCTGGTCAACGATTTGTCCGACCGATACCAAGTTCTTTGTGATTATCGGAACGTGTAGTCCCTTCATCAACTTCCCCTTTTGTCCGACATGGCTTAAAGGGACTTCTCCGACATGCACAATCGAGTGAGGGGTGTCATCTCTAGTTTCAACAATCCTTGGTTGTTCCGGTTTCTCCAAAAAAGAGAACCACTCTTCATGGCTCTTCATGTGGTTGGACACTCTAGAATCAATGTACCATACTTCCTCTGATCCAGAAGTAGTCTTCTTCATCGAGCTAGCCTTGTACTTCATCACGAAGGCTGGCCCTTTACCGGTTTTCCCGGTTCCGGATCCTTCCGCGTAGTGTGAGCTTTGTCGGTTCTCCCGACCAGTTTTGCAGTATCCGGATTTGTTCGAATCAACGCGCTTCTTCCAGCACTCGCTTTCCTTGTGGCCCTTTTTGCCACAGTACTAGCATTCCGTGTCGGCCTTTCCTTGCTGGCTCCCGGGGCCGCTTTGACTCCCCCTACTTGTGGAGGGTCTGGAGCTACTGTTGGCACCTCCTCTATGCCTCTGGTCCTGCTCTTGCCGGCCGCCTCTATTGCATGCCGACCTAGCTCATCCACCACGTCCATGGTGCCGATCTATCTCCGTGTAAAGCATCCGACCGTCCGATGGAGTGGTCCTTAACCCACTCGTGTGGTTTTCTTCGACCATCAACATCAATTGCAAGTCAAAGAAAGACGATGGTTTCTCCCGGGTGTAGATCGCTTTCCGTACATATTCTGCAATATCGCCGGCAAAGACTCCACCGGTATGAAAAGTTCTTACCGTTAGTTGAGTTCCTGGTTCTCCAATCGATTGACCCGCATTGACCCGTACCTTTGCGCTAGAGCCCCGAGGCATATTTGTACCATCTCGTCTTCGTCCACTGTCACGTTGATGGACCCGAGTGCGCCACAAATCTCCTTTATCTTGGTGGTGTAATCCGTAACCAACATGTCTCTTTGCCGGGTGTTGTTCAACTCTTCCCAGAGCTGCAACTTACGGGTAGTGGTACTCGTGGCGAAAATCTTCCTCAGATTTCCCTAGGCCTCCTTCGGCGTCTTTGCATCCTTGATGTAGCCGAGCATCAGATCTTTCACACAGGACGCGAGGCAATACAATACTCGGCTTGCTCCTTGCTCCCCAAACCGGGAAGTCCTTGTGTGACGGCTTTGGTGTTACTTCATTTGTTCCTTCCACGAAGCTCCAATATCCATGCCCCAATAGGTACTGGTGCATTTTATATGACCAGGACGCGTAGTTGCTCTCGTCGAGATTCTCTGTTGGAAGTGAACTCGCCATTCCTCTGTCCATATCTTCTCTCTATTTGTTGTTACTAGGTTCTAGGGTTCGTCTACGAAAGCAAGTGTCGGCTGTAGAGGACTTCAACCCTCGCGCTCTGATACCATGTCACTGTTAATGTGTGGAAGCGTCAGACAGAACCGGCTCAGCCGGATAGCAATAGACAATGAGATGAAGGTTTTAATGGAGAAGCTTAACACACAGAGTATATATAGGAGAGACAGAGAGAGAGAGCAGAACATATACTCTATTCAAAAATAACTCTAAAACTCTCTGTACATAGAACATGCTAAACAACACTATTTATACAAGTCCACAAAGAATTGACAAAAGTACTGACAAAAGTATTGATAGAAGTACTGACATGTACTTCAATGTTCCTATGTGCGACTGACACTGACTACGAGACAATGATTGCCTAGTAGTCAAGGCTACTACTAGGCTTTCGGTTCCCGCTCGAATCCGGCTCTCCGATCCGGCCAGTTGTTTCTGGATACTGATCCAGCTCAGGCTTCTTCAACCGATCCGGATCCGGTTGAGCTTGCTCACTCAATAGTGCGTCATTGAAAAAGACGATCAAATCATAGCTCACGGTCGTCGAGAAGGCCGAATGCTTATCCTCGAGTCGAGTGAGGTGAAGTCCACCATGTTTGTAAACAACATCAAAGTCAAAACCAACTGGAAATTGTGGCACAAGCAAATCAGCCACATTAATCTCCAAAAGCTTAAAAGGATGCAATCGAAAGGACTCGTAATCGGACTTCCGAAATTTACCGAGAAGGAGATCCCGGGTGTATGTGAAGCCTGCCAATTCGGCAAACAACACCGACAACCATTCCCAAAAGAAGGGAATGTGAGCAAAGGGATCCTACATGTCATACATTTAGATGTATGGGAACCGGCACAAACAACCACATTCGGTGGATGCCGATATTATGTCTTGTTCATCGACGACTTCTCGAGGCATGTCTGGATCTATTTGACGCGGCAGAAGAGTGAAGTGTTTGGACACTTCCAAAGGTTTAAAAACGAAGTAAAAAAAGCCACAAGTCGGCATGTTCGATGCCTTCAATCAGATGGAGGCAAAGAATCCTGGATGATGTACATTCAGATGTATGGGGACCTGCCTAGACAGCCACATTCGGTGGATGCCGAGATTATGTCTTGTTCATCGATGACTTCTTGAGGCATGTCTGGATCTATCCGACGCGGTAGAAGAGTGAAGTGTTCAGACACTTCCAAAGGTTTAAAAGCGAAGTCAAAAAAGCCACAAGTCGGCATGTTTGATGCCTTCGATCGGATGGAGTCAAAGAGTACTTCTTACACGAGTTTACGGCATACCTCCAAAAGGAAGCAATTCGACGAGAATTCTTATGTTGACACACACGTCAACAAACTGAAGTAGCCGAACGAAAGAACAATAGGACTCGAACCCTTTACCTCCTACTCATAGGACAACCTCTTACCAATTGAGCCAAACTTTAGAGACAATCCCTCTATTGCCATTCTTATTATATCACTGCTCTTTCCTTCAGCTTCATATATATATATATATATATATACACATATATGTATATCAAGCCTAACTTAATTCCTCCTGTGTGTTCCCCACATCATGACGACGTCTAGTTGGTAATGTTCTAAACTCATGTAGTCTATAACTAGGTCATTATTTGTTGGGGTATGCGTGGAGGGTGTGATGATTTGTTCACCACTATTCAAGTCTAATTTCTATGCTACTCTCTATCAAATAGCCCCTATATATCTTGCTTCATTTTCAAGCCCCTCATTTAGTTATACTCAGTTGAGTTCATTACCTATGTCTAGGGTGAACCTAAATTGAAATAGGTCATGCCATGGCATCTTCCCTCATGACATTTTTATCGTTATTTATTGATTATTATTATCGTTTCTCTCTCATGTACATGTGTTTGTGTGTGTATGTGTTCGAGAAGGGGATATATAAGTATACACATATAAAATATTTATTATGGATCTCATTTGTTTTTTAGTGGATTCAAGTGTAGCATTTGGCTTGAGGATATGGCTCAAGGGTGTAGCTCGAGTATCTAGCTTACGATTTTACTTGAGGATTTGTGTTAGAGACTAGTTAATAATTAAGAATAAATATGACAAAAGATGGACCAAAGAAAGGAAAGAGGGTGCCAAACCACTCAACCACCCCTAGCAATGATCTAACTAGACTTGAATCGAAAGATCCATAGCCACATTGCCAACGCTTTGATATAGGTCAAGTCTCCCCCTCAAAAGATAGCTCTAGTAACCTTCTTATATAGGTAGAAACTATAGGCCTTGGTGAATTCACACACTTGACTACATCATATGAAGTCGTCAAGTGATAACACACCTAATTGTTTATCTCGGAATGTAGAATTGTAAATACTCAATTAATTCAGATATCATAACTCGGGATTAGTTATAGTTATCCCATCATAAGATCAAGGAAAACGTCATAAATCTTAATTCATGGTTTGTTATGTTATCCTTGTAAAGAATTCTCCTGCTTCAAAACATTTTGAACTTTTGCAATGACTATTTAAGTGTGTTTGATATGTTTTACCAACTAGAAGATTTCGCCAATTAAGAAAAGTAACCAAAATGTTTAAGGCCTATGAGTAGTCCGCAAACTTGCGCACCTAATTTATCACACTCACGTGTACATAAAGTATTAGAACTTGGAAATACACATAGTAATACCTTTTCATTTACGGTTAAATCCAAATGGTTGTGAATCCTAGTTTGCCTGAAAGTTATCTTATGCAATATAAAATAAGTTTATCTCGTATATAGTTTGTATTGTGTATAACTCATCATATTGAATGTCAACATTGATCGAGGCTTACACACTAAAATCATACATCAACACTAAAGGACTATCTCCAATGCATGTATGTTCGAAGAAAACTATATAGCAAAAAGTTATTGTTCTCATTACATCAAAAGTTATCCTCATTGGTTTGATTACCTATTCACTTGGACATCAATTAGGTTTGAGATTGGTCTCTAGAGCTCGTGGTTAAGGTAATTTCTGGTTCCAAAATAGAGTAGTAATTTGGAAATCTTTGGCACTTATTATATCCCTTGGTAATCTGACCATGGTGACATTTAGTTATATAATCATTAATATCAAAATGCATCTTCAATAAAAAGAAATGAGTAGAAATTATAACAAGTGTATGATGTATTCCAAGTTGCCTTAAAGAAATCTTATTTTGATCTCAAAAAATAATGGAACGTAAACCTTTCCAATACAGTTTTGCATGCCATTAATAATGTGGAAGGTTCCCTTTGAGGATGTAGCATCAAATAACATCTTCACTAGATTAATGAAGATCCTTACATGTTTCTTCATAAAATTATCCATCTACTTGCGATTGCATATTTCGTGTGTGTTTATTTTAGATTACGTTACGAAACCTTTGAGGCTTCCACATTGCAATGAGTGGAGCAATAAGTGCTTTTGTGTGTTGATGTATGATGTGTGTTACCAGCATGACCATATAATATCCCGTGGTGAGATTTTACCGTAGTATTCTATACACGTGGATATGTGTGAGGGTTAAACGAGAGTGTAAAGAAGGGGAAGATTACTTTTAATCCTCGGGATTGAGACAACCCATTAGGCCAAGTGTGAACTTGCCTGGGGGCCTTGGGTCTTGCAATAAATATGAGGCCTAGCTACCCTCATTTCATCATCTCTTTACTAACGCGAGACTCTGACAGTGTGGTGGGTCAACTCTTCTAGCAAGCGCGCCAACACTAGGTCCGACTCGACGCCACGTCAGTGGTATGGGATGTCGATCGAGGCTCGAGTCTGTCTCGATCCCTTCGCTTGGGGGTGGTAGGGAAAGTACTAAAAGTACTCCCCCAGTACCCGTCCTAGCACTTTTAGATTCCGGAGCTAATTCCTGTTTCATGGATCGAAACTTTGCCCAAGCTTCTCAGATATCCTTAAGAAAACTTCCTTGTCCCGCATTTGTAGCAGTCATTGATGGTCGTCCCATTGCTTCCGGGAATATTGTAGAAGAATCAGAACCCATTAAGTTGTCCTAGGTAGTTTTGTGTGTGTAATATCATTTAATATAATTAGTAGTCCAGAGCATCCCATTGTCCTAGGATTACCTTGGTTTGAATTACATAATCCAGCCATAGATTGGAGAACAAGAGAAGTCCAATATCGACCACCCCAAGAATCAACTCACCAAGTTTCGACCATTTCACTCCATCAATTACGCGAAGAAGGACCCAAGGAGGCAATGTTCCTATTTGCAATATCAGTACATCCTTCCAGCACTATTAAGGACTCCTCAGTACAACTTCCAGCAAAATATCATCCTTATGCCGATGTATTTGACAAGGTAAAAGCCGGTACCCTTCCTCATCACCGTCCCTATGACTGTCCCATCGATTTACAACCAGGAACCGAGCCACCATGGGGACCAATTTACAACTTGTCACCCACCGAGTTAGAAGTCCTTCGAGCCTACATAGAGGAGAACTTGGCAAGCGGGTTCATCCGCCATTCGAAATCTCCGGCCGGTGCACCCATCTTCTTTGTCAAGAAGAAAGATGGCTCACTTCGTCTTGTCGTTGATTACCGCGGATTGAATAAAGTCACCATCCGGAATAGGTATGCACTTCCTCTTATATCAAGTCTTTTAGAGCGAGTTAATGGTGCCAAGTTTTTTACTAAAATCGACCTACGAGGAGCGTATAACCTCGTGCGGATCCGACCGAGAGATGAGTGGAAGACCGCCTTTCGCACGCGGTATGGGCATTTCGAGTATACTGTTATGTCGTTTGGCCTAACCAATGTACCCGCAGTCTTCCAACACATGGCAAATGATATATTCAGAGACCTCTTGGATATCTGTTTGATCATTTATCTGGATGATCTATTGATTTATTCGAAGACCCAGGAAGAGCACGATTCTCATGTACTATTAGTACTAAAGTGACTCCGCGAGAATGGTCTTTATGCCAAGCTAGAAAAATGTAGCTTTGACTGCAAGCAAGTGGAATTTCTAGGCTACGTCATCTCGTCAAAGGGCATCGCCATGGATCCAGCTAAAATCCAAACTGTACTAGAGTGGCAAATTCCACGGTCGGTACGAGATGTACAATGTTTTCTAGGTTTTGCTAACTTCTACCATAAGTTTATACAGGATTACTCGAAGATTATTTTACCTCTCACACAACTTACGAAGAAGGGCCAAGCATTTCCTTGGTCCATAGAAGCAGATATGGCTTTTCGGCATCTTAAGAAAGCCTTTACACCAGCACCGATTCTAGCTCATGTGGATACAAGCAAACCATTCATCATGGAGGCCGACGCATCAGATTTCGCCCTCAGTAGCATCCTTTCTCCACAAGGCGATAAAGAAGAGTTGCATCCGGTGGCTTTCCATTCGCGCAAATTCGATGTCGCAGAAATCAACTACGAAATACATGACAAGGAGTTATTAGCCATCGTGGATTCATTTGTACAATGGCGGCATTTCTTAGAGGGCTCTCCACATCAGGTCATTGTCTTTAGCGATCATAAAAATCTTGCTTATTTTCAGAACGCTCGCGTACTAAATCGACGACAAGCTCGGTGGGCACAATTTCTCACGCATTTCGACTTCAAAATCACATATCGACCGGGGAAGCAGCAAGGAAAAGCAGATGCACTATCACGGCGTTCATATCTTGCACCTCGTCCTGGTGACACAACATTTGATAATCAAAAGCAAGTAATCTTGGGACCAACACGATTGCACACAAAGCGGATTTTTCACACCCTGATGGATTCACGGATTATCGATGACATACGTGCAACCTTGAAGACGGATAGTTTTGCTCAAGACATCCTAGCGCACATTGATACTTCTCAGGCATCCTGTTCTCAGTCTCAACAACCAGGTATTGACTACCGACAATTCGAATATCATGATGGTTTGTTATTCTTTAAAAAGCGCGTATATGTCCCTGATTGCTCCTATCGCCTTCAAATCGTCCAACATTGTCACGACATTTCGGTAGTACTAAGACGTTGGAGCTAGTGCAGCGATCTTTTTGGTGGCCCCACATGCGCCGTTTTGTTGACGACTACGTTCGGACCTGTGATGCTTGCTGCCGAGCAAAGATGCCACGACATCATCCATATGGCTTGTTGGAACCCTTACCGATTCCAAGTAAGCCATGGCAGTCTATTTGTCTTGATTTTATCACAGATCTGCCGGTCTCAAAGGGGTTCGATGCTATCCTAACCGTCATCGATCGATATACGAAAATGGCACATTTTGTGCCATGTACTAAAGCCATCACTAGCGAGGAAACCGCCACTCTTGTTATGCGTGAGGTATTTCAGCATCATGGCCTCCCAGACAGTATTATCAGTGACCAAGGCCTGCAATTTGTCTCCAAATTTTGGCAGCATCTCTTCAAGATGCTCAAGGTTTCCTGCAACCTCTCCTCCGGCTACCATCCTCAGACCGACGGGCAGGCGGAACGAACAAACCAAATGCTGGAGCAATATCTCCGGTGTTTCCTGAGTTATCAACAGGACGATTGGGCCGAGATTCTCCACTTTGCGGAGTTTGCGTATAATAATGCTATTCACTCCTCGACTCGGGTCTCCCCATTTTTCGCTTATACCGGTTTCCATCCTCGCTGGTCGGTGATCAACACTCCGGAGCTACCTACCAACCCTCGTGCCGAGGATCATTTGGAGAGGCTACGCAAGATCCAGATGGATCTCTCTACTCACCTTCGTCATGCTCAACACACACAGAAGACTTATGCGGATCGTCATCGGATTCCCTCCTCTTTTGCCATCGGAGATCGAGTATGGCTCTTACATCGTCACATCAAGACTACTCGACCGTGTGACAAGTTGGATTATCAACGACTCGGTCCTTTCCGTATTACGGGTAAGATTAATGATGTCACCTTCTGCCTTGATCTCCCTCCGCAGCTTCAGATACATCCGGTTTTCCATTGTTCTCTTCTTGAACCTTATAAAGCAAACACCATTCCCGATCGTGTGATACCACCGCCGCCCCCGCTGGAGTTGGACACCGGCCCGGAGTATGAAGTTGCTGCCATCCTCGATTCCAAACTTGTTCGCAACAACCTTTATTACTTGGTCGATTGGCTCGGTTATAGTCCGAGCGAACGTACTTCAAAACCCGTCGAGCATGTTGCCAATGCACAAGATCTTCTTGTTGATTTCCGCCGAAAGTATCCAGACAAACCCGGTCCGCAATTAGCGCCGACTCGTTCCACTCGTCGTCTTTAAGGGGGAGATAGTGTCATGATATGTCATGATATGGCAAAACTCGAACCCATGACCTTATGCTACATGGGTCGAGCTCTTACCATTAGACGATGAATTGTAATTTGTAGGATATTATTTTCATTTATGCTTTATCATAGAAAATTGATGTATATTCCAAATCTCTCTGGAACATTCTAGAAGCTTCAGGATTATTCCTAAAAACACTATAAAAGGAGGCACAAGGCATTGTTTTGAACCAAATTGGTTCAACACCAGTCTTAAGCCTCTTAGCCGATTTGTACTCATCTTTCATATAATATAAGATCTGATGTCATCATCCTATCTCTCTCTCTCCTCTTCTTATTTCCTCTCTCTCGGGAATCTTACGCAGTCCCGTCCTCTTAGTACTAATAGTACTACTCTTCTTAGTACTAATTCCATCTCTGCTTTAGTACTATTCCTGACACCTACCATTTCTCAATTCACATGCTTCGTCTTGGATTGAGAACCCAACAACCTTGATGCTTCATCATTGTCCACTAAAAAACAATTGATGCTTTTAAATAATCTATTACCCTCTTCAACTTTGCACATAACGATTGTCATAAATGTTTATTCCAAAACCTTGATAAATAACTTTTGTAGGGTACTTGTAATCCAACCAAACCCTTTTAGCATGAAAGTGAACTTCCTCTCTTGTTTCAGTGCAGATATTGGATACATCATTAAAATAAGATGTAGATGTATCCGATAAATATCTCATGTATGATCTAATGATGGTTCGGATGGGTGGATGTGGCACCTAGATCTTTGATATAGTGTTGCACTATATTAGAGTTGGTGCATGCCAATCCATCCTGTGTTATTCTTGTTCACCCTACACTCTGGTTGGTGGAGATGTGCAGCTATATATTCCAGCTATTTAGGTCTAGAAAATAACCGATCTTTGTGTGGGAGGTTGTGTGAAGATGACTAGACTACAGAAAGAATGGAATATGATGGGAGAATGTGACTCCTCATGTTATGATGATGTGGAGTAGAGTAACCAAACTATTTGTGTGCTAACATTTTTATGTTATGTCCTAGTAGCGGATTTATATAAATAGCATGCCCACAAAGCCCTTAAGAAGCACACCATAATGGCCAAACAATGATACCCTTATATAAATGGACATTAGCATGACATGATCCACTAGATAAAGAGAAATTCAATTTATTAGAGAAATTTTATCCCGACTACATCGAAGAGAATGCCACATTAGACTTGCCATTGATATTGATGACAAGTATATATATCGAGCCTCATAGTTCCACATTGGGCCAAATTATTGACATCTACCAAAGTTTAGCGCCGGCAAACCATGCCGCCATTGGTGGAGGAAGCGGTACAATGTGCACCAAAATCGGCACTAGGTAACATGATCAAAGACTCGAGATCCTTTTGGAACTTGGCAGCGAGGCAATCTGTGGAGAATAGGGAAGACGCCTTGAATTTGGATTCACCGCCCATGAGAGGCATAGGTACGCCCACCTTGACCGGGTTCTTGAAGTTGGGACGATAGGTTTGGCCAAGCACACCATCCACATTGTTAGATAAGCCACGAAATTGATTGAATTGGACATTCAGGTGGGCAAAGCAATTGTTGGCCGGCAATTCGTAACGATGTAGTTGATCCTCCTCTTTTGTGATGGGCACTACCTCGACCGTAATTCCCATTAAGCCACCGTCAATGTTTATCTAGGGAATTTGCACGTTAATAAACAAAAACAAAATCCAAAATCAGATGTCTGTCCGCCAACCACTACCACGATTGATCGATGAGCAAAACATGTAAATCAACGGAATGACACTCACTCGGTAAAAAGTGCAGTGAAAACGTGTACACACTAGTTACCTGCACAATGTTTGTCTCGGAAGTTCTCAATATCTCGACCTCCCCCATGTTTGAGCTCCACTTGTTTCCCGCGCCAATGTCCAAGTCCACGTCTTGTCCATCATATGTGAACACCATGTGGTCATTTTGGTCGGTCCACTGGGCCACTGTTTTGGCACCAACACTGAAAGTGTGGTTATCAAACATGATACCTAGAGCTTGGACCCATGTGAAGTCGCGTGTGCGACCCTGGGGCCGGATGCCAATGAAATGCGCATTCACATGGAGATTTGTGTCGGAGACAAGACAAAAGTCCTCGTTCGACTTCCCATGGAAGTAGAACATGACACCATCACCTCCGACAAAGCGAGGATCATAGCAAACGGACGAGTACCCAGAGCACTTCGGCTTGCGGTCTTCTCAAAATGAAAGGAAAGGAAAGGGTGAGTTTCTTAAAATCTAGGATTAAGACATTGTGTACCACATTCTTATTATAATGGGAATCATTAGTTGGTTGATTGGGAGATTTATATGCAAACATGGTCAAGTGCGCCATTAATTTAAATCTAGGGTTAAGACATTGTGTACACTACATTTGTATTATAATCAGAATCATTAGTTAGTTTATTAGGAGATTTATATGCAAACATGGTCAAGCATGCCATTTATTTGATTGCAAATTGGATCTACCTACATACATAAAATGACGTGATTGCTAGCTACTACATAATCAAAAATTCATTCATCATTTGAAATACCAACTACACTCATGTGATTCATCATGCTTCATATACGTGATGATTTTACGTGTCGAAAAGCAATATAATTACTTTTGCATGTGGTCTGGCATTTGGTGGAGCAATCGATGAAGCACGATCGCTTCCCTGCGACACGTTTTGGGCATTGCGAGGGGCATGTCAATACTTTGAGGTAGCATTTGTTGCGAGCCAGGCACCGTGCCCGTTCCTTACCCGCCACGGTCGTTTGCATCACGTATTGTGTGGTTTGTGGGTCCGGACGCGAGGTCGCCGCATCAACGGACAATTGGTCTATCGCCATCATTGCCATTGCCCACAACATGAGAATGCCCATCATTTTGGCGAGCATCATGGCCATTTTACCTTCTTCTTCTTCTTCTTCTTCTAAAATGCTTGTTTGTATTCTTCTTCTTTCCCTTCTTTGAGCCCTTTTTTATAAGGTCACTACATACCCCATTCCCCCTCTTACCCCATGGAAACACTTCCTCTCCACTTTCTTTGACATATCATCGTGTCCAAAATGTGCAAACCGTACACACACCTCATCTCTCTCTCTCTCTCTCTCTCTCTCTCTCTCTCTCTCTCTCTCTCTCTCTCTTATTGGTAGCATTGTTATAAGCACCCAAAAACTTCCTTATATTTATCATTTCTTTTACCATGATCCTTGGAGATGCACATATCCCATTAGCCATCTCTCTCTCTCTCTCTCATTAAGAAATATGATGAGCATCTTATATTAATTTTCATGGGCCTAGCATGATGCCTAGTTTCAAATATCATTACTCAATTAGCTAGATAACTATTATGAAAAGTCAATCATAAGCCTCATTCACTTGGAGGAGTTTATGACATAAACCAAATATATCTTCAATGTTCTCCAACAAGGTTATTGCAAGTATTTTACGAATGATAGGTTTGAATTAACAAAGCTCTCATTTCTAGGTGTGTTGGACTTGTTCTTGGGCCCTTTCATACCACAAGGAGCTTCATCATTGTTGTAAATATATGCTTGAGACTCACAATTACTAGGAGGAACCAACATGTAGATTTCATGATGATATTCGAACGCTCCCTATGACCTACATAGGCGAAGGTGAAACATTTTCACATGTATCTCCAAAGTTGAGTTGTGACTTTCAATATTCTAGAATTTTATTAGCGAAGATTACAAGTGATAGAGAAGCTTGTGACAATGAAAGAAATGTGCATAGGATTGGATTGGATTTGGAATGCGTGGAAAATATTCTGGTCGAGGTTGGAGCATTGTTTCCAAGTATGAAACTCAAACTCATGACCAGGCTCTAAGGGAAAATATAAAATATACTTAGGAAACCATTTGCTAAATCCCTATCTCATCTAGAAGAGAACGTGGAGGTAAGTTGTATGAAAGTATTGTGTTTATGGTAGACAAAGAGAAGATTGTTTTGTAATTTGGTGCATAATATGTAATATAATATGTGAAGGATGGGTCACCACATCTCTTTCAAGTGATGATACATTGGTGTTGGAAAATACCATTAGAGGAATCTATCAATTGACAAATCATGAAACATGCGTAATGCATCCCATCTTCCATAAACTGTCCTTTTTTATCATGTGCTCTCTTTAGATTCCTTTTCAAGAATTCCACGTAGACTAAAATATCTTTTTCACAAAAAGTAAGAGGGATAGTGTATCTCTCTCCAAAGCCTTTTCTTTTCTTCAAGACTTAGGGTTTAGATGTAAACCGCTATATTACGATCGGTTTGCAAAATGTTGTGTTTAATGTTAATAATGTTTCTTTGTATTTCAATAGCATGAAGCAATAGGTATTCAAAGGGATAACTAGAATTGTAGAAATTGTTTCTCCAAGACCTTTCTTTTCATGTTATGAAATCACTGTAACATTAGGGTGTTCTTCTTAGGCACTTTCACACATATAGTGAAGCTATATCAATTGAAATATGAAAGTATGACTCTCAAATTTCAATAGAGCTATACCAAAAATGTTTTATATTTAGACCCATCTCTAGGTTAACACAATTTATCTTTTGCATATAAAAATAAAATAACTTTAAAAGTTTTCCAATTCCTATTGCAATTACAACATTAGTAAGTTGTTTCCATAGTAGTTTGTGAGTATGTGAAGGTTGAGGTCGGCCATGGAGCCACAAGTGTTCCAAATCGAGAAATATAGGTGACATGAAGGCACGATACATGAAGTCTATTATTGTTTCCAATGTGTGAGAGTCGCGTTAATCAAGGTTATCTTTACATGTTTTATTGGGAATGTCTAATAACAAGCTCATTAAATCAAACAATAGTAATTTACACAAACTCGCTATCAACTTATGTTTATATAATGATTATAGAGGAATTAACAAATTATATGTGATTAATGATAAAGGGAATTCTAAAAAACCTTCATGATTTTGATCTCACAATTACAAATTAACAAAAAAATGTGATTATAAACCTCCCTTACAAGAGAGCTTCAAAAATCTCCTAGGAGGAATCTATATAGAATTTAATAACCTCACAATAATGGTTACCCTATTAGTAAATACACTATTTTTAACTCTACAAGTGTAAGGTTCAAATCTTCCCTTACACAAATACATTAATGTTTGCACGTTAGATGTATATACTTTTTTATTTTTTTAAGATTCACCTTGGTATTAATGGAAAGATGCCCAAAAGCTACAAAGAATTCATACATGAAAACACAGCCATCATACCTACATCAACCAATATGTCGAATAACAAAAGCTCGAGTCACATCTAAAACTGAGATCCTTCCATAATGTGGGGAGAAAAAAGGCACCTTGGTGGTAGCAATGGGCACGGTTCGGTTTCAAAGCAAAGAAACCGAACCATTTATATAAAACAAAACCAAACCAAACCGTTTAGGGAAAAGTTGAAACCAAATCGAACCATTTAATAAAAAATTTAAGCCTAACCATTTAAATCAAACTAATTAAACATCAAAATAAATAAAAATACATTAAATTAAATAAGCATTTAACTTAAATTTATTAAATCAATAAAAGAAACTTTAATTGAACCATTAAATTAAATAAACATTTTAGTTAAATTAATTAAATAAATTGAGAGGAATAGTGCTCGGCCACAACCGAGTCTTACTCACTCGATAGAAGAAGATAGAAAATAGAAATAAGACAGACATAAGATGTTAACGTGGAAAACCCTAATAGGCAAAAATCCACGGGAACCCATAGACTCCAACCATCACTATGAGAAGAAAGATATAATGCGGGATTGGGCGGCAACGACCTCGAGCTCTATGTCGTCGCCAACCGGCGGTTACAACAAAAACAAGTGTTCTGTGTGCGTGTGTTTCTCTCTCTCTCTCTCTCTCTCTCTCTCTCTCTCTCTCTCTTAGAGAGACAATGTCACCAGTCATACTTTCAAGAGCCATGGACTAAGGGATGGCTCTTCGACTCATTAGTGACCCCTTCCCTCATGTATGCATCAGTAGTATGGACTCCATGTCTACCATCTTTCATGTGGACGCAATTAGAGAGACCTTTGGTGATGATGTTATCATGTCAACTCCGAAGCAAATCGATAGTACCACATGACATTTTTAGAGTATAGTTCTGTCTGCCCCCGATGTTAGTAGAAGCATTGTTTCATGTGGTAGTTTTTATTCCTCGGATACATAGCCAACCACAAGATAGGATATCCCGTCGAGCCTTTCAGGCATCTCGATCCCTACATGCATCTAGAGACACTAGCTCTTGGTATAGCATTGTGGTGAGTTGGTTACTTGTTGCAAAGAAATGAGGAGGCAAGAGTGGTTGTAATGCAGCAGAAGATGAGTGCGTGTGTGTGTGTCTCAAGACAAAGAGAGAGTGAGAGTGAGAGAGAGAGAGAGCTCTTAAGATAGAGATAAACAAAACTATATATTAACCAAAAATTACATCAAAGCATAAAACATCCAACAACAACTAAGTTACAAGGGATTGGTTTAAATACCAATTGAGCTAGGGCAAGTGCCCTTTCTATTATTTACAAAACTAGCCTGGTATGTCCATGAGCTAGTGTGAAACCTATCTATGGGAAGTTGAGTTCGATTCTCAACACGCCCCTTCGAACACAACTTCCATCTGTCGAAGAGTTGTTTCGGTCTTTGGAGTACTTCAATTCAAGGAATCAGATTCTGGCTTTATTGCTTTATGCTTCTTATTGCGTGTTGCGTAGTGCGTAGTCTAGTCGTGCTGCGTATGCTGCGCACTCCCCCTCAAGCTCGGGAATGTAGATGTCGTGAGACCAAGGTCCGATGCAAATTGCCCGAGCTTGTCGACGCCTAGAGCTTTCGTGAAAATATTAGCAACTTGGAGGTGCGTACTGATGTGTTGTAGTCAATCTCTCCGGCCTGTATGCGCTCGTGGATGAAGTGGTAGTGGACCTCGATATGCTTATCTACGCATGGAATACGATATTCTGCGTCAGGTAGATACTGCTCATGTTGTCGTAGTATAGGCGAATCGGATCCTTGATGGGTACGCCCAGATCCTTTAGTACGCGTTTGAGCCAAACGGCTTCGCATGCAACGACTATTGCGCCCCTGTATTCGGCTTCCGTGCTCGACAGTGCGATTGTCGACTGCTTCTTACTACTCCAGGAGATCGCTCTGCTACCAAGAGAGAAGACGAATCCGGATGTGGATCGCCTACTTGCTTTATATCCTGCCCTGTCCGCGTTTGTGTACCCTTCGAGTCGAGTGACCGCATTCGTCTTGTACATAATGCCATAGTCCATTGTTGTACTGACATACCGAAGTATCCTCTTAGCGCAGTCCAGATGAAGATTTCGCAGATTCTACATAAATTGGCTAAGTAGGCCGACCGAATAACTGAAGTTGGGTCACGTAATGGTCAGATAGATCAAACTACCGATCAATTGTCGATACTAAGTCGACTTGCTCTCAGCGGTTCCAGAATTGGCATCGATCTTGAGATTACGATCAAGAGGGGTAGACATAGGCTTGCACTCGGTCATTCCGAACTTGTAGAGTAAGTTGAGAATGTAGTGTCGTTGAGAGATCATTATTCTGACTAATGTCCGAATTACTTCAATACCTAGGAAGTAATGGAGCTTGTGTAAGTCTTTCATTTCAAATCTGCTAGAAAGAAGTGATTTGACTTTGTTAATCTCGGCGAGATCCTTCCCTCCAATGACCAAATCATCCATGTATAGGATAATGATGATCAGGCTATCCAACTCATTTTGGATGTATAGAGAGGTGTCAGATTTTGACATCCGAAATCCGACTTGGTGAAGATACTACGTGATCTTCGAGTGCCAAACACGCGGTGCTTGTTTGAGGCCGTAGAGTGGCTTCTTGAGTTGGCATACGGTGTCGTAGTGTATTTCGTACACTACGTGAAAAAGTAAAAATAATATAACCGATTTAATTACATATAAATAAATAAAATAAGAATATCAAGATACTTATCACGTGCATAGGGCAAGATTCGAACCTTGTACCTCCACGTAGCCAAACCTCAACTTTACCATTATGCTACCTTATCTTTAGTGTTCTATAAATAGATTTAATAACTATAAGTGCTTTATTTGCGCCTACCTTTATTAAAAGGTAAATCGTGCATTTTTAGAGTGCTTGAATATTTTATAGAAAAACGCAAGCAACTAAAAAGTGACTCATGCACATCTAGCGTGCATGAGCACTATATTTAGCAAATAAAAGCAAGGATTAGAAAAGCATCACATGCACATTTAGTGTGCATGAACGTATTAGAAAAAGCATGTAGCTATGCTTAGTCTCTCCCATCACTAAATAAGGATGGGGAGCACATTGTAGTTTTTGTTGATTATTTTTCTATAATGATCAATCAATCTAAAATATTCGTGGGATTCACGAATTTGCTAAAATAATTCTCTCTTACTACCTAAATATTGACTAAATATACTAAACTCGTGGGATTCACGAGATTCTTATCTTATAACTCTTTATACCTATTCTTTACTAGCCTTATTTGTATTTTTCTTTCTCCTAGTCCAAAACCCCGGTGGTTCCCACCCGACTCACGCAAACGATCCGGAGCCGAAAGGCACGAGACAGTTGGTGAACCCGACGTGAAGGCGGGTGGCAAGGAGATGGAGAATCAACAAGAGGCGATGAACATGATGATGATGATGTTCGAGCGGATGCTACAAGAACAACGAGTGATGTCGGAGATCACGGGGGCAGTAAAGCGGCTCGTACAACGAAACGGACAATTCAACGGAAACGATGTGTCACGCTATCTACGTGACTACAAGGCGGAGATGATACGATGTGGGATACCGGAAGGATTGCAAGTGACATCCTTTAGTCGGGTAGCCACAGATGAGCTACAAGAGAGAATCCACAAGATACGGCAACAAAACTCGACATGGGGGTCATTCGAAGAAGCTTTACGAGAGGCATATGATTACAAGAGATCAAAGGGAAAAGATCGGCGAGAATTCGACGAATGGGTGGCATCGGAGAAGACCCACCGAAGTGCAACACAAGCATTCCTAGAGTTCGAGCATCGTCTTGCTCGACTCTCGGAGCGGGAACAACGATTGGTGGGGGAGGATAAAGTCCTAATGTTTGTAAAATCGATCGATCGAAAAGAAAGGATGGACATCGGGATCAAACTCGAAGACGATGAAGGTACGAATGGTCTTACCGAAAATTGGGCCGAAGTCCAAAGGGTATGCCGGAGACATGATGAGAGGAAGATGAGAATCTTGTCAACGACATGGCCGATGAAGGATGGTCGATTGAAGACAAACGATGGAGCCGATATGAAGGCCAAAATACAACATGATGGTGTGACGGAAGAGGGTGTAAAACAAGCTACCCTCTTGTCTTGCGAAAGAACGACAGTGAAGGATAAGGCCGATAACCCAAGTGTAGAAGAAGATTTCGGAATACAAGTGTCCGAAACATCGGGTGAAAAAGGGGTAAGCATAATTGATGTTTGCATAATTGATGCAGTGAAAGAGAGCAAGGAGGACTTGATTGAGGAGGTCACCACGAAAGATGACATCGAATTGAAGGTGGCTATGGACGAATCAACGACGGATGGCCATATCGAGACTTCCCCACCACTGATTCTAGAGACTCCGGCGGTTGCGTTCGAAAGGCAACGTGAGACCGAAGAGACGGAAGGTGGCGGAGAGAAAACAAAGGTCGAAGTCGATGCATACGACGGAGAGATAGCCGAGAATATGGCTATGGGTGAAACAATGGAGGATGATAATACCGAGGATTCCTACCCACTAATTCTAGAGACTTCGGCAGTTGTGTCCGAGAACCAACGTGAGACCGGAGAGACGGGAGGTGGCAGCAAGAAAGGTAAAGTCGGAAGCCGGTTTGGATGGAAGGTGATCCGGACGGGATTCCGATCCGAAAGAAAGCCGACCCGAAAAGGGGTCGACTCGGTCAAAACCGATCGACTGAGTCTGACTTGGCCGAACGCGAATATGGATGGAAGCCGACCTAGCCGAAAGCCGATCGGACGAAACCGATCCGAAAAGAAGCTAATCCGACTCAACCGGAGGTTGGACCGGTCGAGGCTGGTGAAAATGAGGAAAAGAAAGCCAACCGAAACCGAAACCGATAGATCGAAACCGGGCCGGAAGGAGACCGACTCAATCAAAACCGAACAACCGATTCCGATTCGGCCGAATACGAATCCGATCGGAAGCCGATCAAACCGAAAGTTGATCGGACGAGAGCGATCCGGAAAAAAAGTCAAGGTTGATGAAGACAAGAAAGAGCCCAGTAAAAGACACTACCACGAATGAACAAAGAATATGGTGGATCGGATGGCGACAATGGTTCGGGTGGAAAGAATGGGTCTACTCAAAATGGAGAGACAAAGTTGACATAGCGGGACAAACGGAGGATGAAGGGGAGACAACGAGCATCGGCAACTTCGGCACATACCGGAGGATGTGCGGGTTCGGAGGGGGCGAGTGTCGTAGTGTATTTCGTACACTACGTGAAAAAGTAAAAATAATATAACCGATTTAATTACATATAAATAAATAAAATAAGAATATCAAGATACTTATCACGTGCATAGGGCAAGATTCGAACCTTGTACCTCCACGTAGCCAAACCTCAACTTTACCATTATGCTACCTTATCTTTAGTGTTCTATAAATAGATTTAATAACTATAAGTGCTTTATTTGCGCCTACCTTTATTAAAAGGTAAATCGTGCATTTTTAGAGTGCTTGAATATTTTATAGAAAAACGCAAGCAACTAAAAAGTGACTCATGCACATCTAGCGTGCATGAGCACTATATTTAGCAAATAAAAGCAAGGATTAGAAAAGCATCACATGCACATTTAGTGTGCATGAACGTATTAGAAAAAGCATGTAGCTATGCTTAGTCTCTCCCATCACTATATAAGGATGGGGAGCACATTGTAGTTTTTGTTGATTATTTTTCTATAATGATCAATCAATCTAAAATATTCGTGGGATTCACGAATTTGCTAAAATAATTCTCTCTTACTACCTAAATATTGACTAAATATACTAAACTCGTGGGATTCACGAGATTCTTATCTTATAACTCTTTATACCTATTCTTTACTAGCCTTATTTGTATTTTTCTTTCTCCTAGTCCAAAACCCCGGTGGTTCCCACCCGACTCACGCAAACGATCCGGAGCCGAAAGGCACGAGACAGTTGGTGAACCCGACGTGAAGGCGGGTGGCAAGGAGATGGAGAATCAACAAGAGGCGATGAACATGATGATGATGATGTTCGAGCGGATGCTACAAGAACAACGAGTGATGTCGGAGATCACGGGGGCAGTAAAGCGGCTCGTACAACGAAACGGACAATTCAACGGAAACGATGTGTCACGCTATCTACGTGACTACAAGGCGGAGATGATACGATGTGGGATACCGGAAGGATTGCAAGTGACATCCTTTAGTCGGGTAGCCACAGATGAGCTACAAGAGAGAATCCACAAGATACGGCAACAAAACTCGACATGGGGGTCATTCGAAGAAGCTTTACGAGAGGCATATGATTACAAGAGATCAAAGGGAAAAGATCGGCGAGAATTCGACGAATGGGTGGCATCGGAGAAGACCCACCGAAGTGCAACACAAGCATTCCTAGAGTTCGAGCATCGTCTTGCTCGACTCTCGGAGCGGGAACAACGATTGGTGGGGGAGGATAAAGTCCTAATGTTTGTAAAATCGATCGATCGAAAAGAAAGGATGGACATCGGGATCAAACTCGAAGACGATGAAGGTACGAATGGTCTTACCGAAAATTGGGCCGAAGTCCAAAGGGTATGCCGGAGACATGATGAGAGGAAGATGAGAATCTTGTCAACGACATGGCCGATGAAGGATGGTCGATTGAAGACAAACGATGGAGCCGATATGAAGGCCAAAATACAACATGATGGTGTGACGGAAGAGGGTGTAAAACAAGCTACCCTCTTGTCTTGCGAAAGAACGACAGTGAAGGATAAGGCCGATAACCCAAGTGTAGAAGAAGATTTCGGAATACAAGTGTCCGAAACATCGGGTGAAAAAGGGGTAAGCATAATTGATGTTTGCATAATTGATGCAGTGAAAGAGAGCAAGGAGGACTTGATTGAGGAGGTCACCACGAAAGATGACATCGAATTGAAGGTGGCTATGGACGAATCAACGACGGATGGCCATATCGAGACTTCCCCACCACTGATTCTAGAGACTCCGGCGGTTGCGTTCGAAAGGCAACGTGAGACCGAAGAGACGGAAGGTGGCGGAGAGAAAACAAAGGTCGAAGTCGATGCATACGACGGAGAGATAGCCGAGAATATGGCTATGGGTGAAACAATGGAGGATGATAATACCGAGGATTCCTACCCACTAATTCTAGAGACTTCGGCAGTTGTGTCCGAGAACCAACGTGAGACCGGAGAGACGGGAGGTGGCAGCAAGAAAGGTAAAGTCGGAAGCCGGTTTGGATGGAAGGTGATCCGGACGGGATTCCGATCCGAAAGAAAGCCGACCCGAAAAGGGGTCGACTCGGTCAAAACCGATCGACTGAGTCTGACTTGGCCGAACGCGAATATGGATGGAAGCCGACCTAGCCGAAAGCCGATCGGACGAAACCGATCCGAAAAGAAGCTAATCCGACTCAACCGGAGGTTGGACCGGTCGAGGCTGGTGAAAATGAGGAAAAGAAAGCCAACCGAAACCGAAACCGATAGATCGAAACCGGGCCGGAAGGAGACCGACTCAATCAAAACCGAACAACCGATTCCGATTCGGCCGAATACGAATCCGATCGGAAGCCGATCAAACCGAAAGTTGATCGGACGAGAGCGATCCGGAAAAAAAGTCAAGGTTGATGAAGACAAGAAAGAGCCCAGTAAAAGACACTACCACGAATGAACAAAGAATATGGTGGATCGGATGGCGACAATGGTTCGGGTGGAAAGAATGGGTCTACTCAAAATGGAGAGACAAAGTTGACATAGCGGGACAAACGGAGGATGAAGGGGAGACAACGAGCATCGGCAACTTCGGCACATACCGGAGGATGTGCGGGTTCGGAGGGGGCGAGTGTCGTAGTGTATTTCGTACACTACGTGAAAAAGTAAAAATAATATAACCGATTTAATTACATATAAATAAATAAAATAAGAATATCAAGATACTTATCACGTGCATAGGGCAAGATTCGAACCTTGTACCTCCACGTAGCCAAACCTCAACTTTACCATTATGCTACCTTATCTTTAGTGTTCTATAAATAGATTTAATAACTATAAGTGCTTTATTTGCGCCTACCTTTATTAAAAGGTAAATCGTGCATTTTTAGAGTGCTTGAATATTTTATAGAAAAACGCAAGCAACTAAAAAGTGACTCATGCACATCTAGCGTGCATGAGCACTATATTTAGCAAATAAAAGCAAGGATTAGAAAAGCATCACATGCACATTTAGTGTGCATGAACGTATTAGAAAAAGCATGTAGCTATGCTTAGTCTCTCCCATCACTATATAAGGATGGGGAGCACATTGTAGTTTTTGTTGATTATTTTTCTATAATGATCAATCAATCTAAAATATTCGTGGGATTCACGAATTTGCTAAAATAATTCTCTCTTACTACCTAAATATTGACTAAATATACTAAACTCGTGGGATTCACGAGATTCTTATCTTATAACTCTTTATACCTATTCTTTACTAGCCTTATTTGTATTTTTCTTTCTCCTAGTCCAAAACCCCGGTGGTTCCCACCCGACTCACGCAAACGATCCGGAGCCGAAAGGCACGAGACAGTTGGTGAACCCGACGTGAAGGCGGGTGGCAAGGAGATGGAGAATCAACAAGAGGCGATGAACATGATGATGATGATGTTCGAGCGGATGCTACAAGAACAACGAGTGATGTCGGAGATCACGGGGGCAGTAAAGCGGCTCGTACAACGAAACGGACAATTCAACGGAAACGATGTGTCACGCTATCTACGTGACTACAAGGCGGAGATGATACGATGTGGGATACCGGAAGGATTGCAAGTGACATCCTTTAGTCGGGTAGCCACAGATGAGCTACAAGAGAGAATCCACAAGATACGGCAACAAAACTCGACATGGGGGTCATTCGAAGAAGCTTTACGAGAGGCATATGATTACAAGAGATCAAAGGGAAAAGATCGGCGAGAATTCGACGAATGGGTGGCATCGGAGAAGACCCACCGAAGTGCAACACAAGCATTCCTAGAGTTCGAGCATCGTCTTGCTCGACTCTCGGAGCGGGAACAACGATTGGTGGGGGAGGATAAAGTCCTAATGTTTGTAAAATCGATCGATCGAAAAGAAAGGATGGACATCGGGATCAAACTCGAAGACGATGAAGGTACGAATGGTCTTACCGAAAATTGGGCCGAAGTCCAAAGGGTATGCCGGAGACATGATGAGAGGAAGATGAGAATCTTGTCAACGACATGGCCGATGAAGGATGGTCGATTGAAGACAAACGATGGAGCCGATATGAAGGCCAAAATACAACATGATGGTGTGACGGAAGAGGGTGTAAAACAAGCTACCCTCTTGTCTTGCGAAAGAACGACAGTGAAGGATAAGGCCGATAACCCAAGTGTAGAAGAAGATTTCGGAATACAAGTGTCCGAAACATCGGGTGAAAAAGGGGTAAGCATAATTGATGTTTGCATAATTGATGCAGTGAAAGAGAGCAAGGAGGACTTGATTGAGGAGGTCACCACGAAAGATGACATCGAATTGAAGGTGGCTATGGACGAATCAACGACGGATGGCCATATCGAGACTTCCCCACCACTGATTCTAGAGACTCCGGCGGTTGCGTTCGAAAGGCAACGTGAGACCGAAGAGACGGAAGGTGGCGGAGAGAAAACAAAGGTCGAAGTCGATGCATACGACGGAGAGATAGCCGAGAATATGGCTATGGGTGAAACAATGGAGGATGATAATACCGAGGATTCCTACCCACTAATTCTAGAGACTTCGGCAGTTGTGTCCGAGAACCAACGTGAGACCGGAGAGACGGGAGGTGGCAGCAAGAAAGGTAAAGTCGGAAGCCGGTTTGGATGGAAGGTGATCCGGACGGGATTCCGATCCGAAAGAAAGCCGACCCGAAAAGGGGTCGACTCGGTCAAAACCGATCGACTGAGTCTGACTTGGCCGAACGCGAATATGGATGGAAGCCGACCTAGCCGAAAGCCGATCGGACGAAACCGATCCGAAAAGAAGCTAATCCGACTCAACCGGAGGTTGGACCGGTCGAGGCTGGTGAAAATGAGGAAAAGAAAGCCAACCGAAACCGAAACCGATAGATCGAAACCGGGCCGGAAGGAGACCGACTCAATCAAAACCGAACAACCGATTCCGATTCGGCCGAATACGAATCCGATCGGAAGCCGATCAAACCGAAAGTTGATCGGACGAGAGCGATCCGGAAAAAAAGTCAAGGTTGATGAAGACAAGAAAGAGCCCAGTAAAAGACACTACCACGAATGAACAAAGAATATGGTGGATCGGATGGCGACAATGGTTCGGGTGGAAAGAATGGGTCTACTCAAAATGGAGAGACAAAGTTGACATAGCGGGACAAACGGAGGATGAAGGGGAGACAACGAGCATCGGCAACTTCGGCACATACCGGAGGATGTGCGGGTTCGGAGGGGGCGAGTGTCGTAGTGTATTTCGTACACTACGTGAAAAAGTAAAAATAATATAACCGATTTAATTACATATAAATAAATAAAATAAGAATATCAAGATACTTATCACGTGCATAGGGCAAGATTCGAACCTTGTACCTCCACGTAGCCAAACCTCAACTTTACCATTATGCTACCTTATCTTTAGTGTTCTATAAATAGATTTAATAACTATAAGTGCTTTATTTGCGCCTACCTTTATTAAAAGGTAAATCGTGCATTTTTAGAGTGCTTGAATATTTTATAGAAAAACGCAAGCAACTAAAAAGTGACTCATGCACATCTAGCGTGCATGAGCACTATATTTAGCAAATAAAAGCAAGGATTAGAAAAGCATCACATGCACATTTAGTGTGCATGAACGTATTAGAAAAAGCATGTAGCTATGCTTAGTCTCTCCCATCACTATATAAGGATGGGGAGCACATTGTAGTTTTTGTTGATTATTTTTCTATAATGATCAATCAATCTAAAATATTCGTGGGATTCACGAATTTGCTAAAATAATTCTCTCTTACTACCTAAATATTGACTAAATATACTAAACTCGTGGGATTCACGAGATTCTTATCTTATAACTCTTTATACCTATTCTTTACTAGCCTTATTTGTATTTTTCTTTCTCCTAGTCCAAAACCCCGGTGGTTCCCACCCGACTCACGCAAACGATCCGGAGCCGAAAGGCACGAGACAGTTGGTGAACCCGACGTGAAGGCGGGTGGCAAGGAGATGGAGAATCAACAAGAGGCGATGAACATGATGATGATGATGTTCGAGCGGATGCTACAAGAACAACGAGTGATGTCGGAGATCACGGGGGCAGTAAAGCGGCTCGTACAACGAAACGGACAATTCAACGGAAACGATGTGTCACGCTATCTACGTGACTACAAGGCGGAGATGATACGATGTGGGATACCGGAAGGATTGCAAGTGACATCCTTTAGTCGGGTAGCCACAGATGAGCTACAAGAGAGAATCCACAAGATACGGCAACAAAACTCGACATGGGGGTCATTCGAAGAAGCTTTACGAGAGGCATATGATTACAAGAGATCAAAGGGAAAAGATCGGCGAGAATTCGACGAATGGGTGGCATCGGAGAAGACCCACCGAAGTGCAACACAAGCATTCCTAGAGTTCGAGCATCGTCTTGCTCGACTCTCGGAGCGGGAACAACGATTGGTGGGGGAGGATAAAGTCCTAATGTTTGTAAAATCGATCGATCGAAAAGAAAGGATGGACATCGGGATCAAACTCGAAGACGATGAAGGTACGAATGGTCTTACCGAAAATTGGGCCGAAGTCCAAAGGGTATGCCGGAGACATGATGAGAGGAAGATGAGAATCTTGTCAACGACATGGCCGATGAAGGATGGTCGATTGAAGACAAACGATGGAGCCGATATGAAGGCCAAAATACAACATGATGGTGTGACGGAAGAGGGTGTAAAACAAGCTACCCTCTTGTCTTGCGAAAGAACGACAGTGAAGGATAAGGCCGATAACCCAAGTGTAGAAGAAGATTTCGGAATACAAGTGTCCGAAACATCGGGTGAAAAAGGGGTAAGCATAATTGATGTTTGCATAATTGATGCAGTGAAAGAGAGCAAGGAGGACTTGATTGAGGAGGTCACCACGAAAGATGACATCGAATTGAAGGTGGCTATGGACGAATCAACGACGGATGGCCATATCGAGACTTCCCCACCACTGATTCTAGAGACTCCGGCGGTTGCGTTCGAAAGGCAACGTGAGACCGAAGAGACGGAAGGTGGCGGAGAGAAAACAAAGGTCGAAGTCGATGCATACGACGGAGAGATAGCCGAGAATATGGCTATGGGTGAAACAATGGAGGATGATAATACCGAGGATTCCTACCCACTAATTCTAGAGACTTCGGCAGTTGTGTCCGAGAACCAACGTGAGACCGGAGAGACGGGAGGTGGCAGCAAGAAAGGTAAAGTCGGAAGCCGGTTTGGATGGAAGGTGATCCGGACGGGATTCCGATCCGAAAGAAAGCCGACCCGAAAAGGGGTCGACTCGGTCAAAACCGATCGACTGAGTCTGACTTGGCCGAACGCGAATATGGATGGAAGCCGACCTAGCCGAAAGCCGATCGGACGAAACCGATCCGAAAAGAAGCTAATCCGACTCAACCGGAGGTTGGACCGGTCGAGGCTGGTGAAAATGAGGAAAAGAAAGCCAACCGAAACCGAAACCGATAGATCGAAACCGGGCCGGAAGGAGACCGACTCAATCAAAACCGAACAACCGATTCCGATTCGGCCGAATACGAATCCGATCGGAAGCCGATCAAACCGAAAGTTGATCGGACGAGAGCGATCCGGAAAAAAAGTCAAGGTTGATGAAGACAAGAAAGAGCCCAGTAAAAGACACTACCACGAATGAACAAAGAATATGGTGGATCGGATGGCGACAATGGTTCGGGTGGAAAGAATGGGTCTACTCAAAATGGAGAGACAAAGTTGACATAGCGGGACAAACGGAGGATGAAGGGGAGACAACGAGCATCGGCAACTTCGGCACATACCGGAGGATGTGCGGGTTCGGAGGGGGCGAGTGTCGTAGTGTATTTCGTACACTACGTGAAAAAGTAAAAATAATATAACCGATTTAATTACATATAAATAAATAAAATAAGAATATCAAGATACTTATCACGTGCATAGGGCAAGATTCGAACCTTGTACCTCCACGTAGCCAAACCTCAACTTTACCATTATGCTACCTTATCTTTAGTGTTCTATAAATAGATTTAATAACTATAAGTGCTTTATTTGCGCCTACCTTTATTAAAAGGTAAATCGTGCATTTTTAGAGTGCTTGAATATTTTATAGAAAAACGCAAGCAACTAAAAAGTGACTCATGCACATCTAGCGTGCATGAGCACTATATTTAGCAAATAAAAGCAAGGATTAGAAAAGCATCACATGCACATTTAGTGTGCATGAACGTATTAGAAAAAGCATGTAGCTATGCTTAGTCTCTCCCATCACTATATAAGGATGGGGAGCACATTGTAGTTTTTGTTGATTATTTTTCTATAATGATCAATCAATCTAAAATATTCGTGGGATTCACGAATTTGCTAAAATAATTCTCTCTTACTACCTAAATATTGACTAAATATACTAAACTCGTGGGATTCACGAGATTCTTATCTTATAACTCTTTATACCTATTCTTTACTAGCCTTATTTGTATTTTTCTTTCTCCTAGTCCAAAACCCCGGTGGTTCCCACCCGACTCACGCAAACGATCCGGAGCCGAAAGGCACGACAACGGCATGTGGATGCTTACACGATTCGAATCTGGGTGGTTGTATCATGTACACCTCTTCTTCTAACCCTCCTTGGAGGAAAACATTTTTCACGTCCATCTGGTGAAGGTGCCATCCCTTCGATGTGATTGTCCGTACAGTTGTCATCTTTGCCACCGGGGCAAAGGTTTCTTCGAAGTCTATGCCGTGCGTTTGTGCGTAGCCTTTCGCAACAAGCTGTTCTTTGAAGCGATTTACGGATCCGTCGGCATTGTATTTTACTTTGTATATCCATCTGCAGTCAATCGCTTTCTTGTTCTGGGGGAGAGGAACGAGATCCCATGTCTCATTGTTGCATAAAGCTTCCATCTCCTCATTCATTCTGTCGACCCATCACGGATCCTTTGTGGCTTCGGAAAGCATTTTTAGTTTCCATACTAACGCTACTTTCATCATAAAGGCGTAGTGATACGCCATGTACTCATTGTAGTCGTAGCGGCTTACGGGGTTCTTCTCTCGGGTGGACCGGTGTGGCTTTTCGTTCACGGATTCTGAAGCTTTCTTCACGCCGTCTATCCCGGTGTCAAGGCCTTCGAACTCACTATCAAGAGAGTGGGTTGATTTGAATTCGAACTGATCTTCATATTCCCGCATTTCCGCCTTCCCTTTGTCTAGCTTCAGACTCGGCCGAGATGTGCTTTCCTCGCTCAACAGCTCTGATGGCCCACTCAATTGTGTCGTAATCGGGTTGTCTTCTAAAATCTGTGAGAGCGGATCCCCGGCTTCTATTTCTATTTCAGTGTCATCCGCGTTGAGCGGGGTTGGAGTCGAAGTATTCTTTGGTGCGTACCAGGATGCGTATTCGTCGAAGACTACGTCTCGACTTGTTCGAACCTTACGGATAGATGGGTTGTAGCATTTTTACCCCTTCTGTTTGAGTGAGTATCCCACGAGGATACATTTCTCTAACTTTGGGTCCAACTTTTGCCGCGTTGTCGTGTGGTTTTTCACACACGATATGAAAACTAGTAAAACAATTATTTAAGATTAGCTTAATGTATTGATATGGGAAGATAGATGTGTTCAAGACCTTCATAATGTATTTTACTACGCATGAATTGGATAAAGAAGTATCAAGTTATGTGAGTGAGAAGTTTGAAGAGAAAAAGGAAAAAAATACAAAACTGTGAGATATCCCACATAGATAGGTCAACATTGGAACGCAAGATATATAAGGGAAACCAAAACATATTCATTCTATCAATGTGTGGAGCACAGAATGTTCAAGGTGATTTGGGCTACATTGTGTGGTGTGCACGCTTCGAGCGTATGCGCGCATGCATGGTTGTGTTGACGCTTTGGGTGTACGTGCATATGCACAATCGCGTGGACGTTTCAGACGGATGCGTGGATGCGTACACGGCGTGATCGGGACGTGTGTGTGTGCGGATACATGGTGCGGGTTGGACATGCGCGTGCGTGGATCCATACATTGCGTGATCGGGACTTTTGCGCGCGGACGCGTCTACAGTTTGGTTTGCGACTGTGCACGGGCTAAACTTTATGGATGATTTTGTCATTTGGCCAAATTATACGGACAGTCGCATGCAACCAAAAGCCAAGGCCATGCAACTAAAAGTAGAGGCCATGCAACTAAAAATAGAGGCCATGCAACTAAAAGTGGGCATGCAAAGTAACATTGGGGAGGATCAACAAAGAGGTCGATATATATCCCATATTTTCCCTCTAGTTTTTTTTTCTCCCTTATTCTTCCCTCTCGAATTCGAGAAACAAGTTATCTCACATATTGATATCAAACTCCTAGCTTTGTTTACTCGATCTTTCTTGTCAAAAATTATCTCTCGTATTCATATCGGACCACTCCTTGCATGGTTGTTGGCTCCTGTCTTTGAAAAATTATTCTCTCATTTCCATACCCAACCCATTGTGACACAATTCTGAAATTATAAAGAATTGATTTTCTTTTGCAATAAACGAATGATTTGTCTCTCCCACTTGTCTTATGCTTAAAACTTGCTTGTGTTCTACATGTTGCACTAAATCCTTCTAGTCCAGAACCGCGTCGGTTCCGTCTCACGATCCGCACATAGTGACGGATTTTCACAACACAATTAAGTGGTGAACCTGACGTGAAAGAGGCAGTAGGGAGGATATCAAGTACAACGATGGATTCGACAAGCGGAACTCAAGGAGAAGAATTGATGAAAGGCATCGTGTCCGTCATGGAAATCATGCTCAAGGCGAGAGATTGAGAGGCTTTTATCAACAAAACTAGATACAAAGACCCGAAGAGATGTAGCCTATACGAGTTTGACCAATGGGTGTCATCGATGAAGACCCACCAAAGTGCCATGCATGCTTTCGTTGAGTTCGAGTGTCTCTTTGCACAACTCTCGGAGCAGGATCAAAGATTGGTGGGGGTGGATAAAGTTCTAATGTTTGTGAAGTCAATCAATCGGAAGGAAAGGAAGGCCATTGGAATCCGACTTGAGGATGATGATGGTGCAAATGGCCTCACAGAGGATTGGACGAAAGTGGAAACAGTATGTCAACTACACGATAAGAGGAAGACAAGATTCTCATCGACAACAACACAACCCATGAGGGATGGTGAAAGGAGGACAGGAAGCAACTTCAAACTACCATCTAAAGAAGAAAGCTTGAAGAGGGAAGGTTCGATAGTACTCGACATAGAGGCCTTCATAAACGAGGCATATGAGAATTTGAACGTGCAAATCGAGGCCAAAGAGAATCTTATTATGGAACCAAAACCGATTACAATGGTTATCAAGGAAGAAGAGATCTCCCAACAAAGGTGGAGTAATGATACGACCAATACGAAGGCCCAAGTTCGGTACGACAACACCACGGGAGAAGGTGTGGAACAAGACGCCTTCTCGTCTTGCAAAGAAACAATGACGAAGAATGAAACCAATGAATCAAGGGTGGCAAATGCCACTTCAAGCGAGGACAAATGTTTCAGAACACGCATCATGTCTGAAACATCATGTGATGAAGGTGCAAGCATAAGCAAAGCTTGCATGATCAAGGGAGATAAAAAGTGCGAGGCCAACGTGATTGAGGAGATAGCCATGAAAAATGATATCGAGTTAGAGGTGGCTATGGACGAGTCAATGGCGGATGGCCGTGTCAAGACTTTTTCCACACTTGTTCCAGAGACTTGGGCAAATGCGTCGGAAAGCAAACGTGAGACCCAAGAGATGGAAGGTGGCGGCGAGGAAGTGAAGGCCGAAGCTAACACATGCAAAGAAGAGGGAGACATCAAGATGAAGAGGGTAGACGATGATGATGAAGAGACTTTCCCCACAAAAGTTCTTGAGACTTGGGCATTAACCGATGTAAGACCCAAGAGACGGAAGGTGGTGGTGAAAAAGCAAAGATCAAAGCCAATGCGAACAACCATAAGGTGGAAGTGGCTAAGGGTAGCACGACAAAGGCAATGGCAAACTACAAAATCGTATAAATCCCTCCACACTCGTTTGCGAGACTTGGGCATTAACCGATGTAAGACCCAAGAGAAGGACGGTGGCGGCGAGGAAGCAAGGGTTGAAGCTAGTGCGTGCAACAAGGAAGTCATGATCAACTCCACAGTATACCACGAAAGTAGAAAAAGTGAGAAGCATGAAATGTGTTCACTTAAGGACCTCGAGGTGAGCATGCAGTTGAAGAATGGACCACTAAGAGTATTCAACAATAGTATTTCGCTAAAGCCTTTGAAAGGCATGCATGGAACAAGAAAGGATGATAAAAGAAAGTTAGATGACCAAGGATATGATCGAGATGAAGGTGGCACATCCACAAAGCATGAAGCATTATGCTCTATAGGAGAAAAGGGAGCCATGGCAACCAACCACGGAAATGCAAAGAGTGAGCGAAGAATATGGTGGATTAGATGGCAATGACGGTTCGGGTATAAAGAAGAAACATCGATGAAGTAGAATAATTAAAAGAGGAACCTCACCACAATTGGCACATACCGGTGGATGTGCAAGTTTGGTGGGGGTGAATGTCATGTGGTTTTTCACACACGATATGAAAACTAGTAAAACAATTATTTAAGATTAGCTTAATGTATTGATATGGGAAGATAGATGTGTTCAAGACCTTCATAATGTATTTTAGCACGCATGAATTGGATAAAGAAGTATCAAGTTATGTGAGTGAGAAGTTTGAAGAGAAAAAGGAAAAAAATACAAAACTGTGAGATATCCCACATAGATAGGTCAACATTGGAACACAGGATATATAAGGGAAACCAAAACATATTCATTCTATCAATGTGTGGAGCATAGAATGTTCAAGGTGACTTGGGCTACATTGTGTGGTGTGCATGCTTTGGGCATATGCACAGTTGCGTGGACGTTTTCGACGTACGCGTGTGTGCAAGTTTCGAGCTTACGCGTGCACAGCCGCGTGTTTGATTTAGACGGACGCGCGGATGCGTACACGGTGTGGGTTGGATGCACACATGCGTGGGCTTCTGGTGTACGCACGTATGCACGGCCGTGTTGACGCTTCGGGCGTACGCATGTATACACGACCGCGTGGACATTTTCGGACGCGTGGATGCGTACACGGTGTGGGTTGGATGCACACGTGCGTGGGATTCTGGTGTACGCGCGTATGGACGGCCGTGTTGACGCTTCGGGCGTACGCATGTATACACGACCGCGTGGACATTTTCGGACGCGTGGATGCGTACACGGTGTGGGTTGGATGCACACGTGCGTGGGATTCTGGTGTACGCGCGTATGGACGGCCGTGTTGACGCTTCGGGCGTACGCATGTATACACGACCGCGTGGACATTTTCGGACGTATGCGTGTGCAAGTTTCGAGCTTATGCGTGCACGACTGCGTGGACGTTTTAGACAGACGCGTGTATACAGACGAGTGCGCGGATGCGTACACGCTGCGGGTTGGACGCGCACGTGTGTGGGCTTCAGGCGTACGCGTGTATGCACGACTGTGTTGACGCTTTGGGCGTACACGCGTATACACGACAACGTGGACATTTTCGGACGTACGCGTGTGTGCAAGTTTCGGGCCCTATGCGTGCACGACCGCATGGATGTTTTAGACGGACGCGTGTATGTGGACGAGCGTGCGGATGCGTGCACGGTGCGGGTTGGACGTGCACGTGCGTGGATGCGTACATTGCGCGGTCAGGACTTTTGCACGCGAACGCGTCTACGGTTTGGTTGCGACGCCCATACGGATTGCGCACGGGCTAAACTTTATGGATGATTGTGTCATTTGGCCGAATTATATGGACAGTCGCATGCAACCAAAAGCCAAGGCCATGCAACTAAAAGTAAAAGGCATGCATTAAAAAATGGAAGCATGCAACTAAAAGTAGAGGCCATGCAACTAAAAGTGGGTATGCAAAGTAACATTGGGTAGGAGGATCAACAAAGAGGTCGATATATGTCCCATTTTTTCCCTCTATTTTTTTTCTGCCTTGGCCGCATGCACTCCGCAAAGAAGAAGCAATGGTAAGTACGAAATACAAGACCGTGGAGAAGAAAGTGAAACCGGCCGCAAGACCATCACTTGACGATAGTGAGCAAAAGAGGAAAGTCTCGGGAGATCCGACACTTCGGAAGTCCGTGGATATCGGATATGCCTTCACGGATGAGACCCGGAAGAAACTTCGGATCGGTGGAGGTGGTTTCCTTTTACAAAATGAAGAAGAACGATTCCGTGGGATGTTGGAACAACATGGGAAAGCATTTGCATTCATATCGAAGGAGATAGGGTGCGTTGATATGAAGATAATGGAGTCGATGGTGATCTTCATGATTGACCATGTTTCGTGGAACCTAAAGCCGATTCCGATGCCGTGGGCGCATATTCCCAAAATCATCGACATGCTCAAGGAGAAGGTGGCGATGGGGATTCTAGAGCCATCAAATGCTCCGTACTCAAATCGATGGTTTACGGTTCCAAAGAAGAATTGGTCACTCCGATTTATCCAAGACTTGCAACCGGTGAACAAGGTCACGATCCGGAACTCCGGAGTCGGTCCGATAGTGGACGAATTTGCGGAAGCATTTGCTGGTCGTTCGATATCCTCCATCGGAGACCTATACTCAGGGTATGACCAATTCCAACTAGTTGTGGAGAGCCGAGAAATCACTACCATGCGAACACCGATAGGATTAGTCCGAATGTGCACAGTACCACAAGGAGCGACAAACTCGGTGGCACATATGATGAATGCGATGAACAAGGTGCTTCGAGATTGCATTCCAGAGATAACGATGTCTTTCCTAGATGACATTACGATGAGAGGATGCGCGGTAGAAGAAAAAGATGAAACTAAGGATGATCGGGGATGCCGAAAGTTCGTAGTCGACCATATTCGTGATTGCGAGAAAGTGCTTCGAAAGTTAGGAGATGTGCACCTAACACTTTCCGGGGAGAAATCGACTTTTGGGCAAGAAGAAATATTGGTAATCAAACATCTATGTGGGCCCTACGACCGAAGACCGTCACCAACCAAGATTGATGCGATTCAAGCTATGAAAGAAGTATGCGAGTCGCAATTCGAAGTTTGAAGGTTCCTTGGAGCTTGTTCCTTTTATCACATATGGATTCTGCATTATGCACATATCTCGAATTCAAAAAACAAATTATCTCACATATTGATATCAAACTCCTAGCTTTCTGTTGAGATAAAAGCTCAACATTGGCCGGATCGGTTGTGCAAGCCGAGAACCGGATCGGTTGGGACCGATCGGTTAGGCCAGACCGGTGCGTAAAACGGATGCGTAAACTGGTATGCAAATCAGTGCGTAACGAAATGTCATATCGGTGTGTAAACTGAAAGGCTATTAGAGAGATATTCCTCGTAAAGGAATAATTTTGGGAGTGTCGAGGCTCACTTATGAGCAGTCAAGTAATGTCAGTAGTTGTGTCAGCCCGATTGTCAGGGCTTGTATAAAAGTGCTCACTAAGCACATACTATGAACTGATTGAGTATTATTTTGAATTGAGTTCTGTGTTCATAAACTAGTTGAGGTGGTGGGATCTTATGTATACTTGGGAGTCACTTTTAGTGCTCGCTCAGGTAAATTCTCGATGACCCAGGCAGCCAAAGATAGGCTAACGAGAGGATATGCATCCCTCTCACTCTTAGAGAGACAATGCCACCAAGCATACTTTCAAGAGCCACGGACTAAGGGATGGCTTTTCGACTCATTAGTGACCCCGTCCCTCATGTATGCATCAGTAGTATGGGCTCCAGGTCTACCATCTTTCATGTGGACGCAATTGGAGAGACCTTTAGTGGTGATGTTATCACGTCAACTCCGAAGCAAATCGACAGTACCACATGACATTATTAGAGCGGAGTTTAGCCTACCCCCGATGTTAGTAGAAGCACTCTTTCAGGTGGTAGCTTTTATTCATCGGATACATAGTCAACCACAAGATAGGATATCCCGTCGAGCCTTTGAGGCATCCCGATCCTTACATGTGTCTGGAGACACTAACTCTTGGTATAGCATTGTGGTGAGTTGGTTATTTGCAAATGGCATAGACATTAATAACCTACCTCCCCTTAAGTACAACCATGGGACTGATCAAACTTTAATCTCTTGTGAAGATCGTAATAAAGTGATACGCCAAGAAATATGGCAAATCTACACTCGATACAAATGGATCACCCCACGAGAGCCACTCCCATCTAAAATGGTGTACTATAAGGAACACTTCTTGCACTTCTCTAAGTTAGGGTTTATTACACGACCAAGATACCTAGATACTTTCTTATCAAATGCACTAAGGGTGGCCATTGGACAACTTAGGATATCATCTCACCAACTTGAGATTGAGAATGGTCGAGCTAATAGAGTCCCTAGAGAGGAAAGGCTATGTAGGTTATGCCACATAGAGATAGAGGATGAGTATCACTTCACATGCAAGTGCCCAACTTATGCCGAGATACGGGCGGAATACCAAGACATACTAGGACCCTCTCCCACCCTCTCCAAACTATTAGATACCCCGAGTGTAAAGAGACTAGGTAGGTATATCTTAGAGCTAAAACAACATAGGGAGGATAAATTACAAAGTGTTAATCATAACCCTTTTACTACTCATCAACATGTACCTAGTGTAATTTTTCAGGAACATGGGGAGACGATGAATGTCGATACACTTATGCCGCTCGGCCTCTCCCTTGAGGAAGCAGAAATACAAAGAGCAACCAAACGTCCTCGGATGTTGGGCTTCAACACAAGTCAACGTGGAGTAGAAAAGATTAAGAAGATAAGGGAACGTGAGCTACGTCGACTCGAAGCTATGGTTGGGGTACCTCTTACATGGGGACCACGGGCCACATCCACATGGCAACCCTTTGACCCCCCGCTTCTCTTCGAGAGACTTGGATGGAAATGAAATTAGGCCTAGTATAGAATCATTCTCATTGTAGAACATGTTTTTTATATAGAACATGTTTGTTGTTTTCTTAGAACTATTTAGCTTAAACTCTATTTTATCTTATTTTTATTTTACTTTCGATGAATGGGTAAATATCCCATTTTTGTTGTACACCATTTGTCTCATGGGCCAATTTTGGCCTTAGAAGACGTTAATATATCTTTCTTTCTTTCTTTCTTTTCTCTATCTCTCCCGCATACTGTGTATATTCAAGCTCTTCATTAAACCTGCGCATTTTCTCTGTGTTTGGTTTTCTATTGCTTCCGCACATAATCTTTTACATGGTATCAAAGCGTGAGGGTTGAGAACCTCTGCAGCCGACATAGCTTGAAAAGAAAAACCAACCGAGAAGAACAGGTAAAACGCATGGATGGAGGCATGGCTAGCTCGCTTCTGACGGAGAAGCTCGATAGAAACAACTACGCATCTTGGTCCTACAAGATGCACCAGTACCTGCTCAGGCACGGTTACTGGAGCTATGTCGATGGAGCAAATGACACAGCACCCGAATCGATACACAAAGACTTCCTGACTTGGGAACAATCGGCGAGCAGAGTGCTGTACTATTTCGCGTCTTGGGTGGGCGAACAATTCCTAAGGTACATTCAGGATGCGAAAACGCCAAAAGATGCTTGGGGAAATCTGAAGAAGATCTTCGCCGCAAGCACCACAACCAGGAAGCTTCAACTTCGACAGGAGCTGAGCAATTTACGACAACGCGACTTGTCGGTGGCTGATTACACCTCGAAGATCAAAGATATATGCGACTCTCTAGCCTCTATCGATGTGAACGTTGAGGAAGGCGAGATGGTGCAAATCTGTCTCAGGGGACTGGCGTCGAAGTTCGGAGCGTTCCGAACTGCTGTGTGTACACGGGAGAATACGCCGTTGTTTTTCGACTTAAAATCGATGCTCCTTATAGAGGAGAAACATGCGGGTTCGTTGACGAGAACGCATGCCGACAGCAAGATGTTGTACATGGAGGGAGATAGGCCCCGTGGTCGTGGCGGACGAGGCAAATCGGTGCGCAATGGAGGTGGCCGACGGGATCAAGGAAGAAGGCACCGAAGTGATGCCGACAGCAATTCCGAACCCTCCGGAACAGGGGGAGTCGAGGTGACGAGAATCGGCAAGGGAAATCCACCGCGGAATGCTGGTACTGTGGCAAGAAAGGCCACAGGGAGAGTGAGTGCTGGAAAAAGCGCGCCGATTCAGAGAGAACTGGGTTTGGATCAGGTTCGGGAAAGACCGACAAGGGTAGTCAGCAGAAATCACACTACGCCAAAGGTTCCGGAGAAGGGTCAGCCTTCGTGACAAGACACGAAGCAAACTCGATGAAGAAGTCCACCCCAAAATCGGACGAGGTGTGGTACATCGACTCCGGCGCGTCAAACTACATGACGTGCCACAAGGAGTGGTTCTCATACCTTGAGAAACCGACGCAACCGGGAGTAGTCGCAATCGGAGACGACACTCCGCATCCGATCGCGAATGTCGGTGAAGTTCCCCTAAGCCATGTCGGGCAGAAAGGGAAACTCATGAACGTGTTACACGTCCCGACAATCACAAAGAACGTGGTGTCCGTCGGGTAGATCGTTGACCAGGGGATGCAAGTCCGGTTCACGCATCTGAGGTGCTTCATCGAGGAAGAAGGCGGAGTTATTGCGCAAGGGCGCAGAGACGGGAGGATGTTTATCCTCGACTCTAGTGACGGTGGCACCGCAATGTTCGCGAAAGGACAGAAAGTCGAGTCGGATATCGACTTATGGCACAAGCGGATAGGCCACGTCAACTATCAACAACTTCAGGACCTGCAATCGAAATAGGTGGTGTTCGGATTGCCCAAATTTAGTGGCCGGAAGGCACAAATTTGTGAAGCCTACCAACTAGGGAAACAACACTGACTACCTTTCCCAAACGAGCATAACCAGAGCCGGAACAAGCTTGACCTGATACATTGTGATGTATGGGGGCCGGCACAGAACGTTAGTCTTGGCGGGAGTCGATATTTCGTCTCCTTCATCGACGACTATACGCGGCACACGCGGATCTACCTCCTCGAGAAGAAGAGTGAAGTCTTCGACTGTTTCCGGGACCTCAAAGGGTTCGTGGAAACGGAAACAGGACGGAGGATCAAGTGCCTGCGGTCGGATGGCGGAAAAGAGTACTTTTCCAGTCAATTCAACAACTATCTGCAACAGATGGGAATTCGGCGCGAATTCAGTTGTAGATACACGCCTGAGCAAAATGGCGTGGCCGAGAGGAAGAATCGGTTGATGTGGAAGCGGCACGGGCAATGCTAGAAGAAAAGAGCTTGCCCAAGTTTTATTGGGTCGAGGCGGTACGAACCGCGGTATACATCTAGAATCGGATCGGAGACAAAGTGTCGGCGCATGAGCTATATTTCGGAAGGAAGCTGAATTTACGACACTTGAGAGTCTTTGGTAGCATTTTGTATATGCATGTGCCGAAGGAGAAACGGAGGAAGTTGGACGCGAAAGCCGAGAAGTGTATCTTGGTCAGCTATTCAGACGAACAGAAGGGTTATAAGTGTTATAACCCACGCACCAAACAAGCCCGCGTGAACCGCGACTTTGTGTTTGACGAGTCCGCGTCCTTGTACTTGCCTCTGACTCCGGACCTCACCTCCAATCTAAGTTCTGACGATAAGGTCAGCGAGGCCGAGATGCCTCCAGATGAGCCTCAAATCGGGACCCGCGGAGAGAGTCCGATTTCATTTCGGTTAAGTGGACCGAATGGACGATAGAGGTGGTTCGACCAGTCTGATGAGGAGCCAGCGAGTAGTGGAGACTCGGTCGTGCATTCCCCACGCAGGAAACCGAGGAGATGGCTTACGCGCAAGGAAAAAGGGAAGAAAAAGGTGTTGGATTACATCACGGATAGGAACGAGTCGGATCGACGCGAGTCCGACTCCGAGGGAAGTGAAGATGGGTCTTTGAGAGCATGAAAGCCTCAACATCGGCTAATGAGCAATTATGTCGATCTACTTGCCAGAAGAAGCCAGTTGTGCGGTTCGGTTATAATGACTACATGGCGCATCACTATGCGTACATGACGCCTGTAGCAGAAGTGCGTGCGCCGGAGAGCTACGCAGAAGCGGCGAAAGACGCGAACTGGCGTGCCGCAATGGAGGAAGAGATGCGCGCACTGGCCGAAAATGAAACCTGGGACCTGGTTCACGCACCAAAAGGTGTGAAGCCAATCGGATGTAGGTGGGTGTACAAGGTAAAGTACAACACTGACGGCTCCGTCAACCGATACAAGGCCTGGTGTCGTGAAAATACGACGAGGATACATGAACATTGAGGCAAGACCCTGGGGCCTTTGACTAGAGGATATCAAATTCATGTATTTATGTACTAAGAATTAACCGAAATGAGAAAGATTAACAAATTTCATTAACAAGTAGAAAGAAAGATTATAATTAATCCCAAGATTGGGATTACAAAAAGTTTGCTAATGGAGATGGCTAGAGTAATAGATTAGAGGAAATTAAGATATGAATTCTATAGAAAATTAGGGTTTTTGGTTTTGATAAGGGATTATGGTTTTATGAGTTGAATTGCTTCCGTATGGAAATTTAGGGTTATGAGTAAGATATGGCTTCCGTAAGGAAATTAGGGTTTACTTGAGAGATATGGCTTCGATAAGAAAATTAGGGTTTACTTGAGAGATATGGCTTCGATAAGATAGGGGAGCCCAGAAGGAAAAGAAAAACAATATAATATATGGAGAGAGCATGAGTGTAGGAAAAAAAATGGAATTTTATATGGAGTTCTCCCTTGATCATCTGCATGGCCTCTACTTTTTGTTGCTTAGCTTTTTCTTTTAGTTGCATGGCTTTTTCGTTTAGTTGCATGTGACCGTCCACATGACCTTTACTTTTTGCATGCACTCCAACTTTAGTTGCTTGCGTCCACATGGCCTTTATTTTAGTTCTCTTCACTTAACTTTAGTTTGTTGCATGATTCAATCTTCCGTCCGTCCGCGTCCAACCTCGTCCAGTAGCCGGTTCCGCCCGATCGCCGAATCCCTCGCCGACCGGTTCCATTTTGCTTGCCGACCGGTTCCTTTTCCAATTTTGCTTGTCGGCTGGTTCTGGTTTGCTTGCCCACCGGTTCCGGTTCCAATTTGCTTGCCGGTTGCGGTTCCGGTTTTGCTTGAGGGTTCCGATTCCGGTTTTCTTGCCGGTTCCGGTTCCGGTTTTGCTTACCGGCGTGTTTTCGGTTTGCATACCAACCGGTTTCCGGATTTGCTTACTGGCCGGTTTCTGGATTTGTTTACCAGCCGGTTTTCAGTTTTAGGGAATTTGGCCACCATCATCCATCAAGACAAAGTGACCAAAGTGCTCTTAGCACAAATGAAAAATGAGGGAGCTCAAGGTGCTGATATAGCCAGGGCCTTAAGTTTCCTATCTATGTGGGATAGTTCTAATTTCCCTATCTTCTGAAACTTTATTTTCACATAACTTGATATGTATTTCTCCATTTTGTATATAGTAAAGTACATTTTGAAGCTCTTGAGTATATCCATCTGTCTATAGTAAGCTACTAATCTAATCTATAATAATTATTTTATTATTATTTTACATAGTGTGTGAAGATTCACACGACATTCGCCCCCACCAAACCTGCACATCCACCGGTATGTGCCAATTTTGGTGAGGATTCACTTTTGTTTCCTATACTTTTTCATCGATGCTTAAGACTGAATCGTCAAAAGCTTAGAATCCAATTTCTATTCTATCTCTTCTCTTGAAGATCTTGATTCTTTTACCGGAAATTGGCAAGGCAAGTGGTGTACCATCCAGTTCTACTAAATGATATGTTGCATCATCTTCCACTTTCTTCACCACATATGGCCCAAACCATCGTTGTGAGAATTTTCGAGCCGTACTATGTTGGTTATCTAGGCTACTGTCATAGACTAGCACCCAATCTCCTTCAACGATTTTCCTCGGCCGAAGTCGATGTCGTTTATCAAAGTCTTTCTTGTTCTTTAGCCTTGCATTCTTTAGCCTGCTCTATATCTTCCAAATTTCGCTCTAATTGTCGAATCCTCAATGCTAGAAGATCTTCTGTACTTATCTCATCTTGCCATGATAATGCAAACCATGAAATAATACTTTGTTCTACAGGCATTATTGGCTTTTGTCCGAATATGAGCTCTACCGGAATGTATCCCGTCACCGTGCTATGAGTAGTCCTGTCAGCCCATAGTGCAAATGGCAATAGACGCGGCCATTCTCCTATTTTCCCATGGCAAGCTTTTACTAGAGCCTTCACAATCGGTCCATGTCCACGTTCCACCTTCCCATTTGCTTCGGGATTATACGCCATGGTAAGAGATAATTTGATTCCCATTCTCAAGAAGAATTCTCTAGCTTCATTGGCGTCCAACTCGCCCCTATCAGCCACTATCTTGCCGACGCATCCATATCTGCAAATAACATCTTCAAGAAGGAATCAGCATACCAATGATGTCTCCTTAGTTCTTAATGCTCGCCCTTCAACTTCATTGGTAATATCCTCTCTCGCGAGCATAAGATACTTCATCTGCCATCGCCCCATTGGCATCATCACAATGTCCACCATCCACTTGTAATGCATAGCCAACGGGTAAGTTGGATGAAGTCCATCTTGATGGTGAATATTCGAAAACATTTGACATTCCTTACATGTTTCCACATAAGCTGCTACATCTTTGTAGATGCCCGGCCACCAATATTTCTCCTTAAGCTTCGCAAATGTAGCCCATATTCCTTGATGGCCTGCAAAAACACTATCATGAAATTCGGACATTAGTTTTTGTTGGTCTTCTTGCTTGCAGACAACTCTCATCAGAGTCCCATTCTTCTTTTTTGCATGCCTCCAAAGAGCTCCATCCTTAAGGAAATACTTGTATGCCTTCTTCCGAATTTGATGGAAGAAGGTAACTTCCTCTCTCTCTCTCTTCCTCTCACACACTCTCACACGCATATCATACTAATCTTCCGCTGCTTAACGTAACCATATAATTAGTCTCTAATTAACCCTAGTTAATTACCTAATTACTTAACATCACATTTATACTAATATGACATTAGGGCTATTTACAGATATAGCCCCAATGGGCTCTCAGAAACATATCTACATATATGTCCCTTCATCCGGTGAGAGGTTTACACCGGGCCTGCCGGTGAGAGGTTCTCACCAGGTCTTCCTTGCCGGGTACTTGTCATCCGGTTATCATTGGGTCAGCATCATCCGGTTCTGGGTATTCCACAGCCCGTTCTCATCGGGTCCTCCGATGCCGGGCCTTCGTATCCCATCCGGAGGGACCGAGATCCTAACAAACTCCCCCTTCACTCCGGCATGGGATGCCTCGTCAATCCGATCCGCTTCCGGCATGCGTCTAGCTTCTCGGGCGTCAACACCTTGGTCAACATATCTGACCCGTTCTCCTCCGTGTGGATGATCGTCAGCACGAACTCTCGGTCTTCTACTCGCTCCTAAATCCAATGGTACCTCCATTGGATGTGCTTCGTCCTGGAAATGATACGATGCATTCTTCGCAAGGTGGATGGCACTTTGATTGTCGCAATGGAGTTGATATTCCTCTTGCCGGATCCATAGCTCTTCGATGAAGTCCTTCAGCCATAGTATTTCCTTGCCGGGTTCCACAACCGCCATGTACTCCGCTTCCGTGGTTAACAACGCAACCGTCTTCTGTAGCCTTGATTGCCACGAAACAGCTCCCCTCGCATATGTCATGACATATCCGAATGTTGACCGGCTAGTATCCGCATCAGCCGACATATCTGAATCGGTGAAACCGTCAAGTTGGGGTTTACCGGAGCCGAATCGGAGACACATACTTGAGGTGCCTTTCAAGTATCGGAGTATCCATTTTACCGCATTCCAGTGCTCCTTGCCGGGATTGCTCATAAACCGGCTCACCACTCCGACTGCATATCTGATATCCGGTCGGGTACACACCATTGCGTACATTAGGCTCCCGACGGTAGAGGCATATGGTATCTTCATCATATCCGCCTTCTCTGCCTTCGTCTTCGGGCTTTGCTTACCGGATAACCTGCAGTTTGCCGGAAGTGTCGATCCGACCGGTTTCGCATCTGACATGTTGAACTGTTGAAGCACCTTTGTCATGTACTTCTCCTGTGACAACCACAATTCTTCGTTGGCCGGTCCCGGATGATATGCATCCCCAACATCTGTCTTGCCGGACCCAAGTCTTTCATTGAGAAGGTTCGGTTCAGGGCCTTCTTCAGCATCCGTATCTTGACTTGGTCTCGTCCGACGATCAACATTTCTTCCACGTACAAGAAGAGTATCAGGAAGTCTCCACCTTCGAACTTCTTCACAAATACGCAGTGATCGGCCTGCGTCTTGTGGTACCCTTGATCGGTCATGAAGGAGTCGAACTTCCGGTACCATTGTTGGGGAGCCTGCTTCAACCCGTAGAGGCTCTTTTTTAACCGACAAACCAGGTGCTCCTTCCCTTTCTTCACAAATCCCTCCAGTTGCTGCATGTAGATCTCCTCTTCGAGGTCGTCGTGGAGGAACGTCGTCTTCACGTCTAACTGCTCTACCTCGAGATCCATGCTTGCTGCTATGCTCAACACCGTCCGGATGGAAGTCATCTTTACTACCGGGGCAAATATCTCGTCAAAGTCCACGCCCTTCTTTTGCTAGAACCCCTTCACTACGATCCTGGCTTTGTACCTTGGAGGTTTTCCGACATCTCCCGGTTTCAACTTGTACACCCACTTGTTTCGGAGTGCCCTCTTTCCTTTCGGCAACTCCACCAATTCATACGTGTGGTTCTCATGCAGGGCATCCATCTCGTCCTGCATGGCACTCAACCACTTGTGGCTATGGGTGTCATCCTTCACTTCTTCGAAGCTTTCCGGCTCCCCCTCATCGGTGAGCAACACATGCTCTGCATCCGGAAATCTCCGGGGGGGCCTTCTCTCTCTGAGACGATATCTCCGTCTTTGGCTTTTGGCAACCGACTCCTCTATTTGTTCTTCATCCAAATCCGATTCGGGGTCTTGGCCGGTTCCGAATTCAGCTTCCTCTACTTCTTCTTCTGCCAGTTCGGTATCCTCACCGTAACCGGCTGGTTCCTCGAGTGTCAACCGGCTCTTAGCCGGGTGGGTCCCAATCTCATCGGAGTTCATTATCTTCTTCTCCGACTCCCAGTCGACAAGAGTCTTGTCCTCCATGAAGATAATATCTCGGCTCCGGAAAACCTTCTTGTCAACCGGATCCCACACTCGGTAGCCGAACTCATCATCGTCGTATCCGAGGAATATGCATGGCTGGGTCTTTGGATCCAACCTTCCTCTCCGGTCCTTAGCAACATGCACATACGCGAGACACCGAACACCTTCAAATGCCGGTAGGACATTTCCTTACCGATCCACACCTTTTGCGGCGTGTCTCCATCCAAGGGAACTGAGGGTGATCTATTTATCACATATGTCGCTGTCGACAGTGCCTCAGCCCAAAACGTCTTGGGTAGTTTAGCATGTGCTAGCATAATCCGGACCCTCTCCATTATGGTCTGGTTCATCCTCTCGGCTAGCCCGTTTAGTTTCGGCGTCTCCGGCACAGTAAATTCGAGCCAGATTCCCTTTGAGCGGCAATACTCCTCGAACTGCCCCCGGTATTCCCCTCTGTTATCTGCTCGAACTGCCTTCAACTTGCGTCTGGTTTCTCTTTCCACTCTTGTGTGGAGCTCCGTGAAGACGGATAACACCTGATCCTTCGTCTTCAACGGTGTGGCCCACAGCCTCCTGCTGTGGTCATCTATGAACATCATGAAGTACTACGCTCCGGCATGGGACTTCGTGTCCACTTGACACACATCGGTATGCACCAACTCCAACAGTGCATTATGTCTCATCGGTGGCCTTGATTGGAAAGAGGTCCGGTTTCTCTTACCGGCTAGGCAATTGGTGCACCTCTCAAGATGAACGTTCTTCATCGGAATGAGGTTGTCATCGGCAAGCCTCTTCATCCCCTTCACGCTCATGTGACACAGTCTCTTGTGTCACAGCTCACCTGCAGTGTCGGAAGCCACGTTCACTTCTTCAGGGCATAATCAGGCATTCATCAGGTATAGCGTGTTGACCTTCCAGACCCGAGCCACTATCAGGCTCCCTTTGCTGAATTTCATGACTCTGTTCCGGATGCTACCCGTGTAGCCTTCATCATCTAACCGACCGGTTGATATCAGGTTCAGTCGAACCTCCGGAACGTGTCAGACATCCTTTAGCAGTAGCTTGCATCCGGTTGGTGTTGTCAACCACATGTCTCCTATGCCGACAATTCGGCATGTACCTTCATTCCCCATCTGGACACAGCCGTGATCACCGATTGTGTAGGTTGAGAAGCATTTCCGGTCCGGGGTAAGGTGGAACGACGCTCCAGAATTGACAACCCACGTTGTCTCATCGCCGGCAAGGTTCAACTCACTCTCCTCGGTGATGAGCATCAACTCTTCTTCACTTGCCACAATTGCTGTCGTTCCCTTCCGGTCCGGTCCCCTCCGGTCTTTACCATTCCGGTCCGGTGTCCACTTTGAATCAGTATCGTCGGTTTCCTTGTCTTTTCGGAAGTGCCGACAGTTCTTCTGGAAGTGTCCCAGCTTGCCGCAATACAAGCAAGTAGGCCTCCCCTTGACTTTGACTGTGTCCCCAAATTTTCCCGGTTCTAGGGACTACGGTTCCTTTGTCTTCCGCGTTCCGATTTGGTAAGGAGCGCTTTGGAGTCAGAGCTCGTATCCTTCTCTTTCCGACGTACCTCCTCATCTAGCAAGCTCGACTTCACTCTTGCTAGGGATAACCGTTTCCCTTCTGGCCCGGCGCTGCCCAAACTGACAACCAACGTCTCCCAGCTATCTGGGAGGGAACCGAGCAGGAGTAGTGCTAGTACCTCATCGGCGAGAGGTACTTCCAATGATGTTGCTTGGTGGATCAGCCCCTGGAAGGCATTCATGTGCTCCGCCATGCTGGAGCCATCTTGGGACCGAAGTCTTACTAGCTTCCAAAATACCGAAGCTTCATTAACAACATTTTTGTTTTGAAACATATTGTCAATCTTCTCCCAGAGCTCATGAGCATTGCTCTCTTCATTGAAGTTGTTGTATAGACTCATGTCGATGAAGAACCGTATGTACGCCGTTGTCTTCATGTGCATCACCTCCCATATCGTGGCATCGATTTTGCCCGGTCTCTTGTCCCTGAACTGAACCAGCAACCTAAGATCTTTAACCATGAGCATGTCCCTCATCTTCGACTTCCACACTAAGTAGTTGGAGCCGGTGAGCTTGAACATGCCTCCCAACGAATCATCCATTTTTCTGTGTCGTTTTGCTCTGATACCAATTTGACGAGAAATATGCGGAATAATCTCCGGCCACAACCGAAGCGTAGATCACTTGATGATAGTCAAACATAGAAGAAATGGGAATGGAGGTAAGTACACAAATAGAAAGAGAATACACAGGATGTTAACGTGGGAAACCCTGAAAGGGAAAAACCACAGGAGTCCACAGACTCCAAACTCTCACTATGTCAAGGAGTACAACAGGGAGCACAGAGGCAAAAACCTCTTGCTCACAATCTTCGCCTGGCGGTGGTTACAACAAAGACATGCTCTGTATCGCTCTCTCTCTCTCTCTCTCTCTCTCTCTCTCTCTCTCTCTCTCTCTCTCTCTCTGTACAGTTGTTACACCAATTACACTATACAAAGATAATAATAGCAACTATGATCCTCCCCCTAAAAGACATTGTTTGCCCTAGGTCACATTTACACTAATATGACATTAGGGCTATTTATAGATATAGCCCCAATGGGCTCTCAGAAACATATCTACATATATGTCCCTTCATCCGGTGAGGTTCTCACCGGGCCTGCAACATCCAGTTCTCACTGGGTCTTCCTTGTCGGGTACTCGTCATCCGGTTCTCACCGGGTCTGCATCATAAGGTTCTCACCGGGTCTTCCGATGCCGGGCCTTCGTATCCCACCCGGAGGGACCGAGATCCTAACATTATCCTTCGTCAAGGAGCTCCACGCAAGAGTGGAAAGAGAAACCAGACGGAAGCTAAAGACGGTTTGAGCGGACAATGGAGGCAAATACCCAAGGCAGTTCGAAGACTACTACCGATCAAAAGGAATCCGGCTTGAATTCACTGTGCCGAAGACGTTGGAACTAAACAAGTTGGCTGAGAGAATGAACCGGACCATAATGGAGAGACTCCGGAGCATGCTAGCACATGCAAAGTTACCCAAGAAGTTTTGGGTTGAGGTGTTGATGACAACGACCTATGTGATGAACAGATCACCCTCAGCACCCTTGGAAGGAGACACACCACAGAGAGTATGGACCAGTAAAGACGTGTCCTACCGGCATTTAAAGGTGTTTCCTCGGTTGTCTTGCTTACATGCATGTGGCAAAGGACAAGAGAGCAAAGTTGGATCCGAAGTCCTGGCTATGCATATTCCTTGGATATGGTGATGATGAGTTTGGCTACCGAGTGTGGGACTTGGTCAACAAGAAGGTCTACAGGAGTTGAGACATAGTCTTCATGGAAGACAAGACTATTGTAGATTGGGAGTCAGAGAAGAAGATAGCAAACTCCGGGTCGACCGACAGAGATCAGTCAGAGGATACAAGGACTCATCCGGCCGAAAGCCCAATGACGCTTGAAGAAATTGCTTGACAAGAGACTGAACCAATCGAAGAAGAAGAAGATTTGGAAACCTGAACCGGACAAGACCCTGAATCGGATTCAGATGAAGAACAAATGGAGGAACTGGTGGATGTGAACGAAGGGAGAAGATATCCTCTCAGGGAGAGAAGAGCCCCCGGAGACTTCCGGATACAGAGCATGTGTTAATGTCCAACGAGACGAAGCCTGAAAGTTTTGAGGAAGCGATGAAAGACACCTACAGTTGCAAGTAGTTGAGTGCCATGTAGGACAAGATGGATTCCCTACATGAGAACCACACATACAAATTGACAGAGCCGTTGAAAGGAAAGAGAGCGCTCCGGAACAAGTGGGTGTACAAGCTGAAACCGGGAGATGCTGGAAATCCACCAAGGTACAAAGCCTAGATCGTGGCGAAAGGCTTCCAGCCGAAGAAAGCAGTGAATTTCAATGAGATCTTTGCCCCGATAGTAAAGATGACATCCATCCGGACTGTGTGGAGCATAGTGGCAAGCATGGACCGAGGTCAAGCAACTAGACGTCAAGACGGCGTTCCTGCACGGTGATCTCAAAGAAGAGATCTACATGCAACAACTGGAAGGGTTTGTCAAGAAAGGGAAGGAGCACCTAGTGTGCCGGTTGAAGAAGAGCTTATACGGACTGAAGCAAGCTCCCCGGCAATGGTACCGGAAGTTCGACTCCTTCATGACCGATCAAGAATACCACAAGACACAGGTCGACAACTGCGTGTTCGTGAAGAAGTTCTATGGAGGAGACTTCCTACTACTATTGTTGTATGTAGATGACATGCTGATCGTCGGACCGGACCGAACCAAAATCGGGAATCTGAAGAAGGCCCTGAATCAGACCTTCTCAATGAAAGTTCTGGGTCCTGCAAGACATATATTGGGGATGCACATAGTCTGGGACCGGATGAAGAAGCTATTGTGGCTATCACAGGAGAAGTACGTGACAAAGATGCTTCAACGGTTCAACATGATGGATGTGAAGCTAGTCGGGTCGACACTTCCGGCAAAGCGCAAGCTATCGAGGAAGCAGAACCCAAAGACAAAGGCAGAGAAATCGGAGATGATGAATATACTATATGTCTCTATCATCGAAAGCTTGATGTACACAATGGTGTGTACCCAGTTTGATATCGGATATGTTGGCGGACTAGTCAGCCGGTTCACGAGCAATCCGGGAAGAGAACACTAGACCCCAGTCAAGTGGATACTTCGGTACTTGAAAGGCACCTCAAGTATGTGCCTCCGATTCGGCTCAGGAAAACCCCAACTTGAAGGATTCACAATTTCGGATATGTCGGCTGATGCGGATACCAGCCGGTCTACATCCGGATATGTCACGACATATGTAGGGGGAACCGTATCGTGCCAGTCAAGGCAGCAGAAGTCCGTTGCATTGTCGACAACGGAAGCGGAGTACATGGCAGTTGTAGAAGCCAGTAAAGAGGTAATCTGGATGAAGGACTTCATCAGAGAGGTAGGGGTCCGACAAGAGGAATTCCAGCTCTTCGACAATTAAAGTGCCATCCACCTTGCGGAGAACGCGACCTACCACTCCCGGACCAAGCACATGCAAAGGAGATATCATGGGCTCTAGGATAAGGTAGAAGATAAACAGTTCTTGCTGACAAAGATTCATACGAAGGAGAATGGGTCAGACATGCTAACCAAGGCACTATCAGTCGACAAGTTAGACGTGTGCAGGAGACAGATTGGATTGACAAAAATTCCCATGCCGGAGTGAAGGGGGAGCTTGTTAGGAATTCGGTCCCTCCAGATGGGATCCAGATGCGATGGATCGGACGAGTTGAAGGAAGGAACCGGACCGAACGGATACGGTGTGAACTGGATCCAAGGACATATCTATAAATATGTTTCAAGTGTGCATGTCTTGGCCATATTTGTCAATAGTCCTAAAGTCATATACATATAAATATGACTTAGGGCGGGCAACCACTTTGGTAGAGTTGGAGAGTTGTATGATGTTAGTCATTATTATTGTTGTACAGACACACACACACACACACACACACATAAAACTTTTTTCTGTTGTAACCGCCGGTTGGCGACGACATAGAGCTGACTGACGAGGGGGAGCCAGAAAGCTTCGAAGAAGCGAAGAAAGACACCCACAACTGCAAGTGGTTGAGTGCCATGCAAGACGAGTTGGATTCCCTACATGAGAACCACACATACGAATTGATGGATCTGCCAAATGGGAAGAGAGCACTCCGGAACAAGTGGGTGTACAAGCTTAAACCGGGAGAATCCGGAAATCCACCAAGGTATAAGGCCCGCATTGTGGTGAAGGGCTTCTAGCAGAAGAAAGGACTGGATTTTGATCAGATCTTTGCCCCGGTACTCAAGATGACGTTGTCGTGAAGAAAACCGTCCTTTAGCGCAATCAATGTATAGTGCGCGCGAACCGGCTCTTCACGCGTGCGCACCCTCTAATGTATATAATAAAGGATTAGGTACAAAGGTATATCCTAGGTAGTTAGATTCGGTAGGTAGGAAGTTAATGAGGGAAACGGCTCCCTTCTTGGAGCTATAAAAGAGAGGGAGGCGCGGGGAGAAAGGGATCGCGCATTGAGGAGGACGAAGTGTTGTCGGACCGTAACCGAACGCTTCTCCTCTGTTCATTCTCCATCGCTCTTCTCTGCAGCATTTCGGGAGGCTTGCGCTGCTTCGAGGAACGCCCGTGTGCTTCTGGCAGCACCTCCATCCTATCCCCTTTCGTGCGCAGACGAGCAGGCATCGGCATCTGTTTGCCGGCCTGTTCGGTTGTAACCGCTCACGTGCTCTGTTGTTTTGTGTCATTTGTTAATATACAAACATTCGTGTCTCTCTGTCTCTGTGTCCATTTGTGTTTTCTGCGTTGACGGGCCGTGTCCCTGTGTTTCTTTGCTCATACGTAACTGATCGTCTCTCTCTTTCTCTTTCCCCTCCTATCACCTGCTCTTCGGTTCAAGACCCCGGTGGTCCCACCTCGTTTCTCCACGCACGCGCGTAGTAACGCGACATATTTGGTGAACCCGACGTGAACAAGGCGACAAAGGAGATGAAGATGAGGGGGTCAGATCTTGCAGAGGCCATGGCTTCGGCCGTGGACCGGATAGTGAGCGCGCGCGAGGGCACCGGCGCCCTTTACAAGGCTATTGAGGCGATCGTCGGTATGATCGGCCAGTTCAGTGGAAAGGATGCCACGAGTTATTTGGCGTCCTACCGGGCGGAGATGTTGATGAGGGATATTCCGGAAGAGAGGCGTCTTGCCGGATTCCCTCGAGTGGTGATGTCGGGCATCCATGCGGAGGTGCTCGAGGTCCGGGCGGAGAGCCGGACCTGGGAGGAGTTCGAAGGACGGCTCCTAGAGAAATACGGGCTGGATGACGCGCTTCGACTTTCGAAGCGGGGCTTCATGGAGTGGGTGGAGTCCCCCGACAAAGGAAGAAATGCGTCGGCACTCCTCCGGGAGTTTGAGGATCGCTTTGCGTGCCTTTCGGCGCTCGATCAGACCGTTCTGGACACAAGTCGTGTCCTAATGTTTGTCAAATCGGTTGACGCACGGGATCGGGAGCAAGTGGGCTCCTTACTGGAAACCGAAGACGGGCTGACGGCCGACTAGGCCGCGGTAAAAAGAGTCTGCGGCCGTTTTGACAAACGGTGGGAGTGGGCTGATACAGGGGCGACCGGGGCGGGTCCTGTCGCAGCAAGGAAGCTCGAACCGATACCGCAGGCGCGACGGGAAGAGACCCGGGAGTGGCTCGAAACCGGTTCGGCTTCGACCGGCGTGGTTAGAGGTTCGTCCGGGGGGACAACTTTGGAGGAGTTGACACGGGCGGTCAAGGATCTCCAGATCGCCCAGGCTCAAAGGGAAGGTGGCGAACAAGCTCGTGACCGACGGCCTCTGGCAGGAAATAGGTGCATGTGGTGCGACGAGGTCGGTCACATCCGGAAAGACTGCGGGGACTTTGTAGAGGCTTTGAGAAGCCGGGTAGTGTACCTGTGGGAAGGTCGGGTGCACGCCAGCGATAGCCGGAGGGCCCTGAACCGAAACGACGGGCGAGGAGGAATGAAAAGGCTGATGGAAGAGGCGGCGGCCCGGCACACGGAGACCGTCCACTACTCGGCGTCGGCCGGTATTCGGGTCGGTGGCAGTGAGGCCCGGAAGGAGAGCAAAGCCGGGTTCTGGCCGACGGTGCTGGAAGGCCTCGCCGGTGCCCGACTAAAGAAAGACGAGGCGGACCGCGCGGAGAGGCGGGTTCAGGAGGTAACCGGGTGGAGTGACCCGGTCGAAGAAAAGACGGGTTTCGTCGAAGTAGCTTGCCAGAACTACGAGGCTCTGGTTGAAGACAAACGAGTAGGTAAAACCGGAGGGGCCAGACCCTCACAGAGATACGAAACCTGATTCAGGCCGAAACAGAACGAGGCCGGTGAGACCAGTGCCCGGGATAACCACAAGAAGGGCAAATACCGGTTCGGCACGGAGATCGAAAGGACCACGAACCTACGAAAGGTCCTGGAAGAACGAATCCTCGATAGCAAGGTGGAACTGTCGTTGCGGGAGGTGCTCAGAATCACCAAAAAGGAGTTCCACGACTCCATCGTAGACTTGGTGAAGAGGAAGAGGTTGTCGACGGAGACAGAACCGGAAAGGCCGGTGGAGGTGCGGACGACGCACATGGAGGACATGGCGCTGGAAGACGAGTGGGCAGAGAGCCACTACTCGAGGCCACACTTGGCCCGAGCGACCACGGAAACCCCGGTGAAGATCGGAGATGTTCAGGAACCGGTGGTGGCGCTGGTGGACCACGGTTCGGAAATAAACTTGATGTCCATGGACTTCTACAAGAAGGGGCAATGGCCGATCAACACCAAGCACGGGTGGAAGATACGTGCGGCGACGCGCGCCACCGAGGAACTACACGGGACCTGCCCAAACGTGCGAGTCAAGATCGGCGACGTCGAGATAGATCAGCACTTCTTTGTGCAGGAGACGTCCTCGCACCTGGTCATACTGGGAGAACCGTACATTACGGCAGCGCGGATGGAGACCAAGGTGCTGGACAACGGGTCAGCTTACGCGAGGGTCAAGAGTTAGGACGGGCGTCATTCGGTCCAGTTCCTGACGGTGCGACCGAACCACGAGTGAAACCGCGAGTCCCTCGGTGGCGAGAACCGAGAGGATTTTTAGAGAGGCTGTCAAGGCATGGGGCCGCGACAATCCAGACACTCCGGGAAAACCCCACAAATGTACGATAGAGGCGAAACCGAAGAAACCTTGTACCATAAGTAGGAAGTTTTGTTTCTCCGACAACGGAGGGTGTACGATAGTCGGCGTCGTTGGCCGAGAAAAGACAAGGGCGGAAGAGCGACTTCGGGCGTGCGGAGTTCTCGAGCCCTGTGAGGAAATCAACGGAGCTGTGGAGGCAGTCTCCTTCGACGATACCTTGGGAATACTGCGAGAGGTGGTCGGAGAAGGCCTTAAAGAGGACCGGACGATACCGGTTTGTTCAGAAGAGATGTACGAAGTCATCGCGGACTTCGGTCGGGGGCTCGAATCGGATCAGACGGCCCGGGTTAACACGAAGTACAAGATTGTGGACCGGAAGGTAAGGCCAGTCGCGGCACCCTTACCGGAGGGCAGCGAGTTGTGAATCAAGGGGGTCGCGTCGGACCCTAGTTTACGAGATCCGGCCTGCATAGGACACACCTTCACCGACAGAACACTACGGGAGCTCAAAATCGGTGGGGGGCGGTTTCCTACTGCCGGCGGAAGAAGACCGGTTTCGGAGAATGCTCAGAAGGCACGGGAAAGCCTTCGCATTCTCACCGGAAGAGATCGGGTGCGTAGACCCGACAGTCGTGAAGCCGATGGTGATATTCACGGTACCGCATGTGCCGTGGAATCTCAAACCAATTCCGGTACCGAGAGCTCACATCCCGGAGCTGATGGAGCTATTGAGACAGAAAGTCGATATGGGCATCCTCAAACCGTCGAGTTCCCCGTACTCGAACCGGTGGTTTACCGTACCGAAGAAGAACGGGACGTTGCGCTTCATTCAAGACCTGCAACCGGTCAACAGAGTGACCATTCGGAACGCAGGAATTGGACCAACGATAGACGAGTTCGCGGAGGCCTTCGCCGGAAGGTCGATCTACTCGGTCGGTGATCTGTACACGGGGTACGATTAGTTCCAACTAGCCGTAGAGAGCAGAGACATTACGACGATGCGAACTCCTCTCGGCCTAGTGCGGATGTGTACCCTGCCACAAGGAGGGACGAATTCAGTGGCCCACATGGTGAATGCGATGAACAAGGAGCTGAGGGATTGTATCCCGGACATCACCATGCCATTCTTGGATGACATCCCGATCAAGGGATGTCCGGTGGAGAAAAAGGACGAAACAATCGGACCGCACGGATGCCGGAAATTCGTGGCGACACACATTGGCGACTGCGAGAAGGTGCTGCAGAGGCTAGAGGACAAGAGGCTCACCTTCTCCGGGGAGAAATTGGCCTTCGGGCAATCGGAGATCATGGTCGTCGGACCGTATGGCCGGAAACCGTCTCCGGCTAAGTTAGAAGCCATCTCCGCAATGAAGCCCGACTGTAACTCGGTCATGGAGGTACGGAGGTTCTTGGGAGCATGCGCTTTCTACCACATATGGATCCCGCATTACGCCCACGTTGCCGAGCCGCTATACGGGTTGCTGAAAAAGGGGCGAAAATTCGAGTGGCGGGACGAGCATACGGAGTCTGTCCGAAAGATGAAGGAGGCTCTTGCTGCAGCTCCGGCACTCCGGAAGGCTGTCTACAAGAAAGGTACTCCCATCTACATGACGGTAGATACGAGTCCGACCGGGATCGGATGGGTTGTCAACCAAGAAGATGAGGATGACATTCGGTTCCCAATCCGGTTTGGCGCGAAGGTCCTCAGCGAGCGACAGCGAGGATACGCCTAGGTTAAACGCGAACTCTGGGGTATTGTTTCGGCGGTAATGGCCGATAAAGACTATCTGATTGGGACAGAGGTGATTATCGAGACGGACTGCCTGACGATTCTCGGCATGGTTTCTGGATGCGCAACCCCGGATCTGGCAATGCTCAGGTGGATCCAGAAATACGACACATTTCCGGGAAAGAAAATGCCATGGCCGACATGTTTTCGAGGGCGCGATTCGACGACGAGGGCGGCATGGTTTCGGAAGACGAGGAAGTCGGCGTAGACTTCTTCGAGGCGGCCTACGTAACAACTGAGGGAGGGAGCACTCCGGTGCTTAACGATTTTAATGAGAGCAAGTACGACGGGGAGTGGCTGTAGATTGGGGGATTCTTAAGGACCATGACGCCGGACGCGTCATGGACAAAGAACGAGGCCAACCGGATCCGGAAGAAAGCATACCGATTCTTTCTCTGGGACGGATACTTGTGGAAGCACCCGAAGAAGAGAAACGGCATCCCGCTCTGAGTAGTGGCGATGGAGGAGGAACAGGAGTTGCTGAAGGTCTACCATGATAGCCCCTGGGCTGGACACCGTGGGACGTGGGCCACGTTCGAGAAACTAAAGGGGAAGTACTGGTGGCCGGGACTGTACCGGGACGTGCATCGGTTCGTGACAACTTGTGAGAGCTGTCAGATACACTCCATAGTCCGACATCGGGACAAGCTTCACCCTACATACCCTCCGGCCATCCACTTCAAATGGATGGTAGATTTGGTGACGATGCCGATGGGTGTAGGGCAGATGCGATATCTGGTGCTGGCCCGGGAGGACCTGACGAACCAGGTGGAAGGCCGAGCCCTGCAGAACAAAACGACCGCGGCCGTGTGTCGGTTCCTGATCGAGGACGTGATATGCCGGTACGGGTGCGTCGGGAAGATCATGGCTGACCGCGGGGAGTTGGACGCCGAAGAGGCCGAGGAGTTGTTCAACCGGTTAGGGGTCAAGCTCTTGCTCACCACAACGTACAATCCGGAGGCCAATGGGAAGGTGGAGCGCGGACACGGACCGATCGTCAAAGCACTAGTCCGGGCATGCGGAGGCTAGGTCGGAAACTGGCCACGACTGTTACCTTATGCCTTGTGGGCGGATCGGACAACGCACAGTTCGGTAACCGGGTTCATGCCGTCAGAGCTCATGTTCGGACAGAATCCAATCATGCCGATGGAACGGACGATCTCCTCTTGGGCGATAGTGGACTGGAGAGACGAGATGAGCCAGGAAGAACTGCTAGCGGCGCGTATACGGCAACTCAAGCGGAGGCCAGGGGACGTGGAACAAGCGGCGAAGAGACTTCGGGTGGCGAGGATGAGGAACAAAGCCCGGTTCGACCAAACGCACCGGCTCCGACCAAAGAAAATCGAGGAAGGCGATTGGGTGCTAGTCTACGACAGCAGCCTCGACAACCAGCACCGGGCAACACGGAAGTTTGCAATGCAGTGGTTCGGGCCTTACGTGGTAACGAGCGCCAACGACAACGGGACGTATCACCTGGCGGAACTCGACGGTACGAGGATGGCGGTACCGGTAGCAGGGAAGCGGATCAAGACGTTCAAGAAGCGCCACGACGGCAAACCGGATGTAAGAGGCCTGGATAGCGACGACGAACAGTCCGAAACGGAGGACGAACCGATGAACGAGGAACCGGAACCCGGACCGGTTTTCTCCAACCAGAACCCAATTTTGGCGCATACCGGTGGATGCGCGGTAAGGTGGGGTCGGATGTTGTGAAGAAAACCGTCCCTTAGCGCAATCGGTGTATAGCGCGCGCGAACCGGCTCTTCACGCGTGCACGCCCTCTAATGTATATAATAAAGGATTAGGTACAAAGGTATATCCTAGGTAGTTAGATTCGGTAGGTAGGAAGTTAATGAGGGAAACAACTCCCTTCTTGGAGCTATAAAAGAGAGGGAGGCGCGGGGAGAAAGGGATCGCGCATTGAGGAGGACGAAGTGCTGTCGGACCGTAACCGAACGCTTCTCCTCTGTTCATTCTCCATCGCTCTTCTCTGCAGCATTTCGGGAGGCTCGCGCTACTTCGAGGAACGCCCGTGTGCTTCCAGCAGCATCTCCATCCTATCCCCTTTCGTGCACAGACGAGCAGGCATTGGCATTTGTTCGCCGGCCTGTTCGGTTGTAACCGCTCGCGTGCTCTGTTGTTTTGTGTCATTTGTTAATATACAAACATTCGTGTCTCTCTGTCTCTGTGTCCATTCGTGTTTTCTGCGTTGACGGGCCGTGTCCCTGTGTTTCTTTGCTCATATGTAACCGGTCGTCTCTCTCTTTCTCTTTCCCCTCCTATCACCTGCTCTTCGGTTCAAGACCCCGGTGGTCTCGCCTCGTTTCTCCACGCACACACGTAGTAACGCGACAACGTCCATCCGGATGGTGTTGAGCATAGCGGCAAGCATGCACCTCAAGATAGAGTAGCTACACATTAAGACGACATTCCTACATGGCGACCTCAAGGAGGAGATCTACATGCAGCAGCCGGAAGGATTCGTCAAGAAAGGGAAAGAACACCTTGTGTGCCGGTTGAAGAAGAGCTTATACGAACTGAAGCAAGCTCCCCGACAATGGTATTGGAAGTTCGACTCCTTCACGACTGACCAAGGATACCACAAGATGCAGGCCGACCCCTGCATGTTCGTGAAGAATTTCGACAGAGGTGACTTCCTGATACTCCTGTTGTATGTGGATGACATGCTGATCGCCGAATCAAACCGAATCAAAATCAGGAATCTAAAGAATGCCTTGAACCGGACCTTCTAAATGAAAGATTTGGGTCCGGCAAAACAGATACTAGGGATGCACATAGTCTGGGACCGAACGAAGAAGCTATTATGCCTTCCACAAGAAAAGGACATGACGAAGGTGCTCCAACAATTCAACATGACGGATGTGAAGTTGGTCAAGTCGACACTTTCGGCCAACTGCAAGTTGTCCAGGAAGCAGAGCCCGAAGACAAAGGCAGAGAAGTCAAAGATGATGAAAATACCATACGCCTCTTCCGTCAAAAGCTTGATGTACACAATGGTGTGCACACGGCCGGATATTGGATATGTTGTCAGAGTGGTCGACCGGTTCATGAGCAATCCAGGAAGAGAACACTAGACCGCAGTTAAGTGGATACTCCGGTACTTGAAAGGAACCTCGAGTATGTGCCTCCTATTTGGCTCAGGTAAACCCCAACTTGAAGGATTTATGGATTCAGACATGTCAGCTGATGTAGATAGCAATCGGTTCACGTCCGAATATGTCATGACATATGCCAAGGGAGACGTATCGTGGTCGTCGAGGCTGCAAAATTTCGTTGCACTATCGACAACGGAAGCAGAGTACATGGCGGCTGTAGAAGCTAGCAAAGAGGTATTCTAGATGAAGGACTTCATCGGAGAGCTAGGAATCCAACATGAGGAATTCCGGCTCCACTGCGATAGTCAAAGTGTCATCCACCTTGCGAAGAACGTGGCCTACCACTCCCGGACGAAGCACATCCAAAGGAGATGTCACTGGCTCTAAGAGAAGGTAGAAGATAAAGAGTTCATGTTGAAGAAGATCCATACGGAGGAGAATGGGTTGGACATGTTGACCAAGGTGTTGTCAGCAGACAAGCTAGACGCGTGCCGGAGACGGATCGGATTGACAAGATTTCCCATGCCGAAGTGAAGGGAGAGCTTGTTGGGAATTCGGTCCCTCCGGATGGCATCCGAATGAGAACCGGAGGAACCGGACTGGATGAACCAGATCCAGGGACCCCAGTCGACCCCCTAACCGTGGATATTCGCGACAACGGCCGCGTTGGATTTGGAATTATTCCAAATGGATGTTAAAAAAATCTATTTGTATGGTGATTTAAACAAAGAGTTGTACATGAAATAACCATAAGGATATGTTATTCCTAGAAATGAGCATATGGTATGCAAGCTAAAAAGGAGCTTGAATGGGTTGAAACAAGCCCATAGGAAATAATATAAGATATTCGATGCATTTATGCTCAGACATGGTCAAATGAAGCCATGTAGAACACAGTTTGTACACTAAGAAAGGATGAAGATGGCACCCCAATAATTCTAGAATTGTATGTAGATGATATGTTGCTAGTAGGTAAGAAAAAGAGCACTTTGAATGATCTAAAACTGTAGCAGAACTTTGCATTTTCAACAAAAGAGCTTGGAGAAGTTGGGCATATTTCTGGTATGCAAATAGGCAACAATATATTTTTCATTTACCCCAAGAAAAGTACATGGAAAAAGTGTTGGGCAGATTTAATGTGGCTGACGCTAAGCCTCTTGGAGTGCCATTGGAGCCACATGTAAGGTTTTCCATGATTGTCCCAACACATGATGATGCAACCAATTACATGAAGAATGTTCTACATTCATCAACTTGTGGTTCATTTACATATGCCATGGTTGCCACTTGGATAGACATTGCTCATGTAGTTGGAGTTGTTAGCATGTTCATGGCTAATTCCAGTAGAGCTCTTTGGGAGGCAATTGAATCTATCTTGAGATATTTGAATGGAACCAAAGGTGAATCCTTATGTTCTGGCAAGGGTCCATTCGAGTTAAAAGGATTTTGTGATTCAGACATGGCAGGTGATGTGGATACACGTTGTCATGAAGATCCATCACTATGTGCAGATCGCAAGGCGGAACCACCGGGGTCCTGGACCGGAAGGATTCGAAGTTTGCACTAGCTTTAGCGAGAAAGGTTTTTAAGATAGATTGAGAGAGATTGAGATTAATATGAGATTTAAACACTTGACTTTAGGTTGAGAGAGATTGATATGGCGAGAGAGAGATAGAGAGTGAGAGAGATAAGATCGAACTTTTTACTTTAGATTTTGAGAGCTAAGTACATCAACAATAGGGTTACAAGTTTCTTATTTGATCATCCAAAAACATTTTACATTACCCCTTTCATCTTTTTTCTCCCCACTTTTATAGATACCCTCATGCATTTGAGGGTACAAGACATGCATAAAATGCATGTTTGCTATTTGGCGCTCATGTATTACATGTGGTGCATGATAACCATGACACTCATTTTAGCTCTCATATATGAGAATTTACATGTAAAGTTACAATGATAAAAATATAATTCCAAGAAAATGTGTTGGCTTAGTGGTAAGCCTATTGACTCTTAACTTGGAGGTGCAAGTTTTAAATCCTTACTTTCCCTCCTTGTGTATATGTATAAATATTTATTTATTTATTTATCCATCTAGCCGTTGGTCGTCGGATCCCGGTTCCATCGCCGGATGCCGGATGCCGGTTACCGTCCGATCGCTGGTTCACCGGCTCCATCACCGGTCCGGTTTTGGTTGGCCAAAACCTTTGCAAGTAGCCAAGCCACACCCATTCATCCAATAGCTTAGTTCAAGTCACCTTGGACTCTCTATGCTCCACACATAAACACAAAGATAACAGTTTTTGCTCTATCTTATATATGGTGAGATCTTTATTTATCCTGTCTATGTGGGATATCTCATAATTTTATTTTTCTCTTTGTCTTTGCAAACTTCCTACCCACATAAGTTGACACTTAGATGTCCGTTTCTTATGTAGTAAAGTGCATCTGAAAGCTCTTCAAGACCTCCATCTTTTTGTAGTTTTATGTGATTTTCACACCATTGGCAAAAATCTTCACGACAACGTAAGTCCACAATTTGCTATGTATACACCATTGCAGTTGGAGCTATTTCATGGTGCTCTCGACTTCAGAGGATAGTTGCACTATCTACTCTAGAGGTTGAATATATTTCAGCCACAAAGGCTTCCAAAGAAGCTATCTGATTAGCCCACTTGTGTACTAAGTTTGAGATGCTTGAAAAGGCACATGTTCTTGGATGTGATAGCCGAAGTGCCATATGTTTGGCAAAAAATGTAATCACTTTGATCAAGGTCAATACTTCACAAAATCCTATAGATGCTTTCTCAAAGTGCCCACACAAAACATATTGATGGGAGATACCACTTCTTTAGAGAGATGCTAGAAGATGGCCTAATCACTTTGATCAAGTTCAATACATCACAAAATCCTATAGATGCTTTCACAAAGTGTCTACCCAGGGCACAACATTAGCTATGTATATACATGGTGGGAATTACTTAGCTTAAAGGAGCCTCCTTGGTCCTTTCAGTGGGAGGTTGTTGGGTATAAAAGCTCCAAGGAATCTCGTTTTATGTATATTTTGACCCTTCCATGTGAAAGCTCCCTTCGAGAGCTTTCTAGACATAAACTTAATTATATTTTTGGCCCCAATTTGGGGCGTTATAAGCATTTACATTATCTTTATAACTTTTTGTCATTGGCCATGTGTGAACATGCCCAAATGACTTAAAAGTTACTTATCAATAAGAATTAGTTCCAAATTTCTCATAACGAGATAGGGACTTTTGGTGGCTAAGGTTTCCTCTCTATTTTTCTACACAATTTTCTCTACTTTCTCTCTCCTCACATAACAACCCACTCCCTTGGTGTTTTAGAGCAACAGACCACACCATCACATTTCAATTATATACATATACATATACATATACACTCCAATAAAAGAAAACTTCTGTAAACAATGCAAAAATATCACAAGGATTATATTCTTAGTTTGATTGGTTTCGAAGTATTGATAACTATATTATGTGCACGTAAGGAGGAAGAGGATTGGAAGTGACCGCAAGAATCAATCGATTATTTATTGATAAACTATTACATTGAAGAATGCAAAAATCAAGAAATTTAGATTAAACTCATTCCAAGGAGAGAAGAGGGAGAGAGAGAAACTAATAAATCACAATGCATTTAGAGGGGCAAAACAAGTTGACAATTGATTGAAACATGTTTGCGTTATCCTTAGCATATGGGGTTTCTTGTTAAGTAAAACGGTGTACTAAATGAGGAGAAAAATCTTCATATATAAGAAGAAGTCTAAATAGAAACATCTATTGGCATAATTAAAAGTTGGTTAGAGCATTTTGTCAAGATCTTAGAATTGAAATTTGGTCAAAGTGTTTATTTATGTGGTTTACAACTCCTTGCTAGCACCCAAAGTGCACTTGAGGAGGGCTCATTACTGCCATATGAGAAACCTGCTACAAATAGAAAAAATGTGATAACAACTCAACTATAAACAATAAAGATAAAATTAAAATTAGAGGTTCTTGTCTTTCTTGATTATGGGACAAACAACATGTCGCGATGTGGCGGGTCAAAGGAAAATGTAGGGAAATGAGGGAAAAAGAGGTGTAAAAATGAATGTAAACATGCAAAATCTAATCTAAAAAGTTTTAAATAATAAAACGTTAATGGCTTCGTAATTAAGGCTATTGATTGTGCAGGAGAAAGTGTATGTATAGTTTCAATATCAGCTTGTGTGGTAGGGTGTTAACTACCTCTCTTTTAGCATTTTGACGTAGGGGGATGAGTGAGCATTTAATCAATGGGTGAGCCTCCTCTCCCACATTAAAATGGGGAGTTGAGGGCTCATTTTGGGGTTTGGTGCTCAAAGGTTTTAGAGGGGTTTTATTTTCTAATTTTAGGTTCTGTGAGACATTTTTCTTCTTCTTTACCTCCTTGGATTTTAGGGTTTTCTTGTGGGTGGTGTGAGAGTGTGTTGGGCCACTCCTACTTTTTCTTGGTGTACACTTCCTCTTCTTCAAGATATTTCATTACGGTTTTCTTACTCGAGTGAAGGAAAAAAAGACGGAGAAATGAGAATCATCAAGAGGAAGATGCAAAAGAGGGTGTGGAAATCTACGACAACAAAAAGCGTGCCGATCCTTGCTCGTGAGCGTGGGCCAACGAAACGCGAGAGTTGTTCCTCCTAGTTTACCCCCTTTCTTTGCAAATATATTCCTTATATAAACATATATTTGTATTCCCTAGTTTAATCATTCCTCGTATACCTTATTTTGAAAATGGGAACATATATTTTCGAGTGACTTAGTGAGTGTTGTCTTAATCTGAGGTGGTTGTATTAACAAGTGCACTTTGTGTAAATTAGCTATTTGAGCGCTTCCATGGTGGAGAGAGAGAAAGGTTTTGTGATGACTCATACACAAGTTTCCTCAAGTCAAGCCTAAGCTTCCTTGAGTCGAGCCTAAGCTTTCCTCAACTTGACCCTAGCTTTCCTCGATTTAAGCTTAAACTTTTCTCGAATTAAGCCTAAGCTTCCTAGGGTTGAGCCTAATCTTTCCTATACTCGAGTCTTAACTTTCCTTGATTCAAGCCTAACATTTCATCAACTTAAGCCCAAGCTTTCCTTGATTCGAGCCTAAGATTTCCTCAACTTTAGCCTAAAGTTTTCCTTGAATCGAGCCTAAGCTATCCTCGGTTCGAGTCTTACATCAATTTGAATAAAATCTTCGATCTTGACAGTTTTATTTCACAAAAAGAGAAAATTACTCAAGGTAATCTATGAAGAGGTTTAAAATCTTCTTGCACAACATCATGCCCTCTTTGGTTTAGGTCCCTCGCGGTCCTACTCAAGTAGCACTCGCACACGTTATCATGACAATGTTATGATGTGGCAAGCACACATGAGGAAAAAATTCAAATTAAATATATATAAAAGATTGAAAGACAAGGCATATGCACGATGGTCAAGAGATAGGACAAAGTCAAAGACAAAAAAAAGACTTAGCTCAGTCATCAAGGTCTTATGCTAAGAGTAAAAGGTCAAAGGTTAGAGTCTAATAATGGATGATGAAGGACAAAATGTGACTTGTTGTAAGTAGCAAGGTATATGTCTGAAATGAAGATGAATGTACAAATTTTGCATCAGTCGAGTCTTGAGGTCAAGTGCCACGAAAGGAAACTTACTATTTTGGTAAGGGCCCTCTTAAAAACTCATCAAAATTGAGCTTGGAGTAGCAAATCAAGCTCAGGACGCTTGTGATCACTTATGACGAGAGGCAATGAAGCCATCTCGCAAGCCAATCTAAACAAAGGCTCGAAAATATCCGTTAATGTATACACATACATATTATACTTCTCTAGCTTCTTATATTCTTACTTTTCAATCCAGTCCTTGTAACATAGTTGAGAATTATTTCGTGTGTATTTAGACTAATCATTTAATATTCAATGTAATCAGGTGCCCATGTATAGGGAAAGAGTTCACATCAAAGCTACCTAAAGGAACACATAAGTGTGACAAAGGTTTGGTCTACGATATTTTCTTTAGTATGTTGGGTATTACGGAAGGCAAGATGTAGATATGTACTTTAGAAAGTCAAACAAAATGCAGTTGAGTTACTCAAGGCGATATGGTTGATGCTTCTGCATACTCTAAGAGGTCAATATGAGGCAATAACCAATGACCTTGATGTTGTGTTTCGTAAGCAACACCATTTTAGAGAAATGTAAACAAAGGCAAAGAGAGGTCTTCACCTCTTTTGGGGAGAGAATAAACCGGAGATACGTTTCACCAAGGTAGGTTTTTCCGCCCCACATGATGGAAGGATCCCAATTTTAGATGTGACTCGGGTTTTTGCTATTCGACATATTGGTTGATGTAAGTATGATGGTTGTGTTTTCATGTATGAATTCTTTGTACCTTTTGGGCATCTTCCCATTAATACCAAGGTGAATCTTCAAAAAAAAGAAAATATATATAGGTCTAACGTGCAAACATTGATGTATTTGTGTAAGGCACGATTATAACCTTATACTTGTAGAGTTAAAAATATTGTATTTACCAATAGGGCAACCATTATTGTAAGTTTAATAAATTTTACATACCCAATACATATTCAAAAACCACTAAAAAAAACCCCTCTAGGAAACAACCCATCCTCTTTGGTTCAAGTCCTCGATGGTCATGTCCACGTTTCACATGCACACACGTTACTTTGAGATAACTTCACTTAGGGTCTTCCTTTTCTTAATAATTCGACAAAACAATTTCATGATTATCCAATAAAATATGTGTAATCATTCTATAAAAAAGACGATTAAGGAGTATAATCATCTAATTTACACAATTAAGGGGGAAATCAAGAACTTTTCAGCATCGACAAGTGGATATGCTCCCCCCATTAAAATATTATTTCTCTTAAATATTCTTCTCAATTCTATTTTAAAAACCTTCTTTTTTTTCCAAAAATAAACTCCTTCCATTAGTTATAAAATTTTACAAATGAAACGATTATGTACAAATCCCTAAAGGGACACGATAGTTCCATCTTATGTGGATGCCCACTGACTCAAGAAAGGGAGAGGACGACCATTGTTGGATGAAGGCTATGCGTTGTCTTTCAACTCCCTCGGAGCCGCCCTTAAGGCCATCATATTGGCTCTTCAGAGTGGCTACAATTTCACTCCATATCTCTTGCAGTAACCTTGTTGGATGGGCGGTTTGGTTGGAGAAGACTCGCCTACATCGTTGTTTCCATAGAATCCAAAGGGTTATTTGGGCTGACCAATTCCACCTCTTGAGATTTGTCATTAAGAGGAATAGAGTGGACATTGCCGCTGGAGGAGAAAAGGAGCTCTTGTGCTTTTATCACCAAAGTCATCCCCTCCTCCTGATGCTCGTATCAGCCAATTGTAGCCTGCCATGATAGCCAACATATATTTCCCCACTTAATTGAACCTTGCACCTGGCATAATTGCAACAAGCGGACAACCCCTCGCCATATTCGATGGGACGTTGGGCAGTCCCACAGAGCGTGTCATATGGATTCTACTGCATGTGGGCACTCTACACAATTAAGAGAGCTAAGATTCCCACGTTGCCATGCTCCCACTGGTAGGGACTTATGTATTAACAGCCATTGGAAAGTGGTAATTCGCCTCGCGTGTTTTTGCTTCCAGATTTTCTACCAAAACTTAGTGATTATTGCGGAGGGAACTTGAAATGTGTGCTAGACCTTCGCAGCTGCCGGTTCTCGGGCGGCTTGAGCAGCTAGAATGTGGAAACCCAATCTAGTTCTGAATTGGAAGAAAGGGATGGGTTTGCTTCCTTGCCCCGCGTAGGGATCACGCCATGTCCATTGCAAATTGTCCTAACTAACCTTATGTAGCCATGTGCTTTCATGAGTACATATATGCCAATCGGGTTGTACTTTGATCGGATCAGGATCTACAATCCATTTATGACCAGTGTACGCGAGTACTCGAATGGCGTTATTCTGTGTTGGTGTCTCAGTGTCTTGCAATTCAGGGCCTTCGAGTCTGTCTGGTGGTCCCCTACCTCTCGGGATCAGAGAACCCTCCTCCTCGTGGCCTATCCATTTCTCCATTGTCATCCTTTAAGTAGCAGATTCCCTAATCAGTAGAGCGTTAATGATTTCCAATCTCATAGTCCATCCACCCCTGATTCCATGCAGTATGTTCACCTGATCTTGTAGTGGCATTAACATAAACCGTCGCCAACATTCTATACTTTTTCCTGGACCTTCTGCAATGTATCCCCATGACAACCCCTTACGTGATCCCAGTAGTTGATTAGATTCATCCTTGAGACATGGGTTCCATACGATGCGTTGATTGAGCCAGGCAGGTTCGGATCTCGGTTGATCACACTTGAGCCCTCGACGAATGTCACACCATGCCTTCCACATGGATGTTAGGAAATAGGTCCCTCCGGATGGGAAGTGAGAACCGGATGACGAGTACCCGGCTAAGGAGAGCCGGATGGTGCAAACCCGGTGAGAACCGGATGAGGAGTACCCAGAAACGGAAGACCCGGTGAGAACCGGATGACGAGTACCCGACAAGCGCCGGATGATGTAGGCCCGGTGAGGAATGCTCACTGGATGAAGGGATATATTCGTAAATATGTCTTCTATGAGTCCATTGGGGCTATATATGTAAATAGCCAAAAAGTCATATTAGTATAAATATGACTTAGGGCAAACTTATTGTAGAGGGTTGTTGTTGTCATTCTTGTTGGTGCAAGAAGAGGTGCGTAACTGTGTACAGAGAGAGAGAGAGAGAGAGGAAGAGGTCGTTGCCTCTGTTGTAACCGCCGCCTATGGCGAAGATCGTGAGCACGAGGTCGTTGCCTCCGTGAGCTCGCTGTTGTAATCATTGTGATATATTGATAGTTTGCAGTCTGTGGGCTGTCGTGGTTTTTCCCTAGTTTGGGTTTTCCACGTTAACATCCTGTGTACTCTTCTCTCCTTTGTGTCATGCATTTCATTCCCGTTTTTGGTGTATGATTCTAGGCTCGGTTGTGGCCGAGCATTGCGCATAGGGAGCGTGCAGTTCCTGTCAAAGTGGTATCAGAGCGAAACGACACAGAAAATGGACGATTCATTGGGAGCCATGTTCAAGCTCACCGGCTCCAACTATTCAGTGTGGAAGTCGAAGATGAGGGACATGCTCGTGGTTAAAGATCTTTGGTTGCCGGTTCAGTTCAGGGACAAGAGACCAGACAAAATCGACGCCACGATATGGGAGGTGATGCACATGAAGACAACGGCATACATACGGTGCTTCATCGACATGATCCTATACAACAACTTCAATGAAGAGAGCAAGGCTCATGAGCTCTGGGAGAAGATCGGCATTATGTTTCAAAACAAAAATGTTGTGAATCAGGTTTCGGTATTCTGGAAGCTAGTAAGACTCCGGTACCAAGATGGCTCCAGCATGGTGGAGCAGATGAATGCCTTCCAGGGGCTGATCCACCAGGCAACATCATTGGAAGTACCTCTCGCTGATGAGGTACTAGCACTGCTTCAGCTCGGTTCCCTCCCAGATAGCTAGGAGACGTTGGTTGTCACTTTGGGCAACGCCGGGCCGGAAGGGAAACGGTTATCCCTAGCAAGACTGAAGTCGAGCTTCCTAGATGAGGAGGCACGTCGAAAAGATAAGGATACGAGCTCCGACTCCAAAGCGCTCCTTACTGAATCGGAACACGGAAGACAAAGGAACCGTAGTCCCCAGAATCGGGAAAAGTTGGGGACACGGTCAAAGTCAAGGGGGAGGCCTAATTGCTTCTATTGTGGCAAGCCAGGACACTTCCAGAAAAATTGTCGGCATTTCCGAAAAGACAAGGAATCCAACGACACCGATTCGACGTGGACTCTGGACCAGAACGGTAAAGACTGGAGGGGAACGGACCGGAAGGGAACAACGGCAATCGCGACAAGTGAAGAAGAGTTGATGCTCATCACCGAGGAGAGTGAGATAAACCTTGCCGGCGACGAGATGACCTGGGTGGTCGACTCTGGAGCGTCGTTCCACATTACCCCGGACCGTAAATGCTTCTCATCCTACACAACCGGCGATCATGGTTGTGTCCGGATGGGGAATGAAGGTACATGCCGAATTGTCGGCATAGGAGACGTGTGGTTGACAACACCAACCGGATGCAAGCTACTGCTGAAGGATGTTTGACACGTTCCGGAGGTTCCTCTGAACCGGATATCAGTCGGTCGGCTAGATGATGAAGGCTACACGGGTAGCATCCGGAACGGTGTTATGAAGTTTAGCAAAGGGAGCATGATTGTGGCTCGGGCCTGGAAGGTAAACACGTTGTACCTGATGAATGCCCGGTTATGTTCGGAGGAAGTGAACGTTGCATCTGACACTGCCGGTGAGCTGTGGCACAAGAGGTTGTGTCATATTAGCGAGAAGGGGATGAAGAGGCTTGTAGACGACAACCTCATTCCAGTGAAGAACGTGCACTTGGAGAAGTGCACTGATTGTCTGGCCGGTAAATAAAACTGGACCTGCTTCCGATCGAGGCCACCGATGAGACATAATGCACCACTGGAGTTGGTGCATACTGATGTGTGTCAAGTGGACATGAAGTCACATGCCGGAGCACATTACTTCGTGACGTTCATAGATGACCACAACCAGAAGTTGTGGGCCACACTGTAGAAGACGAAGGATCAGGTGCTATCCATCTTCAAAGAGCTCCACGCGAGAGTGGAAAGAGAGACCGGCCAAAAGCTAAAGGCGGCTCAAGCAGATAACAGAGGCGAATACCTGGGGCAGTTTGAGGAGTACTGTCGCTCGAAGGGAATCCGGCTCGAATTTACCATGCCGAAGACGCCGGAACTAAACGGGCTGGCCGAGAGGATGAACTGGACCATAATGGAGAGGGTCCGGAGTATGCTAGCACATGCAGAGTTACCCAAGACGTTTTGGGCTGAGGCGCTGTCGACAAGGACGTATGTGATAAACAGATCACCCTCAGTACCCTTGGACGGAGACACGCCACAGAGAGTCTGGACCGGTAAGGAGGTGTCCTACCGGCATCTGAAGGTGTTCAGGTGTCTCGCGTACGTGCATGTAGCTAGGAACCGGAGAGGAAAGTTAGATCCAAAGACCCGGCCATGCATATTTCTCGGTTACGGCGATGATGAGTTCGGCTATCGAGTGTGGGACCCGGTCGACAAGAAGGTATTCCGGAGTCGAGATATTATCTTCATGGAAGACAAGACGCTCGCCGACTGGGAGTCGGAGAAGAAGATCATGAACTCCGAGTCGACCGGTAAAGATCGATTCTATGATGAGAAGACCCAACCGGCAAGAGACCGGTTAGCACTCGAGGAACCAGCCGACTACGGTGAGGATACCGAACTGGCAGAAGAAGAAATAGAGGAAGCTGGAACTGGAACCGGTCAAGACCCCGAATCGGATTCGGATGAAGAGCAAATGGAGGAGCCGGTTACCGAAGCCCAAAGACGGAGATATCCTCTCAGAGAGAGAAGGGCCCCCCGGAGATTGCTGACCAATGAGGGGGAGCCAGAAAGCTTCGAGGAAGCTAAAAGTGACGCCCATAGCCGAAAATGGTTAAGTGCCATGCAGGATGAGATGAATTCCCTGCATGAGAACCATACGTACGAATTGGTGGAGTTGCCGAAAGGAAAGTGGGCACTTTGAAACAAGTGGTTGTACAAGTTGAAACCGGGAGATGCCGGCAACCCCCCAAGATACAAAGCCAGGATCGTGGTGAAGGGGTTCCAGCAGAAGAAGGGCGTGGACTTCGACGAGATATTTGCCCCGGTAGTAAAGATGACCTCCATCCGGACGGTGCTGAGTATAGCGGCAAGCATGGACCTCGAGGTAGAGCACTTGAATGTGAAGACGACATTCCTTCACGGTGACCTCGAAGAGGAGATCTACATGCAGCAACCGGAAGGATTCGTGGAGAAAGGGAGGGCGCACCTGGTATGCCAGTTGAAGAAGAGCCTGTACGGACTGAAGCAGGCTCCCCGATAGTGGTACCGGAAGTTCGACTCCTTCATGACCGATCAAGGGTACAACAAGACGCAGGCCGATCACTGCGTGTTTGTGAAGAAGTTCAAAGGAGGCGACTTCCTGATACTCCTTCTATACGTGGACGACATGTTCATTGTCGGACGAGACCAAGCCAAAATACGGATGCTGAAGAAGGCTCTCAATTGGACATTCTCAATGAAAGACTTGGGTCCGGCAAGACAGATGTTGGGGATGCACATCATCCGGGACCGGTCAAAGAAGCAATTGTCACTGTCACAAGAGAAATACGTGACAAAGTTGCTTCAGCGGTTCAACATGTCAGAAGCGAAACCAGTCGGATCGACACTCCCGGCAAAGTGCAGATTATCCGGTAAGCAAAGCCCGAAGACAAAAGCAGAGAAGGCTGATATGATGAAGGTACAATATGCCTCTGCCATCAGGAGCTTAATGTACGCAATGGTGTGTACCCGACCGGATATAGGATACGCAATCGGAGTGGTGAGCCGGTTCATGAGCAATCCCGGCAAGGAGCAGTGGAACACGGTCAAATGGATACTCCGGTACTTGAAGGGCACTTCAAATATGTGTGTCCGATTCGGCTCCGGAAAACCTCGACTTGACGGTTTTACCGATTCGGATATGTCAGCTGATGTGGATACCAGCCGGTCTACATCCAGGTATGTAATGAAATATGACGAGTACCCGGCAAGCGCCGGATGATGTAGGCCCGGTGAGGAATGCTCACCGGATGAAGGGACATATTCGTAAATATGTCTTCTGAGAGTCCATCGGAGCTATATATGTAAATAGCCGAAAAGTCATATTAGTATAAATATGACTTAGGGCAAACTTATTGTAGAGGGTTGTTGTTGTCATTCTTGTTGGTGCAAGAAGAGGCACGTAACTGTATACACAGAGAGAGAGAGAGGAAGAGGTCGTTGCCTCAGTTGTAACCGCCGCCTGTGGCGAAGATCGTGAGCACGAGGTCGTTGCCTCCATGAGCTCGCTGGTTTAATCATTGTGATATATTGATAGTTTGCAGTCTGTGGGCTGCCGTGGTTTTTCCCTAGTTTGGGTTTTCTACGTTAACATCCTGTGTACTCTTCTCTCCTTTGTGTCGTGCATTTCATTCCCGTTTTCTGTGTATGATTTTAAGCTCGGTTGTGGCCGAGCGTTGCGCATAGGGAGCGTGTAGTTCCTATCAATGGATGCACTGAATCTATCCTCCAAATGGCGGGAGAAATTAGGTTTGAGATCCATGTTTAGAATCCATCCCGTTTGGGGGGCCCAATTGACCCCTTTTCGTGGCCTAAAGTAAGTGAAACGTAACCTCAGTAGCATTTTCCAACAATCATTTCCTGGTTGGTGTCCTCACACCACAAATTTGGCAAGTAAGGCTTTCGATTGTGAAAGGGGATCAATAAGACCCAATCCCCCTCTCGACTTAGGCGTTGTGAGTATAGGCCACGCCACCGTGGCGTGAGCTACATGGTCTTCCTTACCAGACCAAATGTAGTTGCGGACCAGTCGTTGAATCTGATGTATACTTTCCTTGGAGATTGTCCAACATGATAGACTGTACCATGTTGTTGCGAGGAGTACCTGATTTGCCACTATGATGCGACCTGCTAGCGATAATTTTTTCGAGCTCCAATGTATCAACTTTTGTCGAATGGAAAGGATAACGGGTGCAATCATAGTCTCCGGCAGTATGTTGAAACCAATTTGGAAGCCCGGGGTGCTCGCTCCTTGATTGATCCATTTGAAAGCGGGGTGTGGGTGCCACGCCGGATGTGTTTCTTGAGAGAGCCATATTGCACAGGATTTGTGACAATTGATCATGGCGTTGGATCTCTTGCAAAATAAAGCTAGCCCACTTTCTAGCTTTTGGAGGTTTTCCAGGTCCCCTTGCAGGTAGATTGTTGTGTCATCTGCAAATTCTATATCCATTATTCTTTGGTAAGAATGAGGTATGGGAAGACCACACAGGTTGAGATGCCGTGAGTTGAGAAAGCAAGGCAGTGCTTCGGCATATAATAGAAATAAGGATGGAGCTAGTGGGCATCCCTATCGTACAGAGCGGGATATTTGGAAAAAGGGGCCCCTTTCACCTGCCAGTGAAACGCAACTACTGCCATTCCTATAAAATCTTGCAATGCCTTTGATCCATGTCTCTTGAAAGTCGAGTTTCCTCATCACACTTTCTAGAAAGTTCCAGCATACCCTGTCATATGCTTTCTCAAAATCTAGTAGCACCACTACTACCTTCTTGTTGTTTTGCTTGGCAAGGGCTACTACTTCCCAGAATGAGAAGAGGGTGTCTAGGATGCTCCGATTTCTAACAAAACCTGTCTGGGACGGATGAATGAGTTGAGGGAGAAGTGGAGTTAAATGGCGTGCCACGATTTTTGCGAGCAACTTATAGACAGTATTGAGAAGAGTAATGGGCCGCCACTTGTGAATGTCGTTGGCATTCCCACCACTTTTAGGAATGAGATGTATGATCCCCTATCCAAATTCCTCCGGCATGCTTCCAAAGGTGATGATCTCCTCATATGCCTGGAGGAGGTCTTCTTTAATAGTGCCCCAAAGGCATGTGAAAAAGTGAACACGTTCGCGTTCACAAGTGGAAGGATTGCGCATTCCACTTGTAGAATCTTCTTAAAACGAAGCAAATACACCCTCTCTACAAAAATTGGATGCACTAGTATCACATGTTCCTCAACTTGATGAGAATTTGCAAATATAAAAATACATGATAGATTTACGAGTGGAGATCATTAGAAATCATGCAAGTTTAGACATGTTGATAAGTTAATGTAGGCATAATAAAGTTCAACTATGGCTCAATATGTCACTACTATGCGGCAAGGGAAACACTAACTTAAAGACTTATATTAATTAGGTAAGTTTTACAAAAATATCAGGTGTACTTGTATCCATACTAATAAAATGAGTTATAATTTATACTTTGACCCATACGTGCATGTATGTAATTGTGGAAAATGTAGGATAGTGCACATTAGGATAAGTGATTGGAATAACTAACTTATTAACGTATTCAATACTTGTATTTAAAGTTGATCTAATCTATTCCTCAGTTTGTTCATATGGGATCAAACCATATGTATATAATTGTGGACAATGTAAGGCAGTGAACTTTAGGATAATGTCGTGGAAATAACAAACCTATTAGGCTTTCATACCTGTATTTAAAATTGATCTACTCTATTGCTTAGGTGATTCACACAGGATCAAACTCCGAACGATAACGCAACTGGAACCATTATCAACACACTACACAATCTAAACTGCAATGGAATAGAAACATAATAGTTTTAACAATAGAAGACAAAGATCCATAATAACAACATGGACAGTCATGGCAACAATTATAGGGTCATGTTCTGTTAAGGTTAGCTTGGACCAAAATCAGCCTCAATTTAAACTAGTTCATGTTTCTCCATAAGTTTGGTAGTCAGTTATGCACGCGGTGAAACCAATGTCATAAATCTACTAACCAAGTATATAAAAATAAAATTGAAACATATAGAAGATTATAAAGAATAGAATCCACTAGGTAAAACCCAAAATTTGTATTAATAATGTGAAATCCTAACAAATCGTCAGTGTCATTTTCTTCATAGAGTCTATTACATAGCAATCAATTCATCAACGACATTTTCTTCATCATCTTGTGTAGAACTGTCTTCGGCTATACGTGCATTGGTTTCCCCTGTTAGCCGAGCCAACGAAATATCTTCTATAAGCTCATCATCAAGCTCTATTAGCTCCCCCGGTTCGCCGGCTAACGGAGGAATAGGCTCTCGCGAAGCAGGTTGAAACCTTTCTGTATTGGCGAGGTTCTTTGCACCGACCTCCTCATCCTGGTCTGGGCACTCCCACAAAGCCTTAATCCGCATATTAATAAATATAACTTGGTGCTCGTCCTTCTCCAATGCAACTGTATTTCTAAAAAGCTTCAATGCACATGCAGACGTAGTTCCTATGATGTAAGTAACAAGAAGATTTAGTTGTCAAACGAAAAAAAAAAAGGATTGGTTATCTCAAAATCGTTACCCTAGTTCGAGGAATACCTGTGCCAGAAAAGAGATCTAATATCCAGTCTCCTTCGACAGAAAACATCTCGATCAAGCGCATCATAAGTCGTTGAGGTTTTTGGTATGGGTTGACAAGTCCCCGTTCTGTCGTGGTGACATGTCGCAATTTTCGTGTCACTGCTGGATATACCAACAGATTTTAACCTCCCACTTCATTAGAATGATCTTTGATTCTCTGTTTCTTAATTTCATCGAAGTAGCCAACCGTTATGTATTCAATGGCATTAACGAACCGAAAAGTTGGCCCTCTATTTACATTGGTCTTGATCCTATAAAAAATAATACATCGAGTTAAGAATAGATTCAACAACCTTAAGAAATGCAATATAGTGAAAGACACCTATAAATAATCCTTACCATGCAAGGTTCTCGATGCCATGGCAACGAGATCTCAAAGCTTGAGCTACCGAGTACCCTTGGTCCATAGTATGAAAGACAACTATTCGCCACAAGGATGCGGTCGTTAGCTCAGCGAAATCCTTGACCATCTTCTCCAATTGTTTAAACCTAAACGGTTCATCATCGTATGATGACCCAACCATTCGAAATCCGTAAGGAATATCCGCAATCATTAGCGTATATTCCTTCTTTGGCACCTTTTGGATCAAGTCGACGACATCACCGCAAACCACATTGTAGTAAAGATCTCTCGTAATATCTTTTTTGTGGCTAAATTTTTTAAAGGAGCCATCTTCCTCCATTTCGTACACCTTGACTAAGCGACGATCCTTTTCTTTTCTGGCTCGCTCGAGATGTGCAAGGAAGGATGTAGGGAAATCGTGTATATCCTTAACTTCTCCTTGTTTCTTGCCTTGACACGGTTTCTAATAGAAGCAAGAGGACATCAGGTATTATTATACAAGCTCTACATATGATGAAAGGGTAATGAAAAACCATGAATACTAACCCAATCCTTGAATGCAATAAAATACTCTGATAACGCCTTATATGAAGACGTTAGAGGATAATCCTCGGTCACTTGTTCCCAAGTTATACATCCAAGTTGTTTCATCATAACTTCTTGGATCTTCATGTACACCTTATGACTGTAAAATTAGAAATCAAGATTAGAACTTTGAATTACACAAGATAGACTACAATTTCAGTATTTGAAAGACTTACTTATTGAACTCAGTGACCATTTCTTCAAGGCTTAAATCTTTCGCCACAACCCTTGACAAAACAGACACAAGAAGTTGCTCGTCCTTAATACCTTGCATCGCTCTCCATAGAGACAGCTTCATGTCGTCTGCCGCTTCTTCAATTGTCAAGTCAATTTTCTTGGCGGCTTGTGACTTTAACTCTAGTTGAGGGTCAACCTTACATTTCTTTTGTCGTTGACCCTTTACCTCCTTATTCTCCCACATTGAGAAGATTTGATCTTGTAGGTCCCATACTTCTCCATCTCTAAACGCCAATTGAAACCAAGACTCATACTTTCGAAGACCATCGGACCTAACATTATCATCTACCACAATGCCGACTTCATGCAGACATTGACGTCGTAGGCCTGGATGTAACTTCACACCAAACTTTTGTTTCACGTCTAAATACTCGTGGTGGAAGAACCGTATACGCTCAATGGACGACATTTTCTGCCTATAGTCATTATCATTATTATGGTCCCATGCCAACAGCTTAGCCTCTTCAGTTGTGAGCCCAACATAAATTTTGCACTCGGCATACTTGAAGAAGAAAGTTGTTGGATGTTCTCTCACAAGTTGCCGACGTGCCTCTGCTGAATGCAATCCACCAATGACAAAATAATTATATTGATCATGCTTTCTAATATCAAAATCTTCAATGGTTTCACATTCTTCAGGATCTACCATAACAATAAAAGGCACCACAGTGGCATGCGGATTAATTTTCATTGTTTTCTTGAGATTTTGAACATGCATGCGGTGTGGCTCTCTAATCTCAAATGGTCATCGACCTGTTTTTTCATCAATAGGGGGCCGATGGATGTGTGTTATAGGCAAATTAAACACTTGCCCTTTCCTGACCAGTTTCCGTTGCATTAACTCTCTCCTTATCTTATTCTGCTCGGATGACAAAACACCCGAGGCCAGCTCAGCTCCTGGCGTCCCCTTATTATCCTCCTCTTTGTTTTCACTTGTTGAATCCGTGTCCGACATTTTGGTTGTCTTCTTCTTTGGTGGTCTTGACTGGACTTTGGATACCCTTTTTGTGGCCTTCAATGGGGAGGGCACTTCATCTCTTAGAGTTACATGGCCTTGTATATAAGGCCTCAAGGTAACAATAAGGTTTTGTGAGCTTTCAAGATCTTTTTTGAACGCTTCTAGCCCACAAGATTCCTTTACTAAAAGGTCTTCTGAAAGGAACACTTTACGTACCCCCTTGGAGCACTCTATCATTACTAGTATGTTGGCCGAATCTGCATCTTCGTAGTCAAATCGTAGAATACGGCCATACATAAATGGGGTTTCCTTTCCAAGCTGCCCCTCCCCCTTCTTCTTTGTTGTATACAATACGACTTTTTTCTTTGAGTCGACATATTGCATACACCATTCCTTGTCCGTTAGATCTCGGTCAGGAAGGTCTTCACCTCCAGTAGCGGCGACAAGTTTCTTTTGGCTAACATCAATATGTGGCTGAGATTTTGTCTCTTCGTTGAAGAGAAGCTTTTTTCCTCTCTTCATGGTCTCAGGAGCTACCTTGGTCTGGGCTTCGATTGGAGAACCCTGTATGCGAAGCTTTATTTTCTTCACGGGTCGATCCGACAGGTTCTCAAACGACCTATTTAAGAAAGTATATGCAAAAACATAAGTTAGGTGGTCACGTAGATTAAGGTTGTATATTAACATGAAGAACAGTTCTCACTAGCAGTCCTATATTCAAAAATCTATTCTAGGCAGGGCTATTCAACCTAGAAAATATATATCGTAATAAGTAAACAGGGTTATATATTCTTTTAAATAGTAGGTATGACTTATATAGATTCCAAACCTATATTGAGGAGAATTTGCTATCGTAAAGGCAATTTGTGGATCATTTTCTACTATTTTAAGCTAAAGTAGGTCATAAAACACCTATAATTAGAGCATGTTTTTTTTTAAAAGTAAGGAAAGTCAACATAAAAAAGACTAATTTTGACAGACAATTTGATATCTTTTCCACACAATAATTAATTGTTACCCCAAAAACACAATTTTTCTCTCTCAGAGCCTTCTTTTATACAGGAACTCGATACGGCGTATCGAGTTCCTGTTTAAATCCTAAACTTTAAACGGGAACTCGATACGCCATATCGAGTTCCTCTGCTTTCTTTGCTTTTTAAACAGGAACTCGATACGGCGTATCGACTCGATACGCCGTCTCGAGTTCCTGTTTAAACTGTAGGTTTTAAACGGGAACTCGATACGGCATATCGAGTTCCTGTTTAAAACCTACACTTTAAACACGAACTCGATACGGCGTATCGAGTTCGTGTTTAAAGTTTGGATTTTAAACAGGAACTCGATACGGCGTATTGAGTTCATGTTTAAAGTTTAGGTTTTAAACAGGAACTCGATACGATACGCCGTATCGAGTTCCCGTTTAAAGTTTGGAATTTAAACACGAACTCGATACGGCGTATCGAGTTCGTGTTTAAAACCTAAATGTTAAACGGGAACTCGATACGCCGTATCGAGTTCATGTATAAAGTTTGTATTGTATACAGGAACTCGATACGGCGTATCGAGTGCTTGAGCGACAAAACATATTTACAAAAATGTCCACAGTGTCAGAGGCCTACCTGGAGTCCTCACGCTCGATTCTCTTTGAAGACATGGTTGATCGTGTGGTAGTGGAGGCGGAGATCGCGCTTTGGTGCTTTGTGCTCTGTGTGCTTTGTGTGCTCTGTACGTTCTGTGTGCTCTGTACGCTCTGTACGCTCTTGTGAGTGAAATATGACGAGGTCTTCCTATTTATAGGGATTGACCACATTGGTTAAAGTAACCATAGTCACCTTAACCAAGGTTGGTAACTTTGAGGATAGTTAGTTGGTAACCACAGTCACATTAACTAGAGTAACTTATGATTGCATTAATGATTACAAAGTCAAACTAACATATTGATCAATCTTTTATAGTCATAACAACCTGCAATGACTTTAAAGGTCATGAAGGAGACAATGATAGAGGTTCATGAATGTACCAATGATTGATTACTAAAAGCAACAATTTTTATGACTCTCAAATGTTGTGTATTAAAGATGTTGGCATGAATTAACCAATGATTGATAAGTCTAATATTTAAAATGGTGAGCATTAAAGAACCAATGAGTGAGACGTTCTATATCAAAATGGGTGCCATTAATTAGCCAATGATTTTAACATTAATCCAACATATTCATGGCTTGTTAATGATTAGTTTTATATTATACTTGATTTAACTTCATATAGATGTAGTTTATATAATAATTGATATTTTAAGTACAATTACTTTATTAAAAATAATTTTTTGTATTGTATTAATAGAACATTACATAATATAGACATTCTATTGATTTGGCTTTTGTTTAGAGAGAAGTTTATGTTTAGAGAGGAGTATATGTTTAGAGAGGAGCTTATTAGTTTTTTTCCTTACCCTAAGCACATAACTTAGAGAGCCCTATCTATACCTTAAGCCATGAGTGAAGATTCACCGTTCTCGATTGAAGAATATTGTTTGTCATCAGACCCATCGTTTTCTACTGAAGAGTATTGTTTGTCAATAGAGTCACCATATTCGATTGAAGAATATTGTCTGTCAACCGACTCACCATATTCTATCGAAGAATATTGTCTGAGCTCATCTACAGGGAATGTAAATAATGACACATGTGAAGAGTTCTCTATTGAAGAATACGATATTAATAAAGATACGGAGAATGAAGGTAATGCCCAGGAAACATTGAATAACATTGGCGATGGTCACAACAGAGAATTAGACTGTAACAAGGTTACACCAACCTCTATGCAGGAAGAGAAATCTAGGAGCCCTATGCATATTAGAAGAATCCCACAAAGAATTCGTCTGGCTAGATTTAGCTTGGTGACATCAGATAAACAGATTGGATTTGATGTCAAAAAAATATGTTGTGCCCGTGGTTGTATGTCTATGATTGGAAAATCAAAGTTGCAAGAATTAAGGCGATACTATTTTTCGATGACCGGTGATGAGCAAGACACTTACCTCGGGTCACATATGCAACTAGTATCTGACAAATTGCGTTATGTGTTAGTAACATGCGGCTACATAGAGTACAACAACGTCTACTTAGCGGGGATCAGATGCTCAATTGTAAAGAGGTTCCAAGTATGAAAGGTGCAATTGGAAGACATGCTATTGGTTGGATGAAAACTTACTTTTAGTTAAATTGTGAAGTAATGCCCACTGCAGGTAGGATGCATCTTTCTGATAATTATACACGTCGGGAAGTTTATGATGTCTATCAATCTGATATGGTGGGCTCACGTAATAATTCTATCACCTATAGCCAATTCACAAGATTATGGAGAGCTCGGTTTTCAAATGTTATTATTCCTCGTAAAGTACGTATGGGGTATTGCTCCATTTGTGCAAATCTTAAAAGTTTGATTAAAGGTGCAAAGACATCAATGGAAAAGGATACGAGTAAGAAGTTACTACAAGAGCATCGTGAGGCACAATCCTTAGAACGAAAGAAGGCGATGCATCATAGAGAGAAGTGTTTGAAGAGGCCCGAACAATACATGTGCTTAATGATAGATGGCATGCACCAGAAGAAGACATGCTTGCCGCATATGCGGAGGCTCCCCAAAGATGTCAATGATGAGTGCCTTGTTCAAATGCACTTGGTGGGATGCTTGGCTTATAATAGGTCTGTTCGACCTCACGTCTTCATTACTTACCCCAATGTTCACAATGACCCTAACCTAACAGTTACAGTGATTCACCGAGTTTTGATGTCTTGGGGCCAACCTTTCCCCCCTGTTCTATACATTCAATTAGACAATACTACTAGAGAGAACAAAAATTCAACTGTATTTGGCTATCTAAGTATGTTGGTCAACCTAGAATTGTTTAGGAAAGTGAAAGTCAATTTCCTTTTGGTTGGCCACACACATGACCATATAGATCAGATGTTTAGCACATTCTCCAGACAGTTGTCTCGACATGATGCTTTCACTTTACCTAAACTATTTGATGTCATTTGTGATGCTTATACACCACGCCCAAAAGTGTTACACTTGAAGGAGGTATATGACTTTAAGAGATATATATTAGATGGGGGTGGTGGGAATGTTAAAGTGCTTGCTCAGTTACACAATATAAGTTTCAATCACATTTTTATGATAAAGAAAAATGGAATAAGTGGTTCTACACTTTTGTATGCTAAACAATATTCATCTTCTACAACATGGGAACCTGAAGGTGGTTGCCAGTTATTACTTTGTATGCCGAGTACAATTGTCCATGGAGCTAAGCAAATGCCAATTGAGAAGAAAGGACAGTTGCAGAGCGACTTGGTATCAGAACAAAAACGGTCATGGCTCCAAGCCTTAGAAGAAAAAAGAAAGCATATTGAGGCCGCCAAGAAATATGCCGCACAACAAGACACGTCATGGTGGGATGTATTTTATAGTGATCAGAAAGAAATTATAGACAATTGTGTATCTGTTGATAATTGGAATTTGGAAACGCCATTCACATGGTCGCTGCAACATGATCGCGTAAATAGAACTCCGGAGCAACTAGTAAATGTGATTAATGACAGCTTGGTCCATCCACAACAAAGAGACATTTATGTGGGACCAAGGATGACCAAAGCAGCCGAAGCTAGATGGCAAGGCAATTTGCAAGAGCTCACCGCGGGGATGTTGATTGCAACGCCGGCTGATGAGAACTCACATGGCCACCAATTTTGGGTTGGTAAAATTCTAGAAGTGCTAATGCATGAAATAGGAAACACGATCAAGTCTATAAATGTTCATTGGTACAACACTAGAAGTGCAAATGCTTTTACAGGTAAGTATACATTGGAGATGATTGAATGCCCAACAAGAAGGGGAGGTAGGAAGAGGAAGCGAAACATTCGTAACACCTCGACCCTTGATATCTCTGATGTGGATATCATCGTGTACGACTTCACACTTACAAAAGCCGGACGATTAAGGAAGTCAACAATAGATATAATAAAAGAAAAATTACCAAGTCTACAATGTGGCTCGAGTCAAAGGCAAACGAGAACTGCTACATATAATCTAGAGTCAAACCATTTGGTTTATGACGAAGATAATGCACTGATTGGTACATCCGAGGATGATGAGGAGGAATCGTCATTGTATATTAGTTATGGTAGTGATTCTCCATAAAGGAGTGATCATGAATGTATATTTGGCTATTAAGTGTAACTACATTCCGCTTGTAACAAATCGAGTAATATAAAAGCATGCGTTTTGAATTCTTATGATTTCCAAAAAATCGTTTCTTATAAAATAACATTGGTTGTAAAGTTTGTGATATAAATTGAGAATGTATCTTTTTGAAATTCGTCTTTTTTTAGTTACTTCTAAATCACGAAAATAGTGGATTTTTAACCTTTTTCATAGTATGTTTGAACATGTATGATACTGGTATCAATGTGTTTTGTAAAATCATTGAAAAACCCCTAAAATTTCCCTTATCCTTCCATTTATGCGCGATCATTCCACTTGTGAACGCGAACGTGTTAGTGCGGGGTGAGATCGTCGATTCCGGGGCAGCTCTCGGCATCTAAATCAGTGAGGGCTTCCCATATCTCAATGATTGATAGGGGACGCACAAGCCAGGTATTCATTTCTGGCGTGACTTTCTCGGGTATGCTTTGGAGGATAATATCATCGCTTATGTCTTCCCCTGTAGCTATAATGTCTTCGGTAAGTAGGCGGCTATAATACCTTGTGGCAATATTCCTCATTTCGTCGCCATCCTCAGTGGTCGTTCCATCCTCTCAATTGAGGCTGTGCATCACAGTTCTAGCGTGCCTCGAGCCTTTGGAGCGGAAGAATTCCTTTGTGGTTTTGTCACCTACTCGAATCCATCGCGCCATGCTGCCATGAAACTCCATGTCATATATTTCCTTTTCTACCATGCTAAGTTCCTGTTTGGCCATGGCGACTTGTCCTGTGATCCAAATACAGGACGGGTATCTCTGTTGGAGTCATTGTAAGGCTATTAGTCCCCGTTTTGTCCTCTATCACTTCTCCTGAGCATCCTTGCGTCTGGTCTTGACAATCTCATGTAGGAGAGTAGAGGCTCTTGTTAATTTAGCTAAAAGTTTGTCCGATGTTGATGAGCTATTGACGGGTAATGACATTGGTTGGATAGTTGGTCCTTCATGTCTATAAGTGTGTAAATAGTGTGTGGGATGCGAGTCTGGAATGGGCCCCATTTCCGGTGCAATTGAAAATGACCAACTACCGGGTAATGGTCAGAGAAAGTCGTGTCTGGAGTTATGCGACACCACCCTCCCTTCGCTTCTAGAGCCTCCCCCACATAAATGTGGTCAATGTGAGATAGGGTGGGTCCACTATTCCGCCCATTTGATCAGGAGAATAGGAGAGAATCCCTTTTCCGTTGGAAGTTGGTAGAATGCCAGATGTCTCGCAGGTTAAGGTGGACACATAACTTCTCCCATTGTTTGCGTTCCCTTCCTTGTAGAACTATGGGGTTGTTGTTGGAGCTATCGTGAATGGATTCGATCATATTAAAATCCCCTCCAATGCACCACTCTTCCGCACCCACTACTTGTAGGCGGATGCGGTCCCAGAATGTTGCTCTTTCTGTTCTGTTATTTGGAGCATAAACATTCATGAAGTTCCATCGTTGCCCTTGGATGGCCAACGTGCAAAAATGTGCCCTACCAGGTATAAGTGATTCTTGGTGTATTAAGCCTTGGGCTAGATGTTCCCGAATCAAAGTGCAAATACCACCATGATTTCCATCCTCCCCAATTGTTGGCTCCCAAATCGTTCGCCATGATCCTCGTAGAAGGTCTCCGACTTCCTTTAACTGTGTGCTATCGAGGTGGTGTTCCTGCAACATGATGATGTCAACACCACTCCCTACTAAATATTCTTCAAGATCCCTTCTCAGTTTCCATCTATTTTGCTGGTCTAGTCTACTTCTGAGTCCTTGCACGTTCCATGTTATAATCTTCATACTCATGGAATGGGGTGGGAGGTTGCCAGTTGTGCCTGGTGCTTTGTACAGCAGGTCGTGAGTGGGGAGCACTCACCATTTGGACATCCAGTCATTTCCAGGGATGGAATAGTGGTCCACATCCATGAGTGGAGTTTGTGGGCTATTTTGTGAGCTTCAATCGCCCCTTCATGCTTCTCATAGAAATAGACAAAGCTTGGAGTTAGTTGGGTGTCTATGATAGTCTGCAGGTGGATGTGGCAAAGATGGGGGTCTCTTTATCCATGGTGCACTAGAATTTAGTGTTATGCCAATGTTGCTTTAGTTCATTCATGAGCTCTTCAGCTCTTATTTGTGCTACAAAGCACACTGCTTGGCTACATAACATATCTTTAATCTTGGATTTCGACCAATCTTCCTGAGTCGGAAGCAAGAGTGGAAAGGAGATTGAGGTCGTCGGAACTCCGTTATTGTGCACCCCTCATACATGTACCCTTATTTTTTCCACTGTCTTGAGCCCTATACCTAGCCATTTCAAGGCATTTTGTGGGTGTGGTTCAAGGTCTTGGCTAGAGGAAGCACACTCATTTGTGTCCGAGACGACTATGATTTGAGGCGTGACATTCACACTTCTGCCTTGGTTTGTTGCTTCTGCATTGGGTGCCGTTCCACTCAAGCTCCTTATTAGGGTCTTTACATGAATTATTCGTCTGTGTTTCCCTGTTTTGTAAGCTTTAACGAGAACTTTCACTTGTGTGCTTGGTGTCACCTTAGGTCGTTCCTTGGGGCTTAAGAAAGAACTAGGGGAATGCTCATCTGTGGGGGGGAGCTCTTGTAGTAGATCAAAGCAATTGGGGCTCATAGGCGATGTAGGATTTTGTGCCGATGATGTTTTTCGAAGGACATGGGTTTTTTCCACCACTCGCCATTCCATCACAGCCTTGTTGGGTCGTGGTGGGGGAGGTTTTTGATGTCTTATGGTATCCTGACCTTCCAGAGTCTCCTTTGTAGGATCTTTAATACGTCTTGTGGGGCAGTTCTTTTTTAAATGACCAAGCTTTTTGCATGCAAAACATTGCCCCGGTGCACCAATCACTTCTATGCATTGTTCAATTCACATTCCGTTTTTCCCGGGAATGAGGATCTTGGAGGGAAATTATTGATGTCTTGCACCAATAGGCGGATAGAGGGAGGGCCTAGGTGCTTCTTTAGTCTGTCTGCTAGCGTTAGTTCCTCATCCAACATCATCCCAAAGGAGTTGCCAATAGTAGGAACTAACATGTTGTATTCTAAGGATAGTCCAGGAAACAACATTGTTACCTTTTTCATGGAGTCATCCTGTTGTGCGGCTTTCTCTGGGTTTAAACCATGTGTCCATTTACGCATGAACAACCATGTATTTCGGACCTGGCAGGGGGAAAGTGCTATGAGGTTCGTTGCAAACTCCGTGTCTTCTAGTATGATTTGATAGAAGCCTTTACCAAGCGGTTGGACTTCTTTTATACCACGTAGTTGTGAATGAAATTGAGCTTGCAACATATCTCGCAACAACCCTCTGTTTGGTCATGATCCCATCACTCGGCATATGACCGCTATTCGCTCAAGGCGCTCTATCTCTTTCTCAAGTAGAAGCATCTCTTCATTGTTGAAAATAATCTCAACAGGACCCCCGCTATCAGAGATGTTTTTTCCGTTATCGATCGAGGGGCTTGTTGGTGCAATGTTTTCGACAGTGGCGATGTTCGAAGGTGCCATTAGTGATAAAATCGGACTGGTGGGGGTGCAAAATGTTCTAATCAAGTTCATATTGGAAATAGATTGAAATTGTAATCACAAACCATATTATAAAAAGTTCTTTATAGATTCCTCCTAGGAGATTTTTTAAGCTCTCTTGTAAGGGAGGTTTATAAATTTATAATCACATTTCTTTGTTGTCGATTTGTAATTGTGATATCAAAATCGTAAAGAGTTTTTAGAATTCTCATTCTCATTAATCATATATAATTTGTTAATTCCTCATAAACATAAGTTAATATTGCGAGTCTGTGTAGATTATTATTGTTTGATTTAATGAGCTTGTTATTAAACATTCCCTAAAACTCTTGTGCACATAACCTTGATTAACGCGACTCTCAAACATCGGAAACAATAATAGTCATCATGTATCCTACCTTCATGTCAGCTATATTTCTCGATTTGGAACACTTGTGGCTCCATGGCCCACCTCAATCTTCACATACTCACAAACTACTATGGTAACAACTTACTAATGTTGTAATTGCAATAGGAATAGGAAAACTTTTAAAGTTATTTTATTTTTGCATGCCAAAGATAAATTATGTTAACCTAGAGATGGGTCTAAATATAAAACATTTTTGGTATAGCTCTATTGAAATGTCAGAGTCATACTTTCATATTTCAATCGATATAGCTTCACTATATGTGTAAAAGTGCCTAAGAAGAACACCCTAATGTTTCAGTGATTTCATAACATGAAAAGCAAGGTCTTGGAGAAACCATTCCTACAATTCTAGTTATATATATCTTTTGAATACCTATTGCTTCATGCTATTAAAATACAAAGAAACATTACTAACATTAAACACAACATTTTGCAAACCGATGGTAATATAGGGGTTTACATCTAAACCCAAAGTCTTGAAGAAAAGAAAAGACTTTGGAGAGAGATACACTATCCCCCTTACTTTTTGTGAAAAATATATTTTAGTCTACGTGCAATTCTTGAAAAGAAATCTAAAGAGAGCACATGATAAAAAAAGGATAGTTTATTGAAGATGGGATGCATCACGCATGTTTCATGATTTGTCAATAGATTCGTCTAATGGTATTTTCCAACACCAATGTATCATCACTTGACGAGGATGTGGTGACCCATCCTTCACATATTATATTACATATGATGCACCAAATTACAGAACTACCTTCTCTTTGTCTACCATACACACAATACTTTCATACAACTTACTTCCACATTCTCTTCTAGATGAGATAGGGATTTAGTGAATGGTTTCCTAAGTATATTTTATATTTTGCCTTGGAGCCTGTTCATGAGTTTGAGTTTCATACTTGGAAACAATGCTCCAACCTCGACCGGAATATTTCCACACATTTCTTTCATTGTCACAAGGTGCTCTATCCATTGCAATGTTCACTAATAAAATTCTAGAATATTGAAATGCACAACTCAACTTTGGAAATACATGTGAAAATGTTTCACCTTCGCCTATGTAGGTCATAGGCAATGTTCGAATATCATCATAAAATCTACATGTTGGTACCTCTAGGCTCCTAGTAATTGTGAGTTTCAAGCATATATTTACAGCAATGATGAAGCTCCTTGAGGTATGAAAGGGCCCAAGAACAAGTCCAACACACCTAGATATAAGAGCTTTGTTAATTCAAGCCTATCATCCTTAAAATACTTGCAATAACCTTGTTGGAGAACATTGAAGATATATTTGGTTTATGTCATAAACTCCTCCAAGTGAATGAGGCTTATGATTGACTTTTCATAATAGTTATCTAGCTAATTGAGTAATGATATTTGAAAGTAGGCATCGTGCTATGCCCATGATAATTAATATAAGATGTCCATCATATTTTTTAATAAGAGAGAGAGAGGGAGATGGCTAATGGGATATGTGCATCTCCAAGGATCATGGTAAAAGAAAGAATAAATATAAGGAAGTTTTTGGGTGCTTATAACAATGCTACCAATAAGAGAGGGAGATGATGCGTGTGTACGTTTTGCACATTTCGGACACGATGATATGTCAAAGAAGTGGAGAGGAAGTGTTTCCATGGGGTAAGAGGGCAGAGGGGTATGTAGTGACCTTATAAAAAGTGGCTCAAAGTTGGGAAAGACGAAGAATACAAACAAGCATTTTAGAAGAAGAAGAAGATACAATGGCCATGATGCTAGCCAAAATGATGGGCATTCTCATGTTGTGGGCAATAGCCATGATAATGATCGACCAATTGGCCGTTGATGCGGCGACCTCGCGTCCGGACCCACAAACCACACAATACGTGATGCAAACGACCGTGGCGGGTAAGGAACGGGCACGGTGCCTGGCTCGCAACAAATGCTACCTCAAAGTATTGACATGCCCCTCACAATGCCCAAAACGTGTCGCGGGGAAGCGATCGTGCTTCATCGACTGCTCCACCAAATGCCAGACCACATGCAAAAGTAATTATATTGCTTTTCAACACGTAAAATCGTCACGTATATGAAGCATGATGAATCACATGAGTTTAGTTGGTATTTCAAATGATGAATGAATTTTTGATTATGTAGTGGCTAGCAATCACCTCATTTTATGTATGTAGTTAGATCAAATTTGCAATAAAATAAATGGCACGCTTGACCATGTGTGCATATAAATCTCCTAATCAACTAACTAATGATTCTGAGTATAGTAAAAATGTAGTGTACACAATGTCTTAACCCTAGATTTAAATTAATGGCACACTTGACCATGTTTGCATATAAATCTCCCAATCAACCAACTAATGATTCCCATTATAATAAGAATGTGGTACACAATGTCTTAATCCTAGATTTTAAGAAACTCACCCTTTCCTTTCCTTTCGTTTTGAGAAGACCGCAAGCCGAAGTGCTCTGGGTACTCGTCTGTTTGCTATGATCCTCGCTTTGTCGGAGGTGATGGTGTCATGTTCTACTTTCACGGGAAGTCGAACGAGGACTTTTGTCTTCTCTCCGACACAAACCTCCATGTGAACGCACATTTCATCGGCATTCGGCCCCAGGGTCGCACGCGCGACTTCACATGGGTTCAGGCTCTAGGTATCATGTTTGACAACCACACTTTCAGTGTTGGTGCCAAAACAGTGGCCCAATGGACCGACCAAAATGACCACATGGTGTTCACATATGATGGACAAGACGTCGACTTGGACATTGGCGCAGGCAATAAGTGGAGCTCAGACATGGGGGAGGTTGAGATATTGAGAACTTCCGAGACAAACGTCGTGCAGGTAACTAGTGTGTACACGTTTTAACTGCACTTTTTACCGAGTGAGTGTCCTTCCGTTGATGTACATGTTTTATTCATCCATCAATCGTGGCCGTGGTTGGACAGACAACTGATTTTGCATTTTTTTTTGTTTGTTAACGCGCAAATTCCCTAGATAAACATCGATGGTGGCTTAATGGGAATTACGGTCGAGGTGGTGCCCATCACGAAAGAGGAGGATCAACTACATCATTACAAATTGCCGGCCGACAATTGCTTTGCCCACCTCAATGTCCAATTCAATCAATTCCGCGGCCTATCTAACAATGTGGATGGTGTGCTTGGCCAAACCTATCGTCCCAACTTCAAGAACCCAGTCAAGGTGGGCGTACCTATGCCTATCATGGGCGGTGAATCCACATTCAAGGCCTCTTCCCTATTCTCCACAGATTGCCTCGCTGCAAAGTTCCAAAAGGATGTTGAGTCTTTGACCATGTTACCTATTGCCGATTTTGATGCACATTGTACCGCATCCTCCACCAATGGCGGCATGGTTTGCCGGCGCTAAACTTTGGTAGATGTCAATAATTTGGCCCAATGTGGAACTATGAGGCTCGATATATATACTTGTCACCAATATCAATGGCAAGTCTAATGTGGCATTCTCTTGGATGTACTCGAGATAAAATTCCTCTAATCAATTGAATTTCTCTTTATCTAGTGGATCATGTCATGGTAATGTCCATTTATATAAGGGTATCATTGTTTGGCCATTGTGGTGTTCTTCCTAAGGGCTTTGTGGGCGGGCTATTTATATAAATCCACTACTAGGACATAACATAAAGGGACAATATTGATTGGTCACATTAAAAATGTTGGTACACAAATAGTTGGTTTACTCTAGTCCACATCATCATAACACGAGGAGACACATTCTTCCATCATATTCCATTCTTCCCGTAGTCTAGTCATCTTCACACAACCTCCCACACAAAGATCAGTTATTGTCGAGACCTAAATAGTTGGGATATATAGCTGCACATCTCCACCAACCAGAGTGTAGGGTGAACAAGGATAGTATAGAATGGATTGGCATGCACCAACTCTAATATAGTGCAACACTACATCAAAGATCTCGATGCCACATCCACCCATCCAAACCATCATTAAGATCATACATGATATATTTATCGGATACATCTACATCCTATTTTAATGATGTATCCAATGTCTGCCATGAAGCAAGAGAGGAAGTTCACTTTCATGCGAAAAGGGCTTGGTTGGATTGCAAGTACCCTACAAAAGTTATTTGTCAAGGTTTTGGAATAAACATTTATGACAATCGTTATGTGCAAAGTTGAAGAGGGTAATAGATGATTTAAAAGCATCAATTGTTTTTTAGTGGAGAATGATGAAGCATCAAGGTTGTTGGGTTCTCAATCAAAGACGAAGCATGTGAATTGAGAAATGGTAGGTGTCTCCTTGTCCTTGTGATCACATCATCATTTAAAATTATTATACGACTTGCACCATCCCACTATTAGGTTCTTCCTCATGTATCTAGAATGTGTGGTATGGGCATGGTTTCCATCCAACACCCATCCCCATGTTTTAAGTATTTCTCCTTTTCTTCAACATATAATTTTTTTTTTCTATTTGAAACTAATTAATTTTGTATACATAACTAAATTGCGTAGTAGAAATATAGAATTTGATTCTTCATCAAGCCCATTCCTTAAGCTTCTTTAATTCTAATAATACTATAGTTTATTTGAGGTTCAATATCTCGTATCTCTTTAGGATGTTAATTATTAAGCCAAATCCCTTGAGGTGCTCTAATTACCTCAATATCATGGATGTAGTAGAACCCTATAAGTCTTTCATATGATATTTTTGCTACAAGGACATCTTCATGCACTTGATTTGAGGCACTGAAACTCTCTTTATAATCAAGTCATCCACAAATATTCACAAGAGCACCAATCTAATTACCTCTATCCTTACATATATTGAGTGGTCAATGACTAGTTGCATGGCATCAACTGCTCTAAAAGAGCAAGGGCCACCATAAGTTCATGGATTGGATGAAAATGATAACATGAAATATGAGAGAGGCATGTTCTCCTCATATGATGTATATATATATTATGGGAAAGTTTGTTAAGTAGAGAATGAGATATAATGTGTTGCTAAGAAAAAGAGTCACCTCATTGTGGGCTACTAGAGGGATTGGGGGATGTCACTCCCCAATGGCTAAGGCGCCACATCATACATCAACACACAAAAGCACTTTTTGCTCCACTCATTGCAATGTGGAAGCCTCAAAGGTTTCGTAACGTAATCTAAAATCAACACACACAAAGTATGCAATCGCAAGTAGATTGATAATTTTATGAAGAAACATATAGGGATCTCCATTAAATAAATAATTTCTAGGTAAAAAACACAAAAATCTCGATTAATTAGTACGAAAAATCTACATGGAGGAAAATGACCCTTAGTGGATACCAAGGGGAGAGAATTATTACCAAATGATAGCTCCAAAGTTGGGGAACCCAAACACCCCCTTTTACATTAGAGTGCTAGCCCTTCTATACAAATTGGAAAACCCTGAAGGGTCCCTTTCACATTGAAAGCCCATTTGTATTAGCCAAAATAAAGGGTATTTCTCCATGTTAAGTACTTACCACACATAACAACCCATGAAGGCATTGTTTTTTGTACTAAAACCAAGTGTGTGGCCAAGAGAAAGGGGAACACAAAAAAAGTAGTTCTGGATTCAAGTATAATGAACATATCAATGTGAAAGGGAACTTGACTTTTTTCTAACTTCGGCAAAAAAGTCACATTTGTGCCTTTTTAACTCTTCTTCTTGCACCTTAGGATTCATAGTAGAGTTTTTCTCTTTCCTCTCACACTTTACATGAGATTAGCGTTTAGCACTTGCTCGAAGCAAATCACTAATCTTCTTGTATGTGCTTGTGGTCATTCTTGATTAATTGAACAATGCCTAGCTTGTTTATGTGTATTATTATATGTTATTAATTATAAGTTAACACTTAACCCCTAGTTGAGGCATTAATTAGCTCTTGGTTAAGAGACCCAAGCAAAAGAGGAGAGGAAGAGTTCTTATTGTTAGGGTCAAAGGCTATGCCAAGAATGAGATTGAATTCAAGAAGAGAATAAAAAAAGAGAAATGAGATGGAGATAAGGGGAGATCGATAATGTATTAATAATAAGACCAAGAATTCAACAAAAATAGTTGGGACTTAGAATGAGCAAAGAAATAGAGATATACTACTTATATGTGAATCCTTTTCAAGTAACTACAAACCTATAATCCTGGAAATATTATGTGACCTCATGTGGGTTATATGACACAACGGTCAGAGCTCATTCAAGACTTCATTATATAGATTACAAAGATTTTTTAATATGGTTATTAATTCCTTAAGTTGTATTCATGAGGTTAACATGATTAACTTTTACTAACAACCCTATAACTATGATCACCTTCGAGGCAAGTACCTTGATGATAGTTTCCTTTAAAAATATCAGACAAGAGTTCAATCTAGTGAAGATGTTATTTGATGCTACCATTGTTGTAAAATATTTAGCATAAAATACACATACAATATGTATTCTAAGTATTCTAACTTCTTCTTTTTTAAATACTTTGAATATGTATTTTATAGATAAAGTACGTTAAATACATAAAATATGCACTTAGAATACGTGTAGAATACTTGTAAAATACGTTAAATACTTCTTAAAATTTAAAGTTTAAAATATATATATATATATATATATGTTTTGAAATGATAAATAATTGTTAAATACGCAGAGACGTAGAATACGTCAAATTTTAAAAAACGGCAGTTCTAAAACGTAGAATACGTGTAGAATACTTCAAAGTATTCTAAAACATACTCTAAACGTAGAATACATGTTTTTTACCAACTATGGATGCTACATGCTCAAAGGGAACCTTCCACATTATTAATGGTATGCAAAACTATATTGGAAAGGTTTATGTTCCAATTTTTTTTGAGATGAAAATAAGAATTCTTTAAGGCATCTTGGAATACATCATACACTTGTTATAATTTCTACTCATTTCTTTTTATTGAAGATGCATTTTGATATTAATGATTATATAACTAAATGTCACCATGGTCAGATTACCAAGGGATATAATGTGTGACAAAGATTTCCAAATTACTACTCTATTTTGGAACCAAAAATTACCTTAACCACGAGCTCTAAAGACCAACCTCAAGCCTGATTGACATCCAATTGAACAGGTAAATTGTAATCAAACCAATGAGGATAACTTTTGATGTAATGAGAACAATAACTTCTTGCTATATAGTTTTCTTCGAACATACATGGATTGGAGACAGTCCTTTGGTGTTGATGTATGATTTTAGTGTGTAAGCCTCGATCAATGTTGACATTCAATATGGTGAGTTATGCACAATATAAAATATATACGAGATAAACTTATTTTATATTGCATAACACAACTTTTATGCAAACTATGATTCACAACCACGTGTATTTTACCCTAAACGAAAAGGTATTACTATGTGTATTTCTAAGCTCTAATACTTTATGTACACGTGAGTGCGATAAATTAGCCCCGCATGTTTGCTGACTACTCATAGGCCTTAAACATTTTGGTTACTTTTCTTAATTGGCTCAATCTTCTAGTTGGTAAAACACATCAAATACATATAAATAGTCATTGCAAAAGTTCAAAATCTTTTGAAGTGGGAGAATTCTTTACAAGGATAACTATAACTAACCATGAGTTAAGATTTATGACATTTTCCTTGATCTTATGATGGGATAACTATAACTAATCATGAGTTACAATTTCTGAATTAATTGAATATTTACAATTCTACATTCCAAGATAAACAATTAGGTGTGTTATCACTTGACAACTTCACATGAAGTAGTCAAGCGTGTGAATTCACCAAGGCCTATAGTTTCTACCTATATAAGAAGGTTAGGGCTATCTTTTGATGGGGAGACTTCACCTATATCAAAACGTTGGCAATGTTGCTATGGCTCTTTCCATTTAAGCATGTGCAATCATCGTGGAACCCAAGGCACAATTGACGTTAACACTAGATGTTATGGAACATCAACGAGATTCAAGTCTGGTTAGATCATTGTTAGGGGTGGTTGAGTGGTTTGGCACCCCCTTTCCTTTCTTTGGTCCATCTTTTGTCATATTTATGCTTAATTATTAACTAGTCTCTAACACAAATTGTCAAGTAAAAACGTAAGTTAGATACTCGAGCTACACCCTTGAGCCATATCCTCAAGCCAAATGTTGCACTTGAATCCATTAAAAAACGAATGAGATCCATAATAAAAAATTTATATGTATACTTATATATCCCCTTATCGAACACATACACACACAAACACATGTATATAAGAGAGAAATGATAATAATAATCAATAAATAACAATAAAAATGCCATTAGGGAAGGTTGTCATGGCATGACCTATTTCAATTTAGGTTCACCCACTCAATGAGGGGCGTGGAAACGAAGCAAGAGATCTAGGGGTTAGTTGATAGAGAGTAGCATAGAAATTAGATGTGAATAGGGGTGAACAAATTAGCACACCCTTTACGCATACCCCAACACATAATGACCTAGTTATAGACTACATGAGTTTAGAACATTACCAACTAGATGTTAGGCTTGATGTGGGGAACACGCAGGAGGAATTAAGTTAGGCTTGATATATATGTATGTATGTGTGTGTGTGTGTGTGTGTGTGTGTGTGTGTGAAGTTGAAGGAAAGAGCAACGATGTTATAGAAAGGTTTGGCTCAATTGGTAAGAGCTTGTCCTATGAGTAGGAAGTGAAGGGTTTGAGTCCTATTGTAAATATATTAAGTGGCTAAATGAATGGAATGGTGGATGTTATGATTCGCTTTTTGCTAGCATCAGGTGCTAAAGAAAACGTAGATCTTGTAAATAGGAAAATAAATGTGGTGCATGCAAAAATTTAAAAAAACATCTAATATTTTTATTTGGTCGAGAGACTCTCAACCTTATAAAAGGGTGATAAGAGCTCATTGTTAAGGGGAGTTTTTATTTTGAAGGAGGCAGAAGCACTACCAAAATTTAGAGTGAGCTCGAGGTTACCAATCAAGAGGGTGTGCAAGATCAATGACAACAAAAGACGATGTGGCCGTCATTTGTTGGGACATTGCACTGAAACTCGATGATCTCCCTCTAAAACGTTAATCGTGATCTTTTCTTTTCCATTTCTTCTACCTACTTGACTTCTTTTTATCTTCTTGATCGCTCCATGTAACAAAGTCAAGAATTTTCACGCCCACATGTACTTATTTTTACTTATAAAATTTCAATAATATATATTTATGTTATCTTGTACAAACCCTTGTTTAAGTTTTTCATGGTTAACAAGGAGCATGTTGGATTTTTTCGCTCGGAATTCCAAGCTCCGGAGACCAAATAACGGGAATTTGATGAAATCGACGTATAACGGATTGTTGAATTGTCCCGACAAGAAGTATGTTCGTCAACACAAGGACTTCGCATTGAGGATTGTGATGGACTTTTTGATCTCAATTTTGACCACCAAGCATCAATTAACATCTTGTCGTAAATGTTTCGGACGGTGGGAGTAGAACCCGTCATGTCATCATGTCGGTTGGTGCGAACATCCCATCCATCAAGTGGCACTTGAGATCAAGGTTGGGACGTTATTTTCATAAACTACACCTTGTCCATGAGACAAGGGTATATTTTTATTGTTATAATTAGAAGTATCCCTCATACATTCATGTCTAGGATGTGAACGTGCTTAATGGTCACGTTCAAGATGCGGATGCTGTTGCGGAAATCCGCGTGTACGTGTACGATCCAAGGGGGTGTTGTGCCTTTCGGCGCCGGATCGTTGCGTGAGTCGGGTGGGAACCGCCGAGGTTTTGGACTAGGAGGAGGAGAATTTTAAGGCAGATAACAATATGAATAGATTGAAGAAAGAGATCATAGAAATGCGTGAATACCACGAATATAGTGAATTAGTTTAACTTAATATTTAAAATCATAGTAATAAATTGAGATTAGAGATCAAAACTTGTGAATCCCACAAGCATTATATTAATCAATATTTAGATCATAATAAAAAACCCAAGAATCCATCGTCTCCATACATCTTTCTCTTCCCTTCATATAGTGATGGAAGAGGCTTCCCACATAGAAAGCATCGTGCTTTTTCTAAAGTGTTCACGCACATTACATGTGCATGAATAGATTTTCCTATCATGCTTTTCTTCTAATTATAGTGTTCATGCATGTGAGAAGTGCATGAATAGCTTTTTCGATCATCCGTTTTCTTCAAAGTAAAGTTTTATGCACTCTACACATGTAAAAGTAACTTTTCCTAAAACATATACGTAACATAACATTTGTATATGAGATATCTACCTTTTTAACACTCATAATATGTTGGTGTAATGGTAAGGCTTCAAATTGAATTTTACCCTATATGTATTTGACATATATTTTAATATTTTCTTCGTTTTCTTCATATTTATCCAATTAGTTATTTTATACGTTATTCACACACACGAGCAGATCCCGCATCGTCGACTTCCACACTGAGTAGTTGGAGTCAGTTAACTTGAACATTCCACCAAAATGTTCGTCCATCGCTCTAATACTAGTTTGTTGAGAATCGACTAGCCACAACTGGTTTGCACGTATGCGAGTGTAGGTGCAAAAATGAAAGTCGACAGTAGGTAGACAACCGAGAACAAAAATACAGAGACAGAAGTGTTTTTACATGGAACATCCGAAAGGGAAAAACGATGAAGGTCCACAAACCCCAAGAAACAAATCACTATATATACATAGAGAGAAATACAAGGAGAGTCACAGGCACCGACCTCGTGCTCGTTTACGTCTAACAGACAGCGATAGAGTTACAACTCTCATTCTCACTCACTTAGTTATAATGGCAACAACCAACTATATCTCTTCAACTATACAACAACAATTGCCATCATAATGATTTCCCTAGATGTATTTATACTAATACAACATTCAAGGCTATTTACTGACGGGAACTCAAGGCTCCTTATACGCAACGCTCAACCATAACCGAGCTTAGAATCACACACAGAAAACGGGAAATAATGAACGACACGAAGATGAGATGAGTACGTAGGATGTTTACGTGGAAAACCCAAACTAAGGGGAAAAACCACGGCAGCCCACAGGCTGCAAACTATCACTATGTTAGAATGTACAACAATGAGTTCACGGAGGCAACGACCTCGTGCTCACGATCCTCGCCACAGGCGGCGGTTACAATAGAGGCAACGACCTCTTTCTCTCTCTCTCTCTGTACAGAGTTACGCGCTCTCTCTCTCCTTGCACCAACAAGAAAATGACAACAACAACAACTAAAAGTTTGCCCTAAGTCATATTTATACTAATATGACTTTTCGGCTATTTACAAATATAGTCATGATGGACTCTCAGAAACATATTTACGAATATGTCTCTTCATCCGGTGAGCACTCCTCACCGGGTCTGCACCATCCGGCTCTCCGTAGCCGGGTACTCCTCATCCGGTTCTCACCGGGTCTGCACCATCCGGCTCTCCGTAGTTGGGTACTCCTCATCCGGTTCTCACCGGGTCTGCATCATCTGGCTCTCCATAGCCGGGTACTCCTCATCCGGTTCTCACCGGGTCTGCATCATCCGGCTCTCTGTAGCCGGGTACTCCTCATCCGGATTCGGCCACGGCCTATCGGCCTCGGCGAGTTTGTTCATTAACACTGTCCTTCTCCCTTCCCATCCCGAGGGACCTGTCTCCCAACAAACTCCCCCTTCACTCCGGCATGGGGTGTCTTACTAATCCGATCCTCTTCCGACATGCATCCAGCTTGTCGGGTATCAGCACTTTGGTCAGCATATCTGACCCGTTCTCGGCCGTGTGGATCTTCGTCAGTGCAAACTCCTGGTCATCTACTCTTTCCCGGATCCAGTGATATCTTCGCTGGATATGCTTCGTCCGGGAATGGTAGGCCGCATTCTTAGCAAGATGGATGGCACTTTGACTGTCACAATAGAGTCGGTATTCATCTAGCTGGATACCGAGCTCTCCGATGAAGTCCTTCATCCATAATATTTCCTTGCCGGCTTCCACAGCCGCCATGTACTCCTCTTCCGTGGTTGACAACGCAACCGTCTTCTGCAGCCTTGACTACCACGAAACAGCTCCCCCTACATATGTCATTACATACCCGGATGTAGATCGGCTGGTATTCACATCAGCCGACATGTCCGAATCGGTAAAACCGTCAAGTTGAAATTTTCCGGAGCCGAATCGGAGACACATATTTGAAGTGCCCTTCAAATACCGGAGTATCCATTTGACCGCATTCCAGTGCTCCTTGTCGGGATTGCTCATAAACCGGCTCACCACTCCGACTGCGTATCCTATATCCGGTCGGGTACACACCATTGCGTACATCAACCTCCCGACGGCAGAGGCATATGGAATCTTCATCATATCCGCCTTCTCGGCTTTCGTCTTTGGGCTTTGCTTACCGGATAACCTGCAGTTTGCCGGAAGTGTCGAGCCGACCGGTTTCGCATCTGACATGTTAAACCGGTGAAGCACCTTTGTCACGTACTTCTCCTGTGACAGCCATAATTGCTTCTTTGACCGGTCCCGAATGATGTGCATCCCCAACATTTGTGTTGCCGGACCCAATTCTTTCATTGAGAAGGTCCGGTTGAGAGCCTTCTTCAGCATCCGTATTTTGGCTTGGTCCCATCCGACGATCAACATGTCGTCCACGTACAGGAGGAATATCAGGAAGTCACCTCTTTCGAACTTCTTCACAAACACGCAGTGATCGGCCTGCGTCTTGTGGTACCCTTGATCAGTTATGAAGGAGTCGAACTTCCGGTACCATTGCCGGGGGGCCTGCTTCAACCCGTAGAGGCTCTTCTTCAACCGGCATACCAGGTGCTCCTTCCCTTTCTCCACGAATCCTTCCGGTTGCTGCATGTAGATCTCCTCTTCGAGGTCGCCGTGAAGGAATGTCGTCTTCACGTCCAACTGTTCTACCTCGAGGTCCATGCTTACCGCTATACTCAACACCGTCCGGATGGAGGTCATCTTTACTACCGGGTCAAATATCTCGTCGAAGTCCACGCCCTTTTTCTAATGGAACCCCTTCACCACAATCCTGGCATTGTATCTCGGGGGGTTGCCGGCATCTCCCGGTTTCAACTTGTACACCCAGTTGTTTCGGAGTGCTCACTTTGCTTTCGGCAACTCCACCAATTCGTACGTATGGTTCTCATGCAGGGAATCCATCTCATCCTGCATGGCACTTAACCATTTGCGGCTATGGGTGTCACCCTTCGCTTCTTCGAAGCTTTCCGACTACCCCTCATCGGTTAGCAGCACATGCTCTGCATCCGGAAATCTCCGGGGGGGCCTTCTCTCTCTGAGAGGATATCTTTGTCTTTGGGCTTCGGTAACCGGCTCCTCCATTTACTCTTCATCCGAATCTGATTCAGGGTCTTGGCCGGTTCCGGTTCCAACTTCCTCTACTTCTTCTTCAGCCTGTTCGGTATCTTCACCGTAACCGGCTTGTCCCTCGAGTGCTAACCAGTCTCTTGCCGGTTGGGTCTACTCATCGTAGAGTCGGTCCTTACCGGTCGACTCAGAGTTCATTATCTTCTTCTCCGACTCCCACTCGGCGAGCGTCTTGTCCTCCACGAAGATAATATCTCGACTCCGGAATACCTTCTTGTCGACCGGGTCCCACACTCGGTAGCCGAACTCATCGTCGCCGTAACCGAGGAATATGCATGGCCGGGTCTTTGGATCTAACTTTCCTCTCCGGTCCTTAGCTACATTCACGTACGCGAGACACCTGAACACCTTCAGATGCCGGTAGGACACTTCCTTACCGGTCCAAATTCTCTGTGGCATGTCTCCGTCCAAGGGTACTGAGGGTGATCTGTTTATCACGTATGTCGCCGTCGACAGTGCCTCAGCCCAAAACTTCTTGGGTAGTTTTGCATGCGCTAGCATACTCCGGACCCTCTCCATTATGGTTCGGTTCATCCTCTCGGCCAGCCCGTTTAGTTCCGGCGTCTTCGGCATGGTAAATTCAAGCCGGATTCCCTTCGAGCAATAGTACTCCTCGAACTGCCCCCGGTATTCTCCTTCGTTATCTGCTCGAACCGCCTTCAGCTTCCGGCCGGTTTCTCTTTCCACTCTCGCGTGGAGCTCTTTGAAGACGGATAGCACCTGATCCTTCATCTTCAGCGGTGTGGCCCACAGCTTCCGGCTGTGGTCATCTATGAACGTCACGAAGTACTGCGCTCCGGCATTTGACTTCGTGTCTACTTGACACACATCCGTATGCACCAACTCTAGTGGTGCATTACGTCTCATCGGTGGCCTTGGTCGGAACGAGGTCCGGTTTTGCTTACCGGCCAGGCAATCATTGCACTTCTCCAAGTGCACGTTCTTCACTGGAATGAGGTTGTCGTCTACAAGCCTCTTGATCCCCTTCTCGCTCATATGATACAACCTCTTGTGCCACAGCTCACCGGCAATGTCGGATGCCACGTTCACTTCTTCCGGACATAACCGGGCATTCATCACGTACAGTGTGTTGACCTTCCGGGCTCGAGCCACAATCAAGCTCCCTTTGCTGAACTTCATGACACCGTTCCAGATGCTACCCGTGTAGCCTTCATCATCTAGCCGACCGGCTGATATCAGGTTCAGACGAACCTCCGGAACGTGTCGAACATCCTTCAGCAGCAACTTGCATCCGGTTGGTGTTGTCAGCCACACGTTTCCTATGCCGACAATTTGGCATGTACCTTCATTCCCCATCCGGACACAGCCGTGATCACCGGCTGAGTAGAATGAGAAGCATTTCCGGTCCGGGGTAAGGTGGAACGACGCTCCAGAGTCTACCACCCAGGTCATCTCGTCACTGGCACGGTTTATCTCACTCTCCTCGGTGATGAGCATCAACTCTTCTTCACTTGCCGCGATTGCCGTCGTCCCCTTCCGGTCCGGTCCCCTCCGGTCTTTACCGTTCCGGTCCAGTATCCGCTTCGAATCGGTACCGTCGGTTTCCTTTTCCTTTCGGAGATGCCGACAGTTCTTTTGGAAGTGTCCCGGCTTGCCGCAATAGAAGCAAGTAGGCCTACCCTTTGACTTTGACCGTGTCCCTGACTTTTCCCGGTTCTGGGGACTACGGTTTCTTTGTCTTCCGCGTTCCGATTCGGTAAGGAGCACTTTGGAGTCGGAGCTTGTATCTTTATCTTTTCGACACGCCTCCTCATCTAGCAAGCTCGACTTTACTCTTGCTAGGGATAATCGCTTTCCTTCCAGCCCGGCGTTGCCCAAACTGACAACCAGCGTCTCCCAGCTATCGGGGAGGGAACCGAGCAGGAGTAGCGCTAGTACCTCATCGGCGAGAGGTACTTCCAATGAGGTTGCCTGGTGTATCAGCCCCTGGAAGGCATTCATGTGCTCCGCCATGCTGGAGCCATCTTGGTACCGGAGTCTTACTAGCTTCCAGAATACTGAAACCTAATTAACAACATTTTTGTTCTGGAACATAATGCCGATCTTCTCCCAGAGCTCATGAGCCTTGCTCTCTTCATTGAAGTTGTTGTACAGGCTCATGTCGATGAAGCACCGTATGTATGCCGTTGTCTTCATGTGCATCACCTCCCATATCGCGGCGTCGATTTTGTCCGGTCTCTTGTCCCCGAACTGAACTGGCAGCCAGAGGTCTTTAACCACGAGCATGTCCCTCATCTTAGACTTCCATACTGAATAGTTGGAGCCAGTGAGATTGAACATGCCGCCAAACAATTCATCCATTTTCTGTGTCGTTTCGCTCTGATACCACTTGACGGGAACTCAGGGCTCCTTATACGCAACGCTCGGCCACAACCGAGCTTAGAATCACACACAGAAAACGGGAAATAATGAACGACACGAAGATGAGACAAGTACGCAGGATGTTTACGTGGAAAACCCAAACGAAGTGGAAAAACCACGGTAGCCCACAAGCTGCAAACTATCACTATGTTAGAATGTACAACAGTGAGTTCACGGAGGCAACGACCTCGTGCTCACGATCCTCGCCACAGGCGGCGGTTACAACAGAGGCAACGACCACTTTCTCTCTCTCTCTCTCTCTGTACACAGTTACGCGCTCTCTCTCTCCTTGCACCAACAAGAAAATGACAACAACAACAACTAAAAGTTTGCCCTAAGTCATATTTATACTAATATGAATTTTCGGCTATTTACAAATATAGTCATGATGGACTCTCAAAAACATATTTACGAATATGTCTCTTCATCCGGTGAGCACTCCTCACCGGGTCTGCACCATCCGGCTCTCCGTAGCCGGGTACTCCTCATCCGGTTCTCACTGGGTCTGCATCATCCGGCTCTCCGTATCCGGGTACTCCTCATCCGGTTCTCACCGGGTTTGCATCATCCGGCTCTCCGTAGCCAGGTACTCCTCATCCGGTTCTCTCGGGGTCTGCATCATCCGGCTCTTCGTAGCCGAGTTTGTTCATCAACACTGTCCTTCTCCCTTCCCATCCGGAGGGACCTGTCTCCCAACATTTACAAATATGGCCCACAAGGGCACATTATCTCTATTTACAAATATAGCCCCGAGTCGGCTTCAACCGATTTGGCTATTAGCCGAATCGATTCAGATTCAATTTTCAGTCGTGACCGAATCGAACAATCGATTGATTTTTCGGCCTCCACCGAGTTACTATCAAGCAATTTAGTTCTCCCTTTAATTTGACTCGTGCACCTCTTCCCATCCTAAGGGACCTGTTACCTAACGGTTGTGACCAAAGGTTTGGAGCTTGAACAAATGGACGTAAAGATGACTTTCCTACACAGAGATCTAGAATAAGACATTTATATGTCTCAAACGGCAGGCTTCACAGCAACAGGGGAGAAAGTATTTGATTCCCACATCCGGCAACTCGGATAAAGCTGGTCTGACTCCGACCCATGTAGTACATTCGGGAATTATCCGACGAGTCCAAGATTTATCTTATCCTTTACGTCGATGACATGGTCATCGCAAGAAGTGATAGGCCAAAATCGGGAAGCTAAAGTGGCAACTTCACGAGACACTCTCAATGAAGGAACTTGGAGAGGCCCGACACATCTTGGGCATGAGGATAGGGCGAGACAGGATGAAGAAGATCCTACTACTCTCCGAATCCGACTACATCTGAAAGGTATTGAGGCGATTCAACATGGATAAGTCGAAGCCCGGATCCACACCGCTCCCGACGTCGATTCGACTATTGGACAAAGAGTCTCCCTCCACGGAGGTAGAGAAAGAGCAATGAGAGAAATTTCCTACTCATCGGCCGTAGGAAGTCTCATGTATGCGATGATATATGTCACAGAAGTTACTAGCCAATACATGTCTAATCCTGGAAAGAAGCACCGGGAAGCAGTAAAGCCCATATTCCGATACCTTCACAGAACCGAGAACATGTAGTTGACATTCGGCTCCGATCATCCAACCGAAGTCTAAGGCTTCACCGATTCTGATTATGTGCCAATTCGACAATCAAAAATCGACATCAGGCTACGTCTTTACCTATGTAGGTCGAGCAATTTTGTGGAGGTCTAAATTCCAAGAACGTATGGCACTCTCCACAACAGAGGTCAAATACATTGTTGCGTCGGAGGCAGCAAAGGAAGCAATGGTTGCAACGACTATCAGTCAACTTTTCTAAGAGCCAAATCGTCCGAAATAATCTGACCCTATATTGTGACTCATAAAGTGCAATTCACCTCATGCCGAATCAAAATACAATTATAGGAGAACTAGAAAATCGTTTCTATCATATTGTGTTTTGAGGAAACCATGATTTACCATGAAGGACTCAAACTTTTTATACCACTGCCGAGAGGCTTGTTTCAACCCATACAAGCTCTTCCTCAACTGACACACAAGGTTCTCCTTGTCTTTTTCCTCAAATCCTTTAGGTTGTTACATGTAGATCTCTACTTCTTTTAAATTACCATGTTCTATTTCCAAATTCATATTGCTTGCAATGCTTAGCACTATTCGGATGGATGTCATTTTAACTACTGGGGCCAATATCTCATCAAAATCTACACCTTTTTTTTGTTGGAAGCCCGTCACCACTATGCGAGCTTTGTATCTAGGTGGATTCCCATTTTCTCTAGGTTTCAGTTTGAAGACCCACTTATTTCATAGTGCCTTCTTTCCCTTTGGCAACTCCATATGCTCATAGGTGTGGTTCTCATGCAAGGAATCCATTTCATCTTTCATGGCACTATACCACCCCTTATGTTCATCAGACATTGCTTCTTCAAAGCATTCCGGGTCACCTTCATCAATCAGTAGAACATATTCTTTGGTTGGATACCAGTAGGGGCTCTTCTTTGTCTCAGGGGGTATCGTCTTGCTTCAATAGCGATCTCTAGTTTGGCTCCTTATGTCTGCTCTTCATCTTAATCGGCTTAGGTTGCATTAGCCGGTTGTTGCCTCTTGGTTGGCTATACATGTACATTCATCAGTTGACTTCTGTCGGCTGGCTAGAATTCAGTTGTCTTTGCCGATTCAAATTCAGCTTCATCAACTGGCTACTGTCTATTGTCGACTAGGTAAAGGTGGAGTCGTCAAATGCCGAATGAGTAGTTGTAGCTGGCTAGGAGGACGACCCTGGTTGTTTATGTTCCCAGTCCTTAACAATCTTGTCCTCCATAAAGACTATATCCCAGGTTCTTATCACTTTTCTGTCCACTAGATCCCATAATCTATAACCGAATTCATCTTCACAGTACCCTTAGAAAATACATGGCTTGGATTTGTTATCAAGCTTTGATCTTTGATCCTTTGCCACATGTGCATAAGCCATGCATCCGAATACCCTCAGTTGTTGGAAAGACACATTTTTACCTGTTCACACCCTTTGTGGGATATCACCATTAAGTGACATTGAGGGAGACTTGTTTATAAGGTAAATACTCGTCATCATCGTCTCAGCCCAGGATGTCTTTGCCAACTTCGCATGTGACAACATGCTTCTTACCCTTTCCATGATTGTTTTGATCGTCCTTTTAGCCTTGCCATTCAACTCAAGGGTTTTAGGTGTTGTGTACTTAATCTTTATGCCTTGGCATCGGCACTACTCCTCAAACTGAATTCTATATTCACCCTCGTTATCTGTTTGAATAGCCTACAACTTTTGTCCAAACTCTCTTTCAGCTCTAGGTTGGAACTCCTTAAAGACCGACAACACTTGGTCTTTAGTTCTCAGCACAAAAGCCCACAACTTCCTGTTGTAGTCATCAATTAAGGTCACAAAATATTGTGCACTAGCATGTGACTTGGCATCCACATAGCATACATATGTATGCACCCGTTCCAAAGCATTTTTCCTTTTAATTTAAGGCCTAGGGTGGAAGGCATCCCTGTTTTTCTTGCCAACCGGGCAATCAACAAATTTTCAAGAGGCATATCTTTCACCTCCGGGAAGAGATCCTTTTCAACCAGCATTTGCATCCCTCTTTAGCTCATATGGCCAAGACTCTTGTGCCACAACTCACCAGTTGTGACGGCCATTACATTTGCCTCTCCTCGGCACAGTTGTGCATGCATTACATATAATGTGTTTTGTTTTTGGGTATGAGCTACAATCAGACTTCCTCTATAGAATTTACATGTGCCCTTTTGAAAAGCACCATTGTAGCCTTCATCATCTAGTTGTCCGGCCGATATCAGATTCAATCTTATATCTGAAACATGGTGTGTACATCATGCAACATTAATCTACAACATGTAGATGTTAGCAAACACACATTTCCAATACCAACAATTGTGCATGCCCCATCATTTCCCATCTTCACATAGTCGTAGTCTCTGGTTCTGTAAGATGTGAATTGTTACCGGCCCGGCCGGCAAAGGAGTCCAGAGTGTGAAACGGGGAGTTATTTAATTAGTAGGAATGGTTGTAAGTAAGCTGTGAGTGTGGACGGATGGACCGGAATCGGTATGTCGTTCCGGATCCGGACCGATCCCGAACAGGTGCGGATGGCACCGTTTTGTAATACAGACCGGAAACCTATTTAAAGGCCCGGATATAATGTAATGAACAACGGTTAATTAATAAAGCTTAGTATTGTTATCTCTCTGTGTTAATTGTCATTCCGCATTCCTTGTTATATCTTACGCGTGTGAATATTAAGGACGATCTTGCTAAGTAACTTAATTAAGTCATATTAATCGTTGAGTCTAATTCCGTTGCCGTAACACCCTTTGGTGAAGTGTCTTCCGTAGACACCCTATGTTAGGCCATTGTCCGGCCCTAAGAGTTAGCACAGTTTTTGGCGACCACGATTCCTGCTTTTGTAGCGAACGACGGCACGGATGGATGACTAGATCAACGCACGACCTGGTTACAGATCGAACTCGACGCCTTGCCGAAAGGCAAAGGAGACGTGAGGCTTTCCAACAAGCGGTGCAGGAAATTAGAGCGGATCGCTCATTTTCCAACGTAATCCGGAGAGTAGCAGAGGACTCCCTTTGGTTACAGCAAACATCGCACCCGGACGACGGCAGCAACCTAAGCAACCTCTGAGAAACCGAATCCCTTCTCCAGGCGTTGGCAAACGGAGAAGGCGAAGCAGAAGCTTTTTCAGCGTATGAATCGGATTCCGAAGGGGAATACAGCGTGCACACGAACTACCGTAGCAGCAACGAAACCCCGGGTGGACCGGACGACGAAGGATCGGACACCTTACCGACACTGGAATCGGAATTGCTAAGGCTGGAACCTCCGGAACCAGCAGAGGAAGAGCGACCTTCGACACCGGAAGTCAAGGAGGAGAGGCCTCCGTCACCAAAAGAAGAGGAAAGACCGCCGACGCCGGAAACAAATCAGGAAAGCCCACCGACGTCGAAGAAAAACCAGGAACGACCATCAACACCGCCAGCCCGCGCACCAATACCGAACGACGACATGCCGTTCCAGTACTCCAAGTATAGAGATGATCCGGATGCGGAAGCTCATGTTCACGCCTTTGAACAGACATGGGAAGCAAACCATGTGTCCCAGCGATTGACCCCGGAAGAAGAGGAACGCTCTAAGATAGCAGAATTTGGCGTCACATTGGAGGAACCGGCAGCGAGATGGCGCCGGACGCAGGACCCATCTACCATCACCACCTTCGCAGATTTAAAAGCTAAATTCTTGCATTTTTTCCAAAAGGAGGTGAACCAGACCGTAATGGTGGGCTTATTTTATACCATCCGACAGGAGGCAGGGGAGAGCATTCCCCAGTTTGTCATCCAGTTTCAACGGATGCATAGTCAGCTTGCCCGTGCACCCCTGGAGGAGGAATTACGGACTATATTTCTGAATGCGCTCCGGGAACCCCTACGCACGGTGTGCACGATAATTGACTTCCGCACAAGTATCATCGACCAGGTCATTGACCGGGTGAGAGAGATGGAAAAGACAAGCTCCTGGCTCACACTAGGAGCACTCCAACGGGCGTTACCGTCCGATAAAGACCTCCGGTTTCGGCGAGCAATACAGTGCACAACCTGCTTGAATTCCGGACACTCGGCAATAGAATGCACTATGAGGACACAATGTGTAATATGTCAATCCAAGGGCCATACGACGGATAGGTGCGAGTATAATCTATTGAACCGGCAAGCACCGCTCATCCGACAAATAGAGCCACGCAGTAGCCGGGATGAAGAAGAGGATCGTTGGCGGCGAATGGACCGCGACCGACCGGCACAGGATGTCCGGTATGGCGATCGACGGGAGAATGATGTCTGATACGGTGATCGGCGGGATAACTACGACCGGCATGATAGATATGATCGGTATCGGGATTACAATAGAAGATACGAACATTACGACCGGGAGCACTCCCCCGGGTATCGTCAGCAACGGGAGGAATACGGCAGATATAACGACCAACCTCGCCAAGAGTACCGCAATAAGAAGAACTATAACAAAAAACGGCATTTCAAAATAGGAGGCTACCCACGGGATCCGGAACAAGGAGTTTCGAGCATCCAACCGGCCCAAAACCTCGCGCTTACCACAGGACTGACCTCGGGTACAATAGACAATGCCGAATCCAGCAATATCCGGAAAGCCTACTGCTACTACTGCCGACAGGAAGGCCATTATAGTAATCAATGCCCGGCGAAGAGCTATGACAAACGACCGACAGTAAATATGGTAGTCCCTGAAGTGGCAGATCTGCAGCAGGTGACCACAAGGTCGAAGGGCATGGCGAAAGAATGGGAGACGCAGGAGACCATCTGGAAGCAAGCTACGGAATGGGTGAAAAAAGCAAACGAGCAAAATGTCACAGACTTACAACGGCAAAAGGAGAATACCGTAGGGCTTGCCGATGGCAGTCACTCCGAGAACGAGACATGGCTAGCATTGCAAGAATGCCAAATTACGCTGCCACTAGGAAGACTCCTACAACTCGTGCCAAGATTCACGGAAGGACTGAAGACGGCCATGACGGCAGGAGAATCATCACCGGCACCAGTACTCTTCTCGAACCCGGAGGAGGACCAACGGTGGTGGACACCAACAGTCCGGTTATCACCACCATTGTAAAAGGGAAAGAACTCCCCGGCACAGTTATAGACGGAGGCTCCGGGGTGAATGTAACAAGCCTCTGGACGTGTGATGCCCTGGGAATCCACAAGTGGGAGCCGTGTCCATTCTGGTTACGGATGGCCGATACAAGCTCAGTGCGGCCGACAGGATTAATACGGAAATTAGAAGTCACTGTGGGCGGTCATACATTTCATATCTCGGCAGTAGTGCTACAATTACAGGCACAAGGCGCATGCCCGCTATTGTTGGGGCAGCCGTTGTTGAAAACGGGACATATCAAACAGAATTGGAGGAAAAATATAATTACCTTCCGGCGAGGAAAAGCCAAGGTACGAGTACCAACACAGACAAGGACGAGCACTGGCAAGGAATGTACACCGTTGTATGCAGAGTGCGTCAACATGCTAGAAGGGTTAACTGACGAAGAAGAAGCTCAGTACTTGCAGGAAAACCCGAAGATCATACCCCTCTTCGAAATTGACATTGCCGAAGCAGTAGCACCATACTTACCGCAGTTGGAAGAGGCTAAAACAGAACTAGATAAAGACGCAATCCGGGAGTTACGGCATGCGCAGGAAGCGTTGGAACGGGAAATGGCCGTTTCACAGCGCGTAAAAGCGTCGCAACTTGAAGAGGTGAACCTAGGGACCACGGACGAAGCAAAACCGGTGCACATCGCCAAGGAGATGAAGTCCGAAGACAAAACGGCGATGATCACACTTCTCACGGAATCTCGCAATGTGTTCGCCTGGTCATACGAAGACATGCGAGGACTCGACCCTCAGTTATACCAGCGTTAGGTCCCCTTGAGCAAGGACGCAAAACCAGTGGCGCAAAGACGGTACCGGATGAATCGCAATTATGCCGCCAAAGTCAAGGAAGAAATCGACAAACTGCTAAAGAAAGCGACATGGCTGAGCCCGATCGTAGTCGTACCGAAGAAGAACGGAAAAATTCGAGTTTGTGTGGACTACCGGAAACTCAATGCGGCTACGGTAACGGATGCGTTTCCACTTCCGTCCACAGATGGAGTGTTGGATGCCGTCGCCGGCCATGAGGTCGATAGCTTTCTAGATGGATTCAGCGGGTATAATCAGATCCGGATGCACCCCGATGACCAAGAGAAAACGGCTTTCGTCACCGAATGGGGGGTGTTTGTGGCCGTGGTGATGATGTTCGGACTCAAAACTGCACCGGCAACATTTCAACGAATCATCATGGAAATCTTTGTTGAATATATCCCGGCTTTTATGCAGGTTTTACTTGACGATTTCGCCGTCTATAGCCAGGAGGAGGACCATTTTCAGCACCTTCCGCCGCATTTTGTGCCCACTTTGTCCACCATCTTACGGAGCTTTCGTCAATCAAGCGTTTTGTCTGATTCAGCCATGCCCGGAGGATGCACTGAATCCGGCTCGTTCCTAATTGCAATTTGATTTCCGCCGCTTGTCGTTCCTCCTTCAGTTGCTTGATGATTTTGACGTTGTCTTCCGCCTGCTCCTTGTAATGCGTCAATTGCCTTTGATATGTGCTTTGTAATTTTTGCAATATCGTTGACGCTCTCTCCTTTTCTTCCTGCTGCTGCCTCTAGAGCTCTATCCGGACCTTCTCCGCCTCGTCCAACCGTCTTGTATTTTCTGCACATTCGTCGGCGATCGCCGTCGCGGCCCGATCAACTTCCTGCTGGAGCTTGGCCATCCGTTCCTTATGCTCCGTTTCCAGCCGTTTGTAGTCCCGGTGTAGGTGCTCAAAATCATCTGTCGTTTGCTTGAACCGTGCATTGATCTGTCGACGAGCTCGGTCCTCGCGGTCCTTCTGCTGGCGGAGCTCTTCCTTTAGCTGTTCAATTTCTGTTTCCGCCGTCTTCCGCAGCTTGTCCTTTTCCTGCAGCACTTTGTCTTTTTCCTCCCTTAGCCGGTCGTACGCTTGATGGCCTTTCCGGAGGCTCTCCTCTACCCGGTGGAGGTTCTCAGCAGTCTTCTTTAATTCGGCCTCGGCCGTTGTCTTCAATTCCCGTTCATCTCTCAATTCCGCAAGCTCCTAGGCTTGCTCTGCATCTCTCACCGGAACGGTTTCCGTTGTCGGGGTCTTATTGGTATGTACAAGTTGCTCTGTTCCTTTATTCTGTACACTTACCGGAGTCACCGGTGATTGGATCTGTGTTGCCGTTAAGGCCATTTTGGCCATCTCTGTCGTGACCTGATCCAAGTTTTTTTCAAGGCACCGAATTCTAGAACAGGCCGTCTCTAGTTGTTTGGTTATGACGAGCAACCGTTTGCTTTGCGCTCTTTCTTCCGCCTCAATATACCCCACTGCTCCGGCAATCTATTCGGCTATCCACCGGAGCCACAGGCTACCGGTGCATTGTTGTTGTGCTTGCACGGAGGTTTGACAGATGGGCTCGCTTGTAGATGGGTGGTCCAGCCTGATTGCGCCGAGTTGCAATTCTGTTTCTGCCCGTGGACCACCCTGCTGTCTTGGTTCCCCTTGCGCTTCTTCTTGGTTGGCCGAGGGAGGCTGCATTGACCTTTCCGGCTCTGGCGGGATGGGACTTGCCGGTGTTGCCGGTGGTGTAGGGGTTTCTGATTCCGGTGCTATCCGCACCGGTTCCGGTTCCTCCCTTGGCGTGTGAGTCTCAGTATGGGGCGCCGGTGTTCCCTCCGTCTGAGGGTCCGAACGTTTCCCGGCTGCCTCAACGGTCCTTGCCAACGACCGTCGCTAGAGGTGCTCCGTAGGCTCCTCCTCTATTTCTTCTTCCTGAGTCCCAACATTGAGTTTTGCCGCCAAGGGGTCCGTTTCTGTATTCACCGGTCGGCGGAGTGTAACCTTTACGGGTCGTTCCGGTGGTTCCTCTTGCGCCTCCGTTGGCCGCTTCCGGCTGGCGCTCTCCTTTCCCGCCTGTTCTGCGTCCGCTGCCTTCCCCTTAGTGGCCTTAGAGGCCAACATCTGTTGTCTTTTGGAAGCCGTCTTTGGGGTGCCGTCCGCCACTCTTCCCCACTTCTTGGGCTGGACGGGCTGGACGGGTGGCACAAGTAAGGTGAGCCATTGCATTACGGCGTGCCATATCCTCCGTCCGTCTCGGCCTTCTTTGCGGTCTTTGCCTCTGACGATCTCGATCGCCGCACACAAACCGTCTGCGATCAATACCAGCCAATCCACCTTGATCCCTTCATAGGTGGCGATGATCATCCCTGCCCGGTTTTGCAGCATGACAGGGGGTCTAGGGTACACATGGTCGTATTCGTGGAGCACACGAGCAATCTCGCGGAACAGCATATCTCCGCCGCCCTGTGTCCGGTAGCCCTTGCTGGCTAGGGAGTACTCACCAAAATACTTGATGAGTTGCTCCGAGGTCGGATTGTCAATCGTGAGTATGCCACCCTCCGGAAGGCCTGTTAATGCTCGAATTGCCTCCATCGTTATGACCTCTGTGTCGATTTCTTTGATCACCTTGTCGGCTTCTTTGTGTGGCGGTACCTCCATCATCATCAAGAAGCCCTCGAGCCCGTGTTGCTTTAGCCATGTCTTGGTGGCTTCCGACAGTGTTTGCGGGTCCATGTCTGTGTCAAGGTCGGATTGCGGTGGCGAGGTTGGATGGTGATGAGAGTGAGATTGAGAGAGAGAGAGTTCAGAAGGCGGGGGTTCTCTGTGCGTACGTTCTCGTCTGATGATCTTGCAGCGCCTTGGTGCTTCTGTGCTCCTGGGTTCGCGAAAGTAGAGGGTCTCCACGCGCAGTGGTTTTTCTCTGTGCATTCTGGCGCCTTTTTCGAGTGTGTGCACGTCGTGTACTAAAATAGCATTATGTCATGTGGTGGCGCTTAAATGCCCACTTCGTACCTTTTCGCTCCTCGCTCTTTCATCCATTCATACCTCGCTTCTGCATGATTACTTCGCTTTTTTTTTTTTTTTAACAACTTTTAATGTGGTGTGAGGTTAGTTGTCCGTTGCTCCTATCAGACCCTTACCGGCCTCATTCTCCCCTGTTACCGGCTTGCCATCTCCTCCTTCTTGGTGGTTGTTGTTCCGCTCACAGGTTGCCGTTTCCTCACCGGTGTCGGTCCTTTGTTCAAATGGGTTCTTAGGCATCGGTCCTCTATATGGCTTCAATTGGAATCCGTTGACCCATTGGCCTAGCACTTCGCCGGCAAGTGTCCCTAACTGGTAGGACCCATTATACTCACGTGTCAACCAATATCGGCTGGTCCATCTAAACCGTAGTTTTCCCAACATCTTGCCCATCTAGGTCTGAAATACTAACACCGGCTTGCCGATTGCGAACATTTTTTCATTTCCTTTCCTCTGTCGGTCGACAAATGCTTTCCGTCGCCGTTGTTCCAATTCTAAGTGCAGGATGTTTGCCAATCGTTGTTCGTCGAGTTCACACAGCGTTGTTAACCGTATTGCCTCCGACTCCTTCTCGTTCAGCCGTTCCCGTAGCTAGATCCGTAAGCTTGGTACTTGGAATTCCACCGGCATGACCACCTCTAGTCCGAACGCTAACCGGAACGGTGTTGTTCGGATGCTCGTTTTAAATGCCGTCTGGTATGCCCAAAGCGCGCTATGTAGCTTGGTATCCGAATCCGTTCGGTTTTCCTTGACGATCTTCCGGAGGATATTCTAGAGCGTTGTCGCGTTTGTTACGCGCGTGTGTGGAGAACAAGGCAGGACCACTGGGGTCTTGGACCGAGGAATAGGTGAGAAAAGGGAGAGAGAGAGAGAGACGCTCACACACGTATAGACAAAGAAGCGCACGGGGACGCGGCCCAACAACACAGGACACACGAGTCGAGAACACTAGCGTATGTATATAAATATGTGTATGTATTAGTATGTATGCAGGCGATTCGAACGGTTACAGCCGATCAGGTTGGCGAGATGGATGTCGGCGCCTGATCACCCACGCACGCAGGGGAGCAAGATGGAGATTCTGCCGGAAGCACACGGGCGTTCCACGGAGCAGAATCAGCCTCCTGAGAACCTGCGCAAAAGAAAGTTATGGAGAACGACAGAGAAGAAGAGCTCGGTCCCAGTCCGACAACACTTCGTCCCCTCTAACACGCCCCCTTCTCTCCCCGTCTCCCTCTCTTTTATAGCTCAAGGAGGGAGGTTGTTTCACCCGTTTACATCACATTAATTCTCTGTCCTTTTTGGACAGAGATACTCCTCGATTTCCCCTATAGAATATTGCTACCTAGGGTTTGACCTTTGTGCCTACCTATCTACTATACAACAAGGGGCATGCCCACGTGCAAAGGCCGGTTCACACACGTTATACACGGTTTGCACCTGGGGACGGTTTTCTTCACGACATCCGCCCTCACCTAACCGTGCATCTGTCAGGAATAGTACTAAAGCAGAGATGGAATTAGTACTAAGAAGAGTAGTACTATTAGCACTAAGAGGACGGAACTGCGTAAGATTCTCGAGAGAGGAAGTGAGAAGAGGAGAGAGAGAAAGATGATGACAACAGCTAATATATTATGTGAAAAGATAAGTACAAAGTGGCTGAGAGGCTTAAGACTGGTGTTGAACCAATTTGGTTCAACATAATGCCTAGTGCCTTCTTTTATAGTGTTGTTAGGAGTAATCCTGAAACTTCTAGAATGTTCTAGAGAAATCTGGAATATACATTACTTTCTTATAATAAAACATAAATGAAAATAATATCCTATGAATTACAATAGATGGTGTGATGGTTAAGAGCTCGACTCATATACCATAAGGTCATGGGTTCGAGTCTTGCCATATCATGACACTATCTCCCCCTTAAAGACGACAAGTGGAACAAGTCGGCGCTGACTGCGGACCGGGTTTGTCCGGATACTTTCGGTGAAAATCAGCAAGCAGATCCTGAGCATTGGCAACATGCTCCACGGGTTCCCAAGTGTGTTCGCTCGGACTATAACCAAGCCAATCGACCAAATAATAAAGTTTGTTGCGAATAAGTTTGGGATCGGGGATGGCCGCAACTTCATACTCCGGGCCGGCGTCCAACTCCAACGGGGGCGGCGGTGGTGTAACATGATCGGGAATGGTGTTTGCTTTATAAGGTTCAAGAAGAGAACAATAGAAAACCAGATGTATCTGAAGCTGTGGAGGGAGATCAAGGCGGAATGTGACATCATTAACTTTACCCGTAATACGGAAAGGACCGAGTCGTCGATAATCCAACTTGTCACACGGTCGAGTAGTCTTGATGTGACAACGTAAGAGCCATACTCGATCTCCGATGGCAAAAGAGGAGGGAAGCCGATGACGATCCGTGTAAGTCTTCTATGCTTGTTGAGCATGACGAAGATAAGTCGAGAGATCTGTCTGGATCTTGCGTAGTCTCTCCAAATGATTCCCGGCACGAGGATTGGTAGGTAGCTCAGGGGTGTCGATCAACGACCAGCGAGGATGAGAACCGGTATAAGCGTAGAATGGGGAGACTCGAGTCGAGGAGTGAACAACATTATTATACGCAAACTCTACAAAGTGGAGAATCTCGGCCCAATCGTCCTGTTGATAACTCAGGAAACACCGGAGATATTGCTCCAACATTTGGTTTGTTCGTTCTGCGTGCCCATCGGTCTGAGGATGGTAGTCGGAGGAGAGGTTGCAAGAGACCTTGAGAATCTTGAAGAGATGCTGCCAAAATTTGGAAACAAATTGCGGTCCTCGGTCACTGATGATACTGTCTGGGAGGCCATGATGCCGAAATACCTCACGCATGACTGGGGCGGCGGTTTCCTCGCTAGTGATGGCCTTAGTACACGGAACAAAATGTGTCATCTTCATATATCGATCGACGATGGTTAAGATAGCATCGAACCCCTGCGAGACCGGCAGATCTATGATAAAATCAAGACAAATAGACTGCCACGGCTTACTTGGAATCGGTAAAGGGTTCCAACAAGCCATATAGATGGTGTCGTGGCATCTTTGCTCGGCAGCAAGCATCACAGGTCCGAACGTAGTCGTCGACAAAACGGCGCATGTGGGGCCACCAAAAAGATCGTTGCACTAGCTCCAACGTCTTTGTACTACCGAAATGTCCCGCCGTATGGGTGTTGTGACAATGCTGGACGATTTGAAGGCGACAGGAGCAATCGGGGACATATACGCGCTTTTTAAAGAATAACAAACCATCATGATATTCGAATTGTCGGTAGTCAATACCTGGTTGTTGAGACTGAGAACAGGATGCCCGAGAAGTATCAATGTGCACCAGGATGTCTTGAGCAAAACTATCCCTCTTCAAGTTTGCACGTATGTCAAATGTAATTCGTGAATCCAACGGGGTGTGAAAAATCCGCGTCGTGTGCAATCGTGTTGGTCCCAAGATTACTTGCTTTTGATTATCAAATGTTGGATCACCAGGACGAGGTGCAAGATATGAACACGTGAGGAATTGTTGCTTCCCCGGTCGATATGTGATTTTGAAGTCGAAACGCGTGAGGAATTGCGCCCACCAAGCTTGTCGTCGATTTAGTACGCGAGCGTTCTAGAAATAAGCAAGATTTTTATGATCACTAAAGACAACGACCTGATGTGGAGAGCCCTCTAAGAAATGCCGCCATTGCACAAATGAATCCACGATGGCTAATAACCCTTGTCATGTATTTCTTAGTTGATTTCCGCAACATCGAATTTGCGTGAATGGAAAGCCACCGGATGCAACTCTTCTTTATCTCCTTGTTGAGAAAGGATGCTACCGAGGGCGAAATCTGAAGCATCGGCCTCCATGATGAATGGTTTGCTAGTATCCACATGAGCTAGAATCGGTGTTGATGTAAAGGCTTTCTTAAGATGCCGAAAAGCCATATCTGCTTCAATGGACCAAAGAAATGCTTGGCCCTTCTTCGTAAGTTATGTGAGGGGTAGGATAATCTTCGAGTAATCCTGTATAAACTTACGGTAGAAGTTAGCAAAACCTAGAAAACATTGTACATCTCGTACCGACCGTGGAATTTGCCACTCTAGTACAGTTTGGACTTTAGCTAGATCCATGGCGATGCCCTTTGAGGAGATGACGTAGCCTAGAAATTCCACTTGCTTGCAGTCAAAGCTACATTTTTCTAGCTTGGCATAAAGACCATTCTCGCGGAGTCGCTTTAGTACTAATAGTACATCAGAATCGTGCTCTTGTTGGGTCTTCGAATAAATCAATAGATCATCAAGATAGATGATCAAACAGATATCCAAGAGGTCTCTGAATATATCATTTGCCATGTGTTGGAAGACTGCGGGTGCATTGGTTAGGCCGAACGGCATAACAGTATACTCGAAATGCCCATACCGCGTGCGAAAGGCGGTCTTCCATTCATCTCCCGGTCGGATCCGCACGAGGTTATACGCTCCTCGTAGATCGATTTTGGTAAAAAACTTGGCACCATTAACTCGTTCTAAAAGACTTGATATAAGAGGAAGTGCATACCTATTCCGGATGGTGACCTTATTCAATCCGCGGTAATCAACGACGAGACGAAGTGAGCCATCTTTCTTCTTGACAAAGAAGATGGGTGCACCGGCCGGAGATTTCGAATGACAGATGAACCCGCTTGCCAAGTTCTCCTCTATGTAGGCTCGAAGGACTTCTAACTCGGTGGGTGACAAGTTGTAAATTGGTCCCCATGGTGGCTCGGTTCCTGGTTGTAAATCGATGGGATAGTCATAGGGACAGTGATGAGGAAGGGTACCGGCTTTTACCTTGTCAAATACATCGGCATAAGGATGATATTTTGCCGGAAGTTGTACTGAGGAGTCCTTAATAGTGCTGGAAGGATGTATTGATATTGCAAATAGGAACATTGCCTCCTTGTGTCCTTCTTTGCGTAATTGATGGAGTGAAATGGTCGAAACTCGGTGAGTAGATTCTTGGGGTGGTCGATATCGGACTTCTCTTGTTCTCCAATCTATGGCTGGATTATGTAATTCAAACTAAGGTAATCCTAGGACAATGGGATGCTCTGGACTACTAATTATATTAAATGATATTACACACACAAAACTACCTAGGACAACTTGAATGGGTTCTGATTCTTCTACAATATTCCCGGAAGCAATGGGACGACCATCAATGACTACTACAGATGCGGGACAAGGAAGTTTTCTTAGGGATATCTAAGAAGCTTGGGAAAAATTTTGATCCATGAAACAGGAATTAGCTCCGGAATCTAAGAGTGCTAGGACGGGTACTGGGGGAGTACTTTTAGTACTAACAATGACTTGGGCTAGGAACACATTGCTAACTTGCTTGGAAGGAATGGAACCACTAATGAGTTGTACAGATCTAGGGTTGTTGTCCAACCAAACGGCTCCTATTTTGGCTGGACTCAATCGTTTAACTCTTCATCTAATTGACTAAGGATTTCAAATTTGTTTGAGATACTTGGGCTATTAGTACTATGAATACTATCTAACACTCTATTAGTACTATTAATACTATCAGACACTCCGAAGGGAAGAATTGACTCGGGTTTAGTACAAGCGACGATTTGATTTACCTGTCTTCTTGGCCTATGGGGACAATTGATGGCAATATGCCCTGGTCCACCTCAATAAAGACATAATCGATTGGCACGTCATCGTTGTTTTTCTTCTTCCGATAACGGGCCGCGTCGACGCATGGTGTCGATCTCCATCGGTGTCGGAATATTGGCTTGGGGTACATCGCGTGCAAACGGTTTAGCCATGATTGAGGCGTATGTGGGTTCCGGCCGAGAGCGTGGTATTTGTAACTGACGCTCCGAACGTCGTTCGAAAAGGCGGTTGTCGCATCAGACCATTCGACTGATTGCCTCCGTAAGAGACTTTGGTTCTTCGGGGAAGGTTAAAAGCAGATCTTTGACATCATTGTGCAAGCCGTAGCGAAACTGCTCCATGAGGGCCTGATCATCCCAGGGAATATCTTAGGCGAGTAGACGGAAATCCGATGCGTAGGCAGAGGCTGGACGATCGCCTTGACGCAATCTTCGGATCTTGTTGATCGCCGTCCTGATGTTGTCGGTATCTCCAAAGCAGGCTTTAAACTCACCAATAAAATCTTCAAAGTATTTAAGCAAGGGTGATTGTTTTTCTAGAAGCGGAGCGAACCATGCCAAGGCTGAGCCGCTAAGTAACGTGCCTATTAGGCCGACTCGAGATGCATCAGTGGGATATCGGGAAGGATGCATCTGGATGACTAAGCGTACCTGATTAAGGAATCCCCGGAATTGCGATCGCGTTCCATCAAATTTCACAAGAAGTTTAATCTTGGGCTCTTTATGAAATCCTTGGGGACTTGATCCTTGTTGTTGCAACGCTGCTTCGAGTTGTTGTACCCGTAATGCTAACTCCCCATGTTGTTGTTGCGTTTGTTGTTTTTTGAGAGCGATTTGTTGCAGATCCCCTATCAACCGTTGGTTTTTTTGTTCCAGGGCAACAAACTTTTCTTTTAGGCACTGTAACTCGGAGAAAACGGATTGATATTCTTGGGCGCTAACAGTAGCCATAGTATAGGGAAAAGGGTAGGAGGATGAGGGAGAACGACAAGTAGGCTGGAGGAAAGGAACAAATTGGTTCAAACTGTCAGGAATAGTACTAAAGCAGAGATGGAATTAGTACTAAGAAGAGTAGTACTATTAGTACTAAGAGGACGGGACTGCGTAAGATTCCCGAGAGAGGAAGTGAGAAGAGGAGAGACAGAAAGATGATGACAACAGCTAATATATTATGTGAAAAGATAAGTACAAAGCGGCTGAGAGGCTTAAGACTGGCGTTGAACCAATTTGGTTCAACATAATGCCTAGTGCCTTCTTTTATAGTGTTGTTAGGAGTAATCCTAAAACTTCTAGAATGTTCCAGAGAAATCTGGAATATACATTACTTTCTTATAATAAAACATAAATGAAAATAATATTCTATGAATTGCAATAGATGGTGTGATGGTTAAGAGCTCGACCTATATACCATAAGGTCATGGGTTCGAGTCTTGCCATATCATGACAACATCCATCGGTATGCCCCAACATTGGGTTCCTACGGGAGAAAACCGATCCTTGCTTTTATTCCTCGTTTACCGGTTCAACCTCCGCCTCGGGCTGCTCGTCGTTGCTGTCCATGCCCCCTAGCTCCGGCTCACCGTCGTGTCGTTTCTTGAACGCTTTGATCCTCTTCCCTGTTACCGGTATCGCCATTCTCGTACCGTCGAGCTCCGCGAGATGGTATGTCCCATTGTCGTTGGCGTCTGTTACTACATAAGGCCCGAACCACCTCCTCGCAAACTTCCGCGTGGCTCTGTGCTGATTGTCGAGGCTGCTGTCGTAGACTAGCACCCAGTCGCCTTCCTCGATCTTCCTTGGCCGGAGCCAGTGTGTTCGGTCGAACCGGGCTTTGTTCCTTATCCTCGCTACCCGAAGTTTCTCTGCGGCTCGCTCTACGTCCTCCGGCCTCCGCTCGAGCTATCGAATTCGTGCCGCCAACAGTTCCTCCCGGCTCATCTCATCCCTCCAGTTCACCGTGGCCCACGAGGACATCGTTCGCTCTGTTGGCATGATCGGCTTCTGTCCGAACATAAGCTCTGCCGGCATGAACCCGGTTACCGAACTGTGCATAGTTCGGTCCGCCCACAAGGCATAAGGTTGTAGCCTTGGCCAGTTCCCGACTTCGCCTTCGCACGCCCGTACTAGCGCCTTGACAATCGGCCCGTGTCCGCGCTCTACCTTCCCGTTCGCCTCCGGATTGTACGTTGTGGTGAGCGAAAGTTTGACTCCTAGCCGGTCGAACAGCTCTTCGGCCTCTTCTGCGTCCAACTCACCACAGTCAGCCACGATCTTCCCTACGCACCCGTATCGACATACCACGTCCTCAATCAAAAACCGGCACACGGCTGCAGTCGTCTTGTTCTGCAGAGCTCGGCCTTCAACCTAGTTCGTTAGATCCTCTCGAGCCAGCACCAGATACTGCATCTGCCCTACCCCCATTGGCATCGTCACCAAATCCACCATCCACTTGAAGTGGACGGTCGGAGGGTAGGTCGGGTGAAGCTCGTCCCGGTGTCGGATCATGGAGTGCACCTGACAGCTTTCGCAAGTCGTCACGAACCGATGCACGTCCCGGTATAGTCCTGGCCACCAGTACTTCCCCTTTAGCTTTTCAAACGTGGCCCACGTTCCACGGTGTCCAGCCCAAGGACTATCGTGGTACGCCGCCAGCAAATCCTCCTGTTCCTCCTTCTTCGCCACCACTCGGAGCGGGATGTCGTTCCTCTTCTTCGGGTGCTTCCATATGTACCCGTCCCGGAGAAAGAATCGATAGGCTTTCTTCCGAATCCGGTTGGCCTCATCTGTTGTCCATGCCACGTCCGGTGTCATTGTTTTCAGGAACCCGCCGATCTGCAGCCACTCCCCGTCGTACTTGCTCTCGTCGAAATCATTAAGCGTTGGAGTGCATTCCCTGCCGGTTGTTACGTGAGCTGCCTCGAAGAAGTCCACGCCGACTTCCTCGTCCTCCGAAACCATGCTGCCCTCGTTTTCGAACCTCGCCCTTGAAAGCATGTCGGCCATGGCATTGTCTTTCCCGGAAATGTGTCGTATTTCCTAATTCAGGGACTTGATGTATGTTATCCACCTGAGCATTGCCAGGTCCGGCGTCACGCATCCGGAAACCATGCCAAGAATTGGCAGGCAGTCCGTCTCAATAATTACCTCTGCCTCGATCAACTAGTCTTTATCGGCCTTTACCGCCGAAACGATACCCCAGAGCTCGCTTTTAACCTGGGCATATCCTCGCTGTCGCTCGCTGAGGACCTTCACGCCGAACTGGATCGGGAAACACATGCCGTCCTCGTCCTCTTGGTTGACGACCCATCCGATCCCGGTCGGACTCATGTCTATCGTTACGTAAATTGGAGTGTCCTTCTCGTAGACAGCCTTTTGGAGCGCCGGAGCTGCGGCAAGTGCTTCTTTCATCTTTCGGACAGACTCCGTATGCTCCTCTCTCCACTCGAATTTTCGCCCCTTTTTCAGCAACCCGTATAATGGCTCCGCGACGTGAGCGTAATGCGGGATCCATATGTGGTAAAACGCGCACGCTCCCAAGAACCTCCGAACCTCCGTGACCGAGCTACAGTCGTCCTTCATCGCGGAGATGGCTTCTACCTTAGCCGGAGACGGTTTCCAGCCGTATGACCCGCATAGGTGTCTGACGACCATGATCTCTGATTGCCCGAAGGTTGATTTTCCCCAGGAGAAGGTGAGCCTCGCGCCCTCCAACCTCTGTAGCACCTTCTCGCAGTCATCGATGTGTGTCGCCACGAATTTCCGGCACCCGTCCGGTCCGATTGTCTCGTCCTTTTCCTCCACCGGGCATTCCTTGATCGTGATGTCGTCCAGAAACGGCATGGTGATGTCCGGGATACAATCCCTCAGCACCTTGTTCATTGCGTTCACCATGTGAGCCACCGAGTTCGTCCCTCCTTGTGGTAGGGTACACATCCGTACTAGGCCGAGAGGAGTTCGCATTGTCGTGATGTCTCTGCTCTTTATGGCTAGCTGGAACTGATCGTACCCCGAGTAGAGATCACCAACCGAGTAAATCGACCTTCCGGCGAAGGCCTCCACGAACTCGTCTATTGTCGGTCCGATTCCTGCGTTTGGAATGGTCACCTTGTTGACCGGCTGCAGGTCTTGAATAAAGCACAACGTGCCGTCCTTCGGCACGGTAAACCACCGATTCGAGTATGGGGCACTCGACGGTTCGAGGATGCCCATCTCGACCTTCTGCTTTAACAGCTCCATCAGCTTCGGGATGTGAGCTCTGGGTATTGGAATCGGTTTGAGACTCCACGGCACATGCAGTACCATGAATATCACCATCGGTTCCACGATTGTCGGGTCTACGCACCCGATCTCCTCCGGTGAGAATGTGAAAGCCTTCCCGTGCCTTCCGAGCATTTCCCGAAAACGGTCCTCTTCCGCCAGCAGTAGGAAGCCGCCCCCACCGATTTTGAGCTCGCGTAGCATTATGTCAGTGAACGTGTGTCCTATGCGGGCCGGATTTCGTAAACTCGGGTCGGACGCAACCCCCTTTATTCGCAACTCGCTGCCCTCCGGCAAGGGAGCCGCGACTGGCCTCACCTTCCGGTCCACAGTCTTGTACCTCGTGTCCACCCGGGCCGTCCGATCCGACTCGAGCCCTCTACTGAAGTCCGCGATGACTTCGTACATCCTTTCCGAACATACCGGAATCGTCCAGTCCTCTTTAAGGACTCCTCCGACTACCTCTCGCAGCTCCCCCAAGGTATCGTCGAAAGAGACTGCCTCTACGGCTCCGTTGATTTCCTTTCCAAGGCCGAGGATACCACATGCCTGAAGTCGCTCCTCCACCCTTTTCTTCTTCCGGCCAACAACGTCGACTATCGTACACCCTCCATTGTCGGAGAATCAAAATTTCCTACTTATAGTACAGGTCTTCTTCGCTATCGTACACTTGTGGGGTTTTCCCGGAGTGTCCGGACTATCGCGGCCCCACGCCTTGATAGCCCTCTCTAAAAATCCTCTCGGCTTTCACCCCCGAGGGTCTCGCGGTTCCGCACATGGTTCGGTCTCACCGTCAGGAACTGGACCGAGTGACGCCCATCCTGGCTCTTGACCCTTGCATAGGCCGAGCCGTTGTCCAGCACCTTGGTCTCCATCCGTGCTGCCGTGATGTACGGTTCTCCTAGTATAACCGGATGTGAGGACGTCTCTTGCACGAAGAAGTGCTGGTCAATCTCGACATCACCGATCTTTACTCGTACATTCGGGCAGGCTCCATGCAGTTCTTCGGTGGCACGCGTCGTTGCCCGTATTTTCCACCCGTGATTGGTGTTGATCGGCCATTTCCCCTTCTTGTAGAAGTCCATGAACATCAAATTGATTTCTGAACCGTGGTCCACCAACGCCACCACTGGTTCATGAACATCTCCGATCTTCACGGGGGTCTCCGTGGTCGCTCTGGCCCAGTGAGGCCTTGAATAGTGGCTCTCCGCCAACTCGTCTTCTAGTGCCATGTCCTCTATGTGCGTCGTCCGCACCTCCACCGGCTTCTCCGGTTCTGTCTCCGTCGACAGCCTCTTCCTCTTCACCAAGTCTACGATGGAGTCGTGGAACTCTTTCTTGGCGATCCCGAGCACTTCCCTTAGCGACAGTTCCACCTTGTTGTCGAGGATTCGTTCTTCCAGGACCTTTCGCAGGTCCGTGGACCTTTTGATTTCTGTGCCCAGCCGGTACCCGCCCTTCTTGGGATTATCCTGGGCGTCGGTTACACCGGCCTCATTCCGCCTTTGCCCGAATCGAGTTTCATATCGTTGCGAGGGCCCGGCCCCTCCGATTTTCCCTACCCGCTTGTCCTCCACCAGAGCCTCGTAGTTTTGACAAGCGGCTTCGACGAAGCCCGTCTTTTCTTCCACCGGGTTACTCCACCCGGTTACCTCCCGGACCCGTTTTTCCGCGCGGTCCGCCTCTTCTTTCCTTAGTCATGCGCTGGCGAGGCCTTCTATTATCGTCGGCCAGAACCCGTCTTTGTTCGTCTTCGGGGCCTTGCCACCTCCGACCCGAATACCAACTGACGCCGAGTAGTGGACGGTCTCCGCATGACGAGCCGCCGCCTCCTCCATCAACCTTTTCATACCCCCCGTCTGACGTTCAAGTTCAGGGCCCTTCGGGTCTCGTTGGCGTGCACCCGACCGTTCCACAGGTACACCACGTTGCTCCTCATCGCCTCGGCGAAGTCCCCGCAGTCCTTCCGGATGTGGCCAACCGCGTCACACCACATGCACTTGTTTTCAGCCAGAGGTCGTCAGTCACGGGCCTGTTCGCCACCATACCTCTGTGCCTGGGCGATCTGGAGATCCTTTACCATCCGCGTCAGTTCCTCTAGAGCTGCTCCCCCGGTCGATCCCTTGACCATGCCGGTCGAAGCCGATCCAGTCTCGAGCCAATCTCGGGTCTCTTCCCTTCGCGTTGGTGGTGTTGGCTCAAGCTTCCTTGCTGCGACAGAGCCCGCCCCTGTCGATCCTTTGTCAACCCATTCCCGTCGTTTGTCGAAACGGCCACAGACCCTCTTCACCACGGCCTAGTCGGCCGCCAGCCCGTCATCAGTCTCCAATAGGAGGCCTACTTGCTCCCGATCCCGCTCGTCAACTGACTTAACAAACAATAGGACACGACTTGTGTCCAGAATGGTCCGGTCAAGCACCGAGAGGCGCGCGAAGCATTCCTCAAACTCTCGGAGGAGCACCGACGCGTTCCTTCCTTTGTTGGGGGTCTCCACCCACTCCATGAAGTCCCGCTTCGAAAGTCAAAGCGCATCTTCAAGCCCGTATTTTTCGAGGAGCCAACCTTCGAACTCCTCCCAGGTCCGACTCTCGGCCCGTACCTCGAGCACCTCCGTATGGATGCCCGGCATCGCCACACGAGGGAATCTGGCAAGACGCCTCTCTTCCGGAATGTCCCTCATTACCATCTCAGCCCCGTAGGACGCCAAGTAGCTCGTAGCATCCTTCCCACTAAACCGGCCGATCGTACCGACAACCGCCTCGATAGCCCTATCAAGGGTGCCGGTGCCTTCGCGCGCACTCACTATACGGTCCACAGCCGAAGCCATGGCTTCTGCAAGGTCCGACCCCCTCATCTTCTACTCCTCTGCCGCCTCTTCACGTCGGGTTCACCAAATATGTCGTGTTTGTTACGCGCGTGCATGGAGAACAAGGCAAGACCACTGGGGTCTTGGACCGAGGAATAGGTGAGAAAAGGGAGAGAGAGAGAGAGAGACGCTCACACACGTATAGACAAAGAAGCGCACGGGGACGCGGCTCAACAACACAGGAGACACAAGTCGAGAACACTAGCTTATGTATATAAATATGTGTATGTATTAGTATGTATGCAGACGATTCGAACGGTTACAGCCGATCAGGTCGGCGAGATGGATGTCGGCGCCTGATCACCCACACACGCAGGGGAGCAAGATGGAGATTCTGCCAGAAGCACACGGGCGTTCCACGGAGCAGAATCAGCCTCCTTAGAACCTGCGCAAAAGAAAGCTATGGAGAACGACAGAGAAGAAGAGCTCGGTCCCAGTCCGACAGCACTTCGTCCCCTCTAGCACGCCCCCTTCTCTCCCCGTCTCCCTCTCTTTTATAGCTCAAGGAGGGAGGCCGTTTCACCCGTTTACATCACATTAATTCTCTGTCCTTTTTGGACAGAGATACTCCTCGATTTCCCCTATAGAATATTGCTACCTAGGGTTTGACCTTTGTGCCTACCTATCTACTATACAACAAGGGGCATGCCCACGTGTAAAGGCCGGTTCACACACGCTATACACGGTTTGCACCTGGGGATGGTTTTCTTCACGACAACGTTTTGTTCGTTGATTCAGCTAACCCATTCGCTTGCGGATAGTATGGCGTGCTCCATTTATGGACAACGGCATAGAATGTCGTCAGGCTTTCAACTACTTGGCCGAGAAAGTGTCCCCCTTGGTCGCTTATTAATTCGATTGGGCATCCGTAACGGCACCAGATGTACTCGTATAGAAATTTTGTCGTTGACGCAGCGGTGTTGTCTCTTAAGGCTTTGGCCTCCACCCATTTCATGCACTAATCCGTCGCCACGATGACGTACCAATTACCTGTTCTCATTGCCGGTGGTTTGAACGGTCCAACAAAGTCCAGCCCCCACTTCTGGAATGGCTCGAGTGGTAGTACAGGCTGGTGTGGCATACGAGCCTACTCCGTTCGCTGGCCCGTTCGCTGGCATAGGTCACATTCTTTTGCGTACCGTACCGCATCTCTTAATGTCGTTGGCCACCACTAAGGCAACCCCCCTTTGGAGACGGAGTTGAAGAATGATACGCAAATGTGCAAGCCATAGCGACTAAGTGCAAGAAATGGCGAAACGTGAAAATGACGGTGAAGATGTTGGAGGAAGTCTATGGAGGAATGCATGAATGGCAACAATGTTTGTGCGAGGTTGCGATTAGTGTCCATGTGTGTGTTTCCGAAAGCGATTAGCGACAATGTGCGTGTTCTCAAAAGCGTGCTGCAAGATGCACAGCTGGGCAAACAACAACGCAAAGGGAACCGGTGCCAGCACGACCGGAAAGAGAAGCCCACCAGGAGAGTGTGGAGAAAGCCGCAGTGTGTGGAGCGAAGACCGGCAGGATGTGCTGAGAATGCACGGGCAATGGTTCCAGAAGAAACAACATGGAGAGAGTCGGAACTAGAATCAGAACAAGAACCAAAGTTGGTTAACACCGAAGGGCCATAAAAGGCGGAGAACGAGATGCAGATGCAGACAAGACATTGACAACCAGAGAAACCAGCAGCACTAGAAAGACACAGTAGGAGGCACCAAACGTCGGACGCATTGGCCGGGATATGGTGACAACACCCAAAGCGGCGGCAGCCAGAGTGACGACCGAAACGACGACAAAGCACGTCTGGAACAGTTGCAGTCGCAGTCGGATAAGCATCCCTGACACAGACTGGCCGGAATGGGCCGGACAAATGAACAAAATGTCTGGTTCTGAAGGAACGGCGACACCGATGCTGAAAAGCGCCAGAACGGAGGCGGCCGGACCTGATGACGCTAGACAACAACGAAGATGTAGATGGACAAACAGTAGGACGATGGCCAGACAGAGTCAAAGAGCGACGGAGACGACAGCCAAAATGCACAACAATGGCAACGGCAACGGCCAGACGATGGAACATCGACACCGAAAAGCTACGGAGCCGGACGACGAAGAAACGACAGAGACGGTTGGATACAAAGACACGTCTAACAAAGTTAGCCAGAACGGTCCAGACTAAGACGGCTCGATGGCCAGAACAATGACACCGACACAAACGGACACAAAGAGCCAGGAGGACGAATAGCCGGAACAGACTAGAAGAGACAACTGAACGGGCCAAACAAATGAACACAATGGCCGGATCAAACAAGCAGTCAAAGAGCGGCCGGAACAACGATGATGACGGCAGAATAGGGGCGGCGACCGGAAAGCAGCCAGTTGCGGTCGAGGCGGCTAAAATGCGTAGAAGTGGCAGAAATGCAATCAGAATGGCCGGAGTAGCTGAAATGCGGCCCAACAGTGATGGTCGTACATAACACAACTACCAACGGCCACAATCGGAAGCATTAAACGGAGAGAGATAACATCCCGCCAAAGGGAGAAGGCCGTTGATGGAGGCGTCTACATAGTCAACGAAGGCCAAGACAACGACTGAACCGAACTGACAAAAACAGCGAGCACAATGGACATAGTGATGGTGGAAGCAAAAAGAAATACGAGAAAAGAAGGTGGAGAAATAGAGAGAAGAAGAAATAGAGAAGAGAGAAACAAGAACTGTCTCTGACAGAGACAAGACGAGATCTGCATACAAGAAGAGAAAGAAGAGAGACAGGAAAAAGATGGACAGACAGAAAAGAGCGGGAGAGGCAAAACAGAAAAAAAAAAAAAGGAATGAAGAAAGAAAGAAAAGAGAGGGGCAAAAAGGAGATAGGGGTATCGAATATAATTATAAAAACCTTGAGGGTACATAATTTTATAAAAACATAAGGGTACATATACAGTTTTCAAAACCTAAGGGCATTGTTATTCGTTTAGAAAATTTGAGGCTAAAAATACCTAAATTTAAAAACTTATCCACCTAAAGAAATGGACGTGATCAACCAAGACAACCCACACAAAAATTAAAGGAAGAACACACATACATACAACATATTTTTGACGACCTGAATGATTTTACAAAGTTCGTAAGTCGATAGAACGAGAATGTTCGTGTCGCGGAAGATTTGCTGACCGACAAAGATGTTCAAGTCAAGCATTCCGATCAAGGGAGTTGATCGTTGAAAGGACCGATGGAAGTTCTAGTCGAAGAAATATCATCATCAAGGCATGTGGGATCGACGTGCAAGGCACTTTCCCACGGGCGTGCCATATTGTGTTACCCCGTACGTGATGTACGGAGAATCAATGTGATGAGCGAGGGTTGAATGTTATCATGATGTTGTGTATATGTAGGGGGTATAAATGTAGTTGTGAGTCTATACGTATGTGAACACATGCACACGTGTGTGCATGTGGATGGATACGAGGAGGTGTGAGTGAGTGTCCAGTATGAATGCTCAATGGGGCTTACACCCCTATGTATCTACCCCCTCTTGTACTATTTAACCCCTTATGGGGAATGAATGAAAAATGAATAACCATTTCTCTCTCAATCTCTCTCTCTCTTGTCATCTCTTTCTCCCTCTCTCTCTCCCCTTTAACGTTCAACCCCTTGGGAGGGGGGTGGAGCCATTCTAGGCACCACCCCCACCCCGCAATGCTTCTCTACATGATCTCTCTCACCATCATACTCTCCATCACCATGTCTATCTTCATTAATCTACCATGATTGTTAACCCTATTCCTATCTTTATCATTATCATCATTAACCCTAACCCTAAAACATACAACAAGATTGACATGTCCCTCTATTGGATGTTATTCAGCTCCTGACGAAGCTAAAGCTTGCATGCGACCGTGTTGGTTGCAAAATTCTTTTTGAGGTTTTCCCACGCTTGCTTCGGCGTTTTTGCCTCTCGAATGTAGCCAAGCATATGATCATGAATGTATGATGCTAGACAATACAACACACGGCTTGCGGCCTGCTCCCAAGCGAGATAGTCAGTGTGTGGTGGGTTGGGGTGTGATTAGTGAGCTCCTTCGATGTAGCTCCAATAGCCTTGTCCGACAAGGTATTGATGCATCTTGTACTTCCAGGATGCAAATTTCGTTCTGTTGAGCTTCTCCGTACGAAGAGCGCTTCCCATCTAGGTGTTCATGGCAATTTCTTCTTCTGTTGATTAGTTGGTTCTGTTGATCGTCTGCGTGTTGTGCACAACACAATTGAATAGGTGTGATCAGACAACCACACGCTCTGATACCTTGTAAAGAAATGAAAAGGCAAGGGTGGTTGTAATGCAGCGGAAGATAAGTGTGTGTGTGTGTGTGTGTGTGTGTGTGTGTGTGTGTGTGTGTTGTAGGAAATGGACAAGGCCGTCAGTGCGGAAGAGATCACAACATTTTGAATCGATGAGGAATAAATTACCTGCGTATGAGAGAAGGAAGAACAGAATACGTAGATTGAGAGAGAGAGAGAGAGGCACAAAGAATATGTCTATTTTCATAAAAGGGCAACCGTTACAACAATGAACAACCAACCTTTACAAAAGGTTACAAGGTCACTTTATATAGTGACTCACTTAGGGCAACTGCCCTTTATGTTATTTACAGAAATAGCCCGAACTTGGGCTCTCTAAGAGGATAGTGTGAATACGTCCATTATACATTTGTATTCGACACTCCCCCGTAATGGGCATATACATGGGCTATCTAAAAGAAATACAGGTATAGGCATAGGTTCTCGGACGGATCGGTTTTGTTCGAATCGGCATGATCCGAAGACAGAGAACTGATGTTTGTTGTCCGAAACCGTCCTGCACTATGTCCGGCTTCAATCGGACCGATATGTTGTTACGCCCATCTGTTGCCGAAGAGACCGGAACCGGTCTGCCGAAAGACACTTGGTCATTCCATCTGCGACATTATCGGTTGTGGATATCTTCTCTAAACTGATTTTCCCAGAAATGACGCAGTCCCGAACGAAGTGATATCGAACTTCGATATGCTTGGAGGCGTTGTGATGAACCGGATTTTTCAACAAAGCAACAGCACTCTGACTGTCGCTGTAGACAACTGGAGCCCAGTCGGAGTCGACTTGCCGAAATGTGTGCGCCAGCCGACCGAGCCATAAAGCTTCTTTCGCGACGTCGGAGGCAGCTACATATTCTGCTTCGGTCGTTGAGGTGGCGGTGCACTCCTGAAGTTTCGACTTCCACGAGATTGCTCCATTGCCGAATTTAAAGCAATATCCGGTTGTTGACTTGCGACTGTCCACACAGCCGGCGAAGTCCGAGTCGGTGTAACCGGCTACGCTTGAAGTTGAGTTCGGACCGAAAAGGATGTCGTGGTCTTTTGAGCCGGCTAAATATCTGAACACATGCTTGACTGCGTTCCAGTGCGATCGGCCGGGATTGTGCATAAATCTGCTGATGACTCCTACGGCGTGAGAAATATCAGGCCGTGTCGCGACCATCGCGTACATCAGAGAGCCTACTGCCGGTGCATACGGTACCGACTTCATGTCTTCCCCCTCCAGACCGGATGTCGGGCAGTCTCGCTGAGAAAGCCGAAGATGAACGGGGAGCGGGGTCGAAGCAGACTTGGCCAATTGCATGTTGAAGCGTTCCAAGACACGTCCGATGTAGTCAGTTTGAGACAGAAAAAGCTGTCTTTTGGCGCGATTCTGACTAATCTTCATTCCGAGTATGTGTCTTGCCGGACTGAGGTCCTTCATGGCAAATGTCAATCGCAATTTCCGAACGAGTTCGGTGAGCTCTCCGGTATGCCGACCGGAGAGTAGCATGTCGTCCACGTAGATGATGAGGAAGACGGGAGAACCGTCTGAAGCTGTTTTGGTGAAGAGGCCGTGGTCTTCATCGCTCTTGGAGAAGCCGACCGACTGGATGAAGTCGTCGAACTTCTTGTACCACTGTTGGGGTGCCTATTTCAGGCCGTAGAGACTCTTCCTGAGTCGGCAAACTAGATGTTCCTTACTGGTGGCCACAAAGCCTTTCGGCTGCTCCATGTAGATTTCCTCCTTTAGATCACCGTGGAGGAATGCCTTTTTCACATCTAGCTGAATCAGCTCCAAATTGTCGGCAACCAAAACACCGAGCATGAAACGAAGGGTGGTCATTTTCACCACTGGTGAAAAGATTTTGTCGAAGTCGACGCCATATTCCTGTCGAAATCCCTTCGCAACTAATCTGGCCTTGTACTTTGGGGTGGTCGAGTCAGACGTCTCCTTTAGTCTATAGACCCACTTGCAAGGAAGAGCACGTCGGTTCTTCGGTAAGTCGACCAGATCCCAAGTTTTGTTGGCGTGGATGGAGTGCATTTCCGACTCCATTGCCAGATGCTAGGTGGCTGAATCGGCAGCTGCCGATGCTTCTTCGTAGGACGTCGGTTCGTCGGCGTCGGTGAAGAAAATGTCGGGAGAGTACCTCTCCGGAGGTTGCGACAGTCTCTCGAATCTTCGAGGTATGACTAGGCTGGTCGCACCGGGTGTCGATGTCCGATGGTCGGAAGCCGATCCATTCGGTTGTGCCGAATCTGTGGATTCGGGGCGAGAGAAGTCGGTTACCCGTGAAACCGGTCTCGTGTTGTGTGTTGGGCCGTCATGAAGGGTTGGCACTTCGGAAAATATTACCCTTCGGACTTCAATAGGCCTTTCGGCCGTTTTGTGCATAGTCGACTCGTTGAACACGACGTCCGAACTTCAGACGATTTGCCTGTGCTCGGGGTCCCAGAGTCGGTATCCAATCTCACCGTCGGGTCCATACCCGAGGAAAACGCATTTCCTTGATCTCGGTTCGAGTTTTCGGCGGTCGTCTTTCGGTATGAGGGCGTATGCCTCGCAACCGAAAATCCTCAGCTTATCATAATTCGCTTTCTGCCGTTCCATATTTCCTGAGGTATCTTAAGTCCTAGAGGTCTACTTGGTGACATATTGATTATGTGTACTGCCGTGAGTAGAGTCTCTGCCCAGAAGCCATCCGACAGTCCGGAGTGTTGGAGCATGGATACAACGCGTTCTTGAATCGTCTGCTTCATGCGTTCTGCGATTCCGTTCTGCTCCGGACTATATGGTGCCGTATATTCACGTCTAATGCCGCGTTCTCGGCAAAATTTGACGAATTCATCAGATTTGAACTCACCTCCATTGTCGGTTCGGAGACACTTCAGTTTCCGACCGGTCTGGTTTTCGACCATTGCGAGCCAATCTGAGAAGATCGAGAAGACCCGATCTTTGGTTCTGATGGGGTAAGCCCACACCTTCCGAGTCGATTCGTCAATGAAACTGACGAAGTACGAGGCACCACCGAGTGATTGATGTAGCATCGGGCCACAGACGTCCGAGTGGACCAAATCGAGCGGGCTCGACTCTCTTGGTGCTGATATCGGGTGTGATGCGGCTACCTATTTGATGTACTGGCAATGCTCACAAAACTGATGGTCCGAGAAGGAGAGTTTCGGGATGTATCCGGCTCTGGATAGGTGCGTGATGTCGGCCTTGCTGAGGTGTCCAAGTCGTCCATGCCATAAGGATGACACAGGGATATCTACTAGAAATAAGTCACCCTCTCTGAGTGTGACATACAAAGGGTACAATGAGTGTACCTTTGGTCCTCTAGCATGCAGAAGGTTCCCTTTGTGGAGTGTCCACCCTCTTGATGAGAAACCAGCACAGATGCCAGCTTCATCAAGTTGTCCGACGGAGATCAAGGGTCGTGAGAGCTCAGGAACGTGTCGGACGTCGTGTAGTACGAGTGTAGAGCCACCCAGAAGGTTGAGCTCTACGGTGTCGATTCCGATGATAGCACAGTGCTGCGAATTTCCGACTCGAACTGAGTCGGAGTGCCGGTCCGAATATTTCCGAAACTGTGATCGGTGAGGTGTCATGTGATACGACGCGCCCGAGTCCAGAAGCCATGTGCTCGATTCCTCAGTCGTAAGCAGAACTTCTGATTCGACTGGATTCTCTTTGGAAAATATGTTCGGGTCAGTCGTCAATATCTCGACTGAAGAGCCGACGTAGTTGACTTCCTCATGTCGGTTACTCCTCTGATCAGCTCTCTGAGCTTTGTCTGTCTTTGACTTGAGTACCCGACAGTCGGCTTTGATGTATCCCGGTTTCTTGCAGTAGTTACAGATTCGGGTTTCCCGGGACTTGCTGCGGCTTCGCTGATTTGTCGGCGGTCGGGAAGAACTTCTTCCCCAGTTGTTCGATCGGTCGGTCGAACCTTGTACTACATAGGCTTCTTCTGCCGAGTCTTTGGTGAAAGACTTTCTCCGAGCTGCTTCAGTCAGGATTGCACTTGTGACTTCGGAGTACTTGATGGCAGTCGTAGAAGCGTTGCACACAGTTGTAACGAAGGTTTCCCAAGAGGAGGGGAGACTGCTCATGAGTATCATTGCTCTGAGTTCATCCTCGATTGTCGTCCCCTGTGGCGAGATTTGGGAGCTCAAACTTTCGTACTCGTTAAGGTGTGTCTGAACCGAATCGGAGTCTTTCATCCTCAAGTTGTAGAGACGCCGGATCAAAGACATCTTCGTTGAGGCGACCTTCTTTTCGTAGGTTTCCAACAGCTTCTTCCAAAGTTCGAAAGCTATCGTGCACGATTGCACTGTGAAGTACACTGACTCCGACAGGTGCATCCGAATCGTGGCGCGGACGATTCTATCCAGCTTCTGCCACTCATTTGCCTTGTATATTTTTGGAGCAGTTTCATTCTCAATCGGATCGATCTGACCCTTGACTATAAGATAGTCCTGCATTTGCTCCTTCCAAAAATTGAAGTTCGAACTGTCGAACCTCCTTAGACTCATTTCCGATGAGCCGGATGTTGATGCCATCAGATTCGGTTTCGGTTGATGAAGCTCGGTTCAGAGTTGACTACGAACCTTGTTGGAGTGCAGCCGGTCGGCTCACCCGGTATCATTCTAGTCGGATTTGAACCCAAGTCGGTTTCGAATATATGTATTGTTGAACTTGCTCGAATTGACTCCGGTAACTTGAGGGACAGAGCCGACTGGTCTTCCCGAATGTTGTCGAGTCGGAGTGAGCCCGGATCGCTTCCGAATATATATGCCAAATACCGATTATTGAAACCGATTGTCTGGACCGATTCTACTTCGGGTGACTGCAGCGACAAGAGAGACAGATCCAATTGATCCTCCCGAATGTCGATCAGCCGGATGAAGCACGAATTGGGGTTGTTATCTTGAGACCGATCTGCACCGAGTGGTTACAACGGGCGGCGAGCAGCGTTCGGTGACCTGTTCGGATGCCGTTTAACCGAGTGGAGCACGATCGTGTCAATGTTGCACAAGGGGATTTCACCTCGAGCGGTTATGATCACGAGGAACAGAGTACAGCCAGCTGGCTTACTCCAAGCAAAGATGATCTAACGCGATGAGATGCAAGCCTCGTTTTTCTTCTTCTCTGTTTCTTCAAATACAAAACAAAAAAAAATAGAATGTTGTGATCCAAAGATTCGAATGGCGGCCGGCAGCGGGATGAAGGACATCCAAGCTCTGATACCAAATGTAGGAAATGGACAAGGCCGTCAGTGCGGAAGAGATCACAACATTCTGAATCGATGAGGAATAAATTACCTGCGTATGAGAGAAGGAAGAACAGAATACGTAGATTGAGAGAGAGAGAGAGAGAGAGAGAGAGAGAGAGGCACAAAGAATATGTCTATATTCATAAAAGGGCAACCGTTACAACAATGAACAACCAACCTTTACAAAAGGTTACAAGGTCACTTTATATAGTGACTCACTTAGGGCAACTGCCCTTTATGTTATTTACAGAAATAGCCCGAACTTGGGCTCTCTAAGAGGATAGTGTGAATACGTCCATTATACATTTGTATTCGACATGTGTGTGTGTCAACAGATGAGAGAGAGAGAGAGAGAGAGAGAGAGAGAGAGAGAGCTTAAGACAGAGATAATCAAACTATATATTACATAAGACTTCCAACACTCACTAAGTTACAATGAGTTGGTTTATATACCAACTAAGCTAGGGCAAGCGCCCTTTCTGCTATTTACAAAACTAGCCTAGTATGTCCATGGGCTAGTGTGAACCTATTCCTATGGGAAGTTGAGTTCGATTCTCAACAGCCTTAAATAGGATTTTGTACTTTGAACTTAAGTGGGATACATTCTAGATCCCTCACTACCAAGTTCATTTAATATAGGACTTTCACCCTTGTACCTATATTCTCTCCTCACATGTGCACCCTTGCACATGAGATGTATATATACCTCATTATAGGCATTTTTGTAACTTGATGCTTTTTAATATAAGTAAGAGTTCTTTAAGCTACACTTTTGTTAATCATTCCCCAATTTTCTCTTATTGTTCATAAGTGTATTTCCTCTCTATCTCTCATTCAACTTCCTCTTTCACACACACACACACACACATCACATAGTCTTCCGTTGCTTAATCACATACGTGATTAACTACTCACATAATTAGACACTAATTAACCCATAGTTACCTAATTAATAATAAATGGCTACAACCAAAAGTGCCTAGATTCGTAAGTTAATCTCTCGATTTACAAAATTCGATGTACCTACAATCATAGAGAGCATTTCAAATTGATTATACAGGTTTATGACACCCTCAACAATGTTCCGAGAGTAGTTTCTTTTGGGCGCACTCTCGAAGACCAAGGTGAAGTCTAGTTTTGGATCCTCCTAGAAGAAGCATTAAACAATTTTGAGTACATGCAATATGAGTTTCTAACCAACTTCCCCAACCTAATGTGAACCTTCCACCCTATCTACATAAATAGGTAATCTAGGGTTTGGAGGGGGAATTGTACAATTCGTGTATTATACAATTGTAATTGTGAATATAAGATTACACTTCGTTGCCACTTTTGATGTTTGTTTTGACCAATGTTTCTCTTGTCTCTATTTTGTTTTGATTTGTCCATCTATCTAGTTTTTAATATATGGCTAAAGGCCCTTTTATTCCCATCAAGTATTATTGTAATGTCATTGCATTACCATACACATGTTGTTGTACATGAGATTGAACTCCAATAATAAGAGGATCAATTTGGCACAATAAAGTAGTCCACATTGTGAATGAAGGTCATATGTCAAGGAACATCAAAGCCTTAAAATAGCAAGCCATATGATTTTAACAAGTGTCATAACAATCCTAACAAATTTCGCGTTACATTAAGACATTTTATTTTTTACCATTGTGTACATATGCCTTAATAATCCACCCTCCATGTTTAGGATTGGAAGTTATAGGTATCTCGCTCAAGTTAATTGTGAACAAAGGAAGCATCAAAACCTTGAGGGATGAAGGGATTTCTAGTATCCAACATCCAAACATACCTAACATGCCTAGGAATGAGGACCCAAAAGCATCATATTATACCAACCTTCCTAATTGAGAGAGGAAATCCTAGGAGGTTTCATGATGCAATTTCCACCATTTGTACAATAGATCTAGTTAAAATATAATATGCAATGTTTATATTCGATTCTTCTTAACAAAAGGAAACGTAGAGATAGTCTTATAAGTTATTTGGATAATTACCATCAATATATCACTCAGTAGTTGGGAACCAATGGTTCCTTGTAATGATGTAACTTAATCATTACCATGTTACAATGTTGTCCCCATCTTGCGATCATTATAAGAACTAAAACTAAATTTAAGTATTATGAAATTAATAGTAAAAATTGCTTTGATAACTCAATATGAATTTATATAAATTGGTAGATGTTGGATACCGATTTTGTGTTTGAACAAGAAACCTATGTTCAAATGTTCATATTAAAAATATGTGAATATACGTTGTTTCACTTTTCGAGAGGGATTAATTAGTTCACACTCTTCTATATGTATACATATATTTACACACTAGTTGTTCTTTGGGGGATGGGTTTTGGGGCTACTATAATCCGCATTGAAATTAACATTACTTGATATGCCATTATCGTGTGCAATCCTCCACTTATATTGACGAGTTTGATAGAGGTTTGTATTTCTATCCTTGTGGCTAATATTTAGAACCTTTCGACCTTGTTCTGTTGCCTTTTCTAGCATGTTTTTCTGGCTTCTCAATATCCTCTGATGCCCTTGTGCATGATCAGTATATTCACTATTGATGATCAGAAACCTCCGCAATAGTCTTTTAAGAAGTTTGCCAGTTCCATTATTTGCACACGATAGAGATTTGAGAAAGTAATTGTGAGGATTAAGGAGAAATGATCCTCCTTGTTTACGTTGAAGAGTTATACTTGAATATTGAGCCTAAGGTAATAGAAAAAAAAAGAAGTTAGTATCATTAGAGCACCACAAGAATGATAATATTCCCTTGTAATACATGAAACTTAAACGAAGAAAGGTCTTTGGTGACAAACTTAGGTTACATCTAGTTTTCTAGAAGATGTGTAAAAGTTGCTTTCTCCTCATGTTAAACGAGTTCATTAACTCGTGCATCTTATTCTTGTTGCTATAGACATACCTTGTCATCGACATTGGACTCTTGTGTTATGTCTTCAGAAGTAATGTAACTTGATGTCCTCATGATGCCTATGAATGAAATATTGAGAAATCATAAGTACAATTGCCAATTATTTTAATATCCAATAGCTCTAGATAACTATTTTTTTATTTATCAAAAATTAGATGGAATTTCTTGAACAACCATCTAAAATCTAATTAGAATCGTTTGTTATATTTTGTAGTTGAAACTTGTTTCTTTTTGGATTATGTAATCATAATGGTTCTAATTGTCAAAGCATGAAAATATGAAAGATGACAATGTGGAGAAACAATATGCATAAGTTATAACTTATAACCATGGATGTATGAGAATATCATAGATAAGTTGGGTTTGACCAATATTCAGTGCATTAATGTCATATACATATAGATCTACTCAGGTTTATTATATAATATAGTATCATGTAAATTATGCACCTTATATAACCAAATGTCTAGACATAGATATTAATGCATTGTCATTGATTTACATGTATCATTGTGCCTCTCTTTCATTAAAATATACAAGGGAGTCACTTGAGTAACTTGGAGCATGTCTGTGAACAAAATGGCCCTAGCATCATAGGCTTTGTAGGTATAAGTTTGTGGCACATACAATAAATTAATAAAGTTAATATTGAGATATGTTTGTTTTAAAAACATCTATAGTATTTCAAGTAGCCTGAAAGAAACACAACGCACGCATCATCGGATAGGTTTACAAGTTATGAAATTGTCAAATTATCACGAAGCTAAAATTATAACTTTCCTTTGTGCTTAACTTTGTGGGATGGGTGTAATATTGCTAATAAATGTTAAGTAAAGGAAAAGGGGAATTGGGGGGGGGGGGGGGGGGGGGGGAGAGATTTTATAGTAACCTATAGACATCATGCATACTAAATTGTGGTGTACATCAATAGACATTTCGTTTGTATACAATGTAATGTACACAATATTATCAAAATTGGTTCATTATCAATCTCTTAAGGTTAATACCTTCTTCATTCCGATACAATTTTGCATTAGTACTCTTGACCATTGGAAGAATCTCAAATACCAAAATGCTTAGGTTAATGTAATATAGAAATAGGAACATTAATGGATAAGGACGAGCAGGGTTAAGATTCATGGCTAATATATAGTTGAAAACGGATATTAATGCCTAAGAGAAAACCTATGATTAAATATAAGACACTTATATTAAGATACAAGATATAAAGAAGTTAGAATCCAAATTAACCAGGAATTATTGGAAGAAGATTGAAAGATGAGTTTGTTATAGTAAGTGTGTTTTTGTCTGTCTTAGAGAGAGACTATATTCAAGTAACTGCGGAAAGCTTAAGAAAGAAGGCAAATATAGGTGCCACTACACTTTGGGATAATGAGTCTAGAGAAAGGAGTTATCAAGCTATATGTAGAAAAAGATGACTAGCTTGATTATAGATAGATGAATAGATTGATTGATCGATTGATTGATAGATGGCTTATCAATGGAGACACACACACACCCAGAGAGAGAGAGAATGTGTGTATTTATGTGTTACATATATATTACCAATGAACCATAGTGACATCTTAGCAAGCAAGCAAAAGCGCGTACCTTTTAAAACTTCCCTCAAACCCTCATTAATTTTTCCAATGATTCCTTAAGGAGAATTTCTTTAGTCAAACTCTAATCTTCAAAAAACTCAAAAAGGTGAATTTGGTTGATCCCATGACCAACAACCCTCCACACAAATCCCACCTCCATGTATTTCTTTTGTCTTTGCCATATGTTCACACCCTAGCTCCTCCATGTGTCTCCAATTATTCACATCGTAGGCCCCATGTGTCCCCATGTATTCACACAAACCCCAACCTTGTGTGCCACCTTATCTTTATCTCCATTTGTATTCAAACCATGGTCCCCGTGTCCCCACTTGTATTCACAACATAGCCCCATTTGTGTCTATCTCTATTTGTATCACACCTTGCCCCCACCCCCGGCATAGACACATCACAAGACAATTCCTTCCTTGATCAATTATTCAACATCCTTTTGACATTCTTACTTGCATCACTTTTTAATTGTCATGCCCTTTTTTGGGCTAACTTGAAGAGTCAAGGTTGCATACCTTACAAAACATGTCACTTCTTACATCATTACTTTCTTTCAATGAAAGCTGAGGATGTTTGTACCCACAATCTAGATTCAATTACCAATGCTCATAACAACAAGAGAGTCAAGTAGCTAGCAATAGTATTGTTTTTTATATGATTTGTGCATGTTCTTATCTAGTTAAAACTCTGCGTATTTAATTCAACAAACTATCCAAATAGATCACCTTAAAATAACTTGACATTCTCTTAATCATGGATGCTCAAGTTTGGCCTCTTAGACATCAAGTAACCTTGTGTTAGTACTTTTTTATGATGCCGAAACATAGCCATGTACATATTATACAATTCTCTTACCATTTTAATCTATAACTTGCAATGCTCTTTCATGCATCCTTATCACACATGTCAATCTATCACGTCTATATTATACATCTCATGATGCAACGCATGTGACCAACAATTACAAAATATTTACTTTGTTATACAAGTTTTGTTTTATCATAGTACCCTAAAAAACTCAGAACTTCTCAATTTTCTTTCAAGTTGGGATTGCTAGAGTTCAGCTCAATTCTCAAATTTAGGGTTTGGAATATATAAATGTATAACTATGTATGTATGTATGTATGTATGTATGTATGTATGTATGTATGTATGTATGTATGTATGTATGTATGTATGTATGTATGTATGTATGTATGTATGTATGTATGTATGTATGTATGTATGCATGCATGCATGCATATGATTTCTTTCCTTCTTTATGCCATTATACATATTGAGTATCCATTACATTGATTTATAGATGCTTCCTCGTTGGGGTATCTTGATCCTTCAGTAAAACTTGGGAAATAATATATTCTATTTCCTTTCAATGTGTAGATCACAACAAGCAACAATTTAATCAATATTTTGTTTCAATATTATGTGAAGCCATCACTTTCTATCCTTAGGGCCCAAAAGAGATTCATTTTCTATATGAAGTTTGCCACTTAATGGTTTTGTATCTATGGTGACTTATTTGTGTGATTGATAAGCTAGTAACATGTTGAACTATCCATGCAGACACAAATGGTTACTATGTGTGCTCATTACTAACCATAAGTTAGCACCTACATGTCTTTTGAAGCTATGTAGAAAGCATAATGACATGGATACATGTATCCATGTTAGGTGAAGCAATATCACTCCATGTGCAATTATTCAATATCATACAGTTATTTATAGACTCAAGGCACACTAAAAAGGTAATATGTTCATGGGAATGAGCCTTACAAGCCTCTACTTTATATGCTAGAGACTATTGTCATCCTCATAAACTTGAGGCTCAAAGCAAAGAAAGAAAGTAATTTTTTCATGAGAATGAGCCTATAAACTCAACTATTTGTGCTAGAGACCATTGTCACACTCATAGGTTTTTGTTTAAAGTAATCATATAGGTTGACACATTCTTCGTATAAGCTTATTTGCCTACATTTTGTAATGTTTCTTTTTTCTAACATCGATGTTTGAAGTTCGAAACAAATTTAATTATCATAAAATTGGTGTACATGAAGGCATAGATTACATGTATTTAGTGGTCGAACTATGTTTCTTTTTAACACTAATGTTTGACGGTCTAAACAAATTTAATTATCATAAAATTGGTGTACATGAAGGCATAGATTACATGTATTTAGTGGTCGAACTATGTTTCTTTTTAACACTAATGTTTGACGGTCTAAACAAATTTAATTATCATAAAATTAGTGTATATGAAGACATACATTACATATACATATGTAGTGGTTGAACTGAGAAAAGATGTCATTCATGATTCAACAACTATCTTGAATAAACATGTGACGACACATGATAACAATGGTGTATCTTTCCACTATCAACAATTCCACGTCCAAGCCTACAGCTTGATAGCACTAGTATGTATGTATAACTACCAAAAAGGTTTTGGACCAAACTAGCATTTGTAAATAGTGATAGTAGTTGTACTACTTAGAGGTACTTGAATATGCATACTACATCAAATGTTCTCCTATTTATTTTGTAACAATTGAATTATTGTTTTGATGAAAAGAGAAGTACCACCTACCCTGCAAAAGGAAAGTACTACATGACCTAGGTATGTGCTCAATCTACAAGTCTAGCAATTTATAAACTCTCTAATATTGCACAATGTTGCATATGTAATATAGTGACCAAATCAATCCAATGGTTTTGGAAACTTGGAAGGGTACCTACTACCTATGGTGCAAGGTACTAGAGACCTATGGAAATTTTAATGACAACACGATAGGCTTGAGAATTAAATATGAGAATGGTAATCATAAGCATCTCTTTTGTACTTTGGAATTGATTTCGGTCTCATAAACTAGGCATGGAAATTCGTAGAAATAATGAGTGAAAATTTACCAACCCCAAACCTATGTTTGTAATCCCTTACCCCTCAACTATCTCCCATGGGGGGTGCACAAGTGTGACCAATAGTTGGAGCTCTCTAGGAGGCCAACCTCATGCATCCAGGTTCTAGATATGTAAATATAGTAAAACGAATTATAATATAATAGATTGGTATATTTGCTTGGATCTGTGAGTGTATATGCACACATGTTTTGCATCTTTACAAGTACGGTATATAAAGGTAACCATTGAATTGTGTGTGTACATGTTGTAGGGTGAATGTATCTTGGCGGAATTTTCAAAAGCGTGCTTTCAATCTTCTTCAAAAAGTAAAACCTAGGAGATATATGCTCCAATTGTTATTCTCTATACTAATAGGCACCACTAAAGCTCAATATGCATATAAGATCTAACGTTTCATCATGATAAAGGTTTATAGGATTTTAATTACATTGTTTACATGTATGATTTCTCTAATTGCTTCATCCTGTATAATATCGTTACTTATCCATTTGCATCATCTTTACAATCGTTTTAAGGGTTTTCTTGGATTGCTAATGCTGCACAATTTCTCTAGTGGCCATTAGTGAATTATGGAGAAGCAATAAAAAAGATTCATTGTGTTGTGAAGATTAATTTATCCTAGGATACTAGTCCATATAAGCAATTTACGATAATAAAAAGGTTATTACTCATATTTTTTGAACAAAGTAATTATTGTGAAGATACTTCTCAAGTTTAATTTCTTATAATATTACATGTGCAAAATGAAGTAAGTTTTTCTCTCAATCAATGTACAAGTAGGACCATCATGACAAGACATGGAGATCCAACATCTCCAATGTACTATTTCAACAGAGGACATGGTGTGATCTAACAACCCTAATGTTGATTTTGACAAGCGACAGACATTGGTGTCTTCGATTATAACATCCTCGAAGAGATAGTCATGGGGCTCTCCCATAGATTTGTCTATAATTAAATAGAAAGGGGCAAGACAAGTTTAGCCTTCTCCATACACATCTACATTTACTTTTATCAACTTTTAGACTTTTGTCCAAAATTGTAGAATGAAATTCTAATACAGACATTTGCACTTTGAGTTCTAGTTTGTTAATATTTATTCTTTCGACGTCCTTGTTAACTTTATCAACTTTTAGATCTTTGCCCACCTGATCAGAAAATGAAAATTTAATGTCAATACTTCTTCGACTTGGTTTGCACCTTGAGTTCTAGTTCATTACTACTTATTCGTTCAATGTACTTGATGAACCAAGTGTTTTTACCCTGCTACAAAGTAGTAAGTACTTCATGGTTACATTTTTTAGGATTCTTTGAGTTTTGTGATTTAGTCCTTGAGCCTTGAGTTCTAGCTCATTAATACTTATTCTTTCAATATACTTGATCAACCAAGTGTTTTTTCCCTGCTACAACGCAGTAAGTACTTCATGGTTATATTTTCCAAGATTCTTTGAGTTTTGTGATTTAGTCCTTGAATTTCAGAACATTTTAACGTGTAGAACTCATTTAGAGTATACAACACATCCATGCGATATTGGAAATCAAAATGTTCAAATCACACGTGTCAAGTAAATAAAACTTCTTTCCATAAGTAGCCCAACATCGACTCCAAATTAATTCTTGAGTCCCATCTATGATGATGGGTGATTGTCCTGAGCTTTGTACGTTTGTCATGTTCTCAATTAATTTAGAGTCTATGTTACATGTATGTCTATGACTCTATACTAATACTAATTACTAATAGTTACAATATAATTGCATACAAGAGATATCTCCTCGTTGGAAACTTACAATGAATAATCGAAACACCTAAATTTCCAATCTAGCTTCAACATATACATATGTACACGTACACACAATATGGTTTCTCACCCCATCCAACATCATTCTAAATCTCTATAACATAAACATAATCAAAATAGTTGTCAAAGTGCAACCAATAGGTGGAATTTACTTTCACCACCATTGTTGACTTTAAAACATTTTGGGAATTACAATAAATTTGACTTTTACAAATTAGACCTTGAACCATAACTCTCGAAGTACACAAGATAGATCTTTATGTATGTGTGTGTACGTTACGACATAAAACTCCTTTACGATAAACAATTGCCCCATTGATGTATGATCTACTCCCCCATTGTTTTTTCAATCATGTATTTAAAAGTAAGAAAGCAAAGGTGGGGACTCCCTCAATTTAGTCTCAAGTTTGCACGTATGTTCACTTTATTAACATGTTCTCGAAGTTCTGACAAAAATCATAGTAAATTTATGTAATACAAATTTAATATCCAAGAGAATTTGCGATGAATAATCTAACCCCTAATCTAGCTTGGATGCTTGTGCGCATGCGTTCACAATGTGGTTTATTTTATGTCCCATTGCTACTCTCGTGGACCAATTCCGTTTGATCTAAAATAAACCAAAACTAATGACCATTATGGGTGTGACCGACACCATAGGCATTCACACACCCAACACGAGCAATTTTCATACCACACGCTTCTTTGCTAGTAGTAGGAACATGTATAAAATTTATGAAAATGGTATGATAAACAATTAACAAGTCAATATCGATTTTCAATCGAGTTGTCAGCTCGAAAGTGTTGAACCAATTAAGATATTTATCAAAAGTATATGTCGTGACAAAGTCATGATTCATTTTCATCAATTTTGTAGGCATCAAAGTATCAAAGCCAACCAAGATATTGTCATCAAACGTAGACTTGCATCCTTCATCAAGCATTCAAGTATATGCATACACGCTCAAGAAAAGTTGTTATATGTGTGATAGAATTCTAATTGATAGAAATCATATGTCATGGATAAATTGTTAATCACAAGCCTTGAGTGTCATATTGCAAGTTCTGCTACCAAATTGTTGTACATCCAAATCAATCATGTTACTACAAACACTAGAAATAGTCTAGCTACACAAGTGAAATGGATAGATTTCCATATAAGAACCAACCAAGTAATTAAACGAAGATTATTTCGTACATATATCCTAACATTTTTTCTGCTAAAGTTCTCACAACTTATATGGCTTTGCTACATAGCGATCCTTCTAAACATTCGACGAGAATAATGACCACATTTTACAAGTTTGACATAAGTCATGCATGGCTAGGGTCAACATTGGTGGTGAATGTGGTAGAGTGAGGAAGACATGGTTAACCAAGATCTGCCATTGCTCAGTTAGGAGCAATAACATCAACAAGTGAACATCAAAGTGAAACTCTTACCATTAATGTTGGAGAGTAAGACCTTCATTAGATTGACACAAGATGGGAAGGCAAATAGTTTCCTTTATCACAAGGATATTAAAGATGGATGTTAAGCTAGCATAGAAATGAATCCATGATAGCATGTGAAGTGTAATGGCTTCCTTCCAAGACTAACCACTCACATAAGAAATCTTTCACTCTCCCTTGAAAAGTTTTAAGCATTATTAGTTCAAGGGGAAGAGATGTAGATGAGACACATCATTGCATTTGTATGTGTGCGCATGTACACTAGGGAGTGGATCAAGGGGAAGAGATGTAGATGAGACACATCATTGCATTTATATGTGTGTGCATGTACACTAGGGAGTGGAACCACGGGATCATGGACCAAGAGAGATGGCATGTTACATCGTGATGAATACAATGACAACGATGATGGTAAAGATGGAGATATGGATGGGGATAATGATAATGATTATCACGATCATGATCATGATAGAGATGATAAGGACAATGATTTGAGCCTTCCATAGTTCTTTTCTCTCTCTTAAAGGATTAGTGCTAAGTTGTTCACTCTAAGCCTTGCACCAATCTTTTATATTACCTTAATTTCCTTGATTAATGGACGTGTGCTTGTTCTTAAGTATATGTCTTGCTTAGTTAACTTGTTTACATTTTATTAACTTAATCACTAACTTAGTGGAGCGGGGTTCATCTTGAGCGTTTAATTGAATTGTAGTCGCTTAGAAGTGATTGAGAACCTACCTATGTCACTAATGAGAGGGTTGAAAAGTGTTAGATCTCGCACATTACCTCATTGTGAAAGTACAACTCTAACCAAGATTCATATATGTGTTCTCAAAGCTACTCAATGTGACTTGGAAAATCTAATTTGGCACCATTTCTAAAGAGAAGGTTGTCACTCAAAGCTTTTTATAACCTCTCACGGGAACAACTTAGTCATCATATAGTAATGAATAGCAAGAAAGAGAAGACTAAAGATTACTCAACAACACTAGCGAGAGGTTAAATTGTAGAGTTTCTATTCGTCAAACTCTAGTTTATTTCCAAACCAATGTTCATCTATGACTTTTGTTTGATCATTTATTTTTTACATGGCTATTAAATGCTAATCACCTTTTAATTCATTTAGATTTTGCATTTTTGCCATTGTCTGTCTTACCTATCTTTTGTTTTTGTTTTTGTTTTTTATTTAGTTTTTGTTTTCAATTACACTAATCACAATATTTATGAGAGCAATCATGAAAAATATTGCAAATACAAGTGATTTAAGGAATCTACCATATTCTTTACAATCTCTTATTGATGGTGGTCAAAAGTACAACAATCATGCAATTGATCCCCATGATTATTGCGAAGTATTTGAGGGTCAATCACATAGGATCAAACTCACTAATGAATTCATGAAGGAGTGGAATCTCATCATAGAACTAATCCACAATAGGAAACCCAAAGTGATCTATGCAATGTACAAAATAGAGTATGCTTCCGGATTCATGTGCAATCTACACCATTGGATCAATGTATACCTATAAAAGTGCAAATTGTAGGTGTGCTATTTCTAACCTTATTAATATATTCTAATTTGGTGTACCCCATTCAAACCTTGGACATGGAGAAATTATGCCAAGGTGTGGTTTTTAAATACTTCAAAGTTCATACAAGGAAACACATGATTGGGTCGAAAAGTTCAAACAAATGATTTAGACCTATGAACTATCTCTAATGTAACAAGAGTAGTGGTTTGTAGGCTAACCCTTTATGACCAAGTGAGGAAATATTGTCACACATCCTCAAAGAAAATTTTAACAATTTTAACTTTGTAAAGGAGGGTCTGTTAATGAATGTTTTCTACAAGGAATCAAATGGAACCCTATTGACCTATTTTCTCATTCAATAAGTAGGCAAGGGAGATGATGGATATTTTCATAGGAGGTGATTTGTTGATCAAATGGTACATAACTTCTCATTATTGAGAAGTGTAAGTCATTCACACAAGCATGTGACCAAACTACGGGTATGGAAGTTTTTTTTTGCCCACCATAGTTCTCACATCTCAAAGAAGATGATGATTGGTAGCACCTCTTCTTGAAGCACAATCAAGGAACGTTAAGAAACGTATAGGATTCATCGTGTTTGACAATGTTTGATGTTCAACTTGTCAAGGACCCCACATATCACTGAGTATCCTTAGCTTCACCAGAGGCAAATGGAATATTGTAAGTGGTGTCATGCTTTTGTCATGCATTACCTAGATAATTGTTGGATGGCTCCTATAGGGCGCTTTGGCCAAGCTAACTAGGCAATTATCCAAAGTCCCCACCATGTACGTTTAGGAAACTTCTTCAACTTTCCAATCCCCTTTAATCAACACAAGAATGAGTTCACCAACTTGCCTCATATTGGAGGGGAGGGGGGTGATCCTACACCTGGGGGGTGATCCTACACCTTACCAATTAAAAAAAGTCCAAGATGTGAGGTAATGGGGAATCAAAGGATGAGGTGCCCTTTCATTACATCCACAATTATTAACGTCAATACAATAGAAAACATAACCATGCACCTTGCTAGGAATGACAACACAATCAATGGTGATACATGCACTTTCGATGGTGAATAGGATGTATTCTGTAGCCATTTAGTGTTATAATGACAATGGCATGAAGAAGGTGTGAGTTGTTCCATAGTCACATCCAAGCTTAGTCAAGAGTAAAGATGACCTTGCCCTTAAAACATATTACATCTATGTTGTAAGGATGCTTGAAAGCACAACCAAATAGTCGCAAGGAAAAAAGTAAATGAAAAGAGGAAGAACCAATCACAAGCACCGAAGACATTGACGTTCTTGAGCACTTTATACCATACAAATAACATCCACACAATGTTACATACCTCCACCCCACCCACATGGCCACGAATAACATTTGATTGTCCTACACAGGTCAAAGAAATCAGAAAAAAATATAGACACATTAATTACGCTCCTTTGAGAGTTCAAGGAACTATTCTCTTAGAATTATGTAGACACGAACGGTATGTTGCTAGAAGTAGTAATGTATATTATCCCTATTTGTGTTTATGTTAAACCGATCAGACACCTAATGTTTGAAGCCTCTCTACACACCACAAGTTAGAGATAAGATGAAGATGTTCAATGTTGGCATAGTTTACCGAGATGTGTGTACATTTTCAAAGAATAAATGATGCTACAATTTGTGACAACTACCTAGTGCCATACATCAAACAGTTTCTTGAACTATATTCTACAAGGAATCCTAGAGTTTTATAAACAATTTCTAGTTTTTTGTCCAAAAGAACCAATGCAAGAAACATTCCATCATTGAATTCACTATTTGATCACAAGTAAATGATTTTTGGACTCAAAGGTGCATTAAGTACATAACAAGAAGGGGCAAACACAAATTCACTTTATATCTAAATAATAGAGTAGATTTATCCGTAGATTATTTATACTCAACTCTATTTGGGTACAACATCTCATCCTCCTACATATCATTATTTCAAAAGGGTAAGGAGTATCAACTATTTTTGAACCCACTACAATGACCATCTTTGGGTTAAGAATGGGTTGATACTTGGGTGTTTCATGTCTGAAGTGAAACATGGCTAAGGACAAACTCATTTTCGAAAACACTACAATATCATTGATCGCCTTGTCAATCTTCGACCATTAATGGAAATTATTCTTTTGAAAGGTTTGCATATCATTGATTTGCATAGTATAGGAAAGCTTTTGATATAGTGTCCCGTGAACATCTTTAGAAACAAATTGAAGAAGTGAAGATACTTGATGAATATATTCTTGCAAAGTCTCAAAATTGTGAGAGGGTGATATGCAATGTGTTTGGGAGATGGAATTTCATATCTTTTCACTAGCACCATTCAGATTAAACAAGGAGGCCACTTCCACCCACTCTCTTTGATTTATGCATTGATGAATTGGAATAAATGGTCAACGAGTTTTAAAACATTAAGGCAATGAAGAAGTTACCATTACGAATGTAGTTACTATCTTTGTTATATGCAAATGATGTGGTGCTTTTTGCAAGTACTGTAGAAGATGTGTAACAGCTTTAGAATATATTGGAATCATTTTGTATGCATAGTAATTTGAGTGACAACATTTCCAATACATGGTTACACTCATTAATAATCAAAATAAGGATTAACCATGCATTATATCACAATAATGGGCCACGTCAAATTGTAGAGTTTCAAATATCTTGGGGTTGAGATTGCCTCTAATCATAGATGGAATAAGTGTGCGACTACCACTTAGAAGCAGGAAAAAGGGCGAACTATGCATTGGAGAACATATGCAATTATGGAGAAATTAAATGTTGGATTCTTCAAAAATACCTCTTTGACACATTTATAACATCAGTGCTTCTTTGTGAGAGTTGACATATAGCATCCCTAAATCTACCAGGAAAGAGTTTTAAAATGTCAAAAAATGTTTTCTTATGAAGTTTCTTGAAGTCAAACAACAAAAGTCATACATCCTACTTCTTGAAATTGCATTGCTTACCATTTGGGTCATGGGCCATGGAAATGGTGATTAAGTACATGCTTAACTTTTGTTTTTAAAGTTACACACGTGGTCATACCTCCATAATCATTATTTGGCAATACTATTGCAAAGGCATATAATCAGCTTTCACATTATTCCTACTTTGTGGTCAGGTACGATTGTCGTCATTTACCCAAAACCTATTTTACAACTATATTATTAGTTGCAATGTCCAATATATAGCATCCCTATTCGTACCTTGACTCCTTCATAGGTATAGGTGGTTCGTTCACTATGATAATTATAATGTCCATCAAACAAACAAGAACCACTAATGAGGAACAAATCCAAGGGTTCATGGTGTATATCAGATCTATTAGTGATTCATTAATATGTATGTCAAGAAGCATGCGCATCTCTATCAATAACATCCCATTTATTGCAATCATCAACAATACAAGGAATGGATTCCCTTTAATACAAACATTGGCACCTTTTGAAGTCAACCCACAAGAAATAGCTAGCCCAATTTGAGATATTTCGTGATAATCCTACAAAACAAAGCTAGAATTATTATTAGGACAATGTTTTACTCAATCTTCAGGCTTTTGAATTGAGCATATTCTACATTATTCTTTCATTTACTAACTTTTGGAGTTACCATGAAGAAAGACCATAACAATCCAAATAAAGCCCACCATCAAGCCAATTGAATTCCTAACTGCCCATTAAGAAGAAATAGTGCATCATAATATGGCAGAACATTCACAAACAAAAAATGAATCAAAAATAAATGTTTTCACCAAAGTCAATGATTTCACTAACGCGTGTAGAAATAATAGATCTTTAATTTATAATCACGTACAGAAGTATATTGTGTTCCCTTGCATATAACAGGGACAGAACCAAAAATACCTTACAATTCTAAACAAAAGAAGTTATGTACATAGATAGTGATTGTCCCACCTTTACATTCGCAGTTCCCTTGAATTCAAAGGGAACTTCCTGATGATTTACACTTTGCTAAATCTATCAAGCCATCAAATATGATGTTCGGTTTAGTACAATAATAATGACGTGACATTATTCGAGAGGTTTATGTGCATTATGACATCAGGTTCTCAAATCTTTTACAAAGGGCCGGGGGTTTGCTGAGACAAAGCATGAAGAAGTGTACTACTATTAATCACATCATGATGCTCCCTCTCCTTCCAGCAAAGAATGTTCCGAATGTGAAGCTTGGATCATTGACATCCATAAGTCTGCCTGAAATGCCCACAAGTTATACTAATTATCCTATTTTTCAGGTTAAAATAAGTTTCTTCATTGATCAAATGCACACATTCAGCATTGACTAGGTATAACCGTATGATTCAGTCAGTCGAATGGGGAGGGGGGGGGGGGGGGGGTGTCAGGAAACCAAAACTAAATGATATTCAAAAGGTGAAACCAAAACAAAATGAGATATCTACGAGAACACACTTACATTTTGAGAATTACCAGAACACCCCTTTCTTCACTCCAAAACCCTTATTCCTCTCTAAAAACAAACTATTTTCCACTCTCTAAAACATTTCCTCTCATGCTAAAATATTTTTCCTACTGCCTAGCAGTTCTGGCAATATTCGGAAACACCAGGGTGATTCTCGTATTTTAACCACGAATTTTCGCAAAAGAAAAGGAATTGATTCTGTTTTTTGCAAAAGAAAACCTGAAGCTTTATAGGAGTGGCACATTCGAGCCGTAGTCCCTCTGATGTTGTGACATGGAATCCAAACCAAGTTATATCCTCCTCATCATGTTGTATTTTTCCTGATATCAATCCAACTTCCACAACCTCGGTGAAGAGAATAGCTCCTTCTGGCCTTAAATCTAAGATATAGCATAAAAAAATTTGTTATTTATAAATGGCTATGTGGCTACAAGTTTGATTTGACATTTTGCCTAACACGAATATAAAATATGTCTTCTTCTTCTTCTTCTTTAATCAAGAACCAACCTGCCGCTTGAGGAAAGAAAAACAGTGTTGAACCTTCTAAAACAAGAAATCTTTGTAACCAATCATCAACGTCAGAATCGTCGACCGGCAATTCACCAGGCAAAGGCGTCCATCGCTGTCAAGTCGAAACTGTTTTCAGTTTCAATTTCTTGGAAGTACATACACACATATATGTATGTGCACATGAAAGCACGCGTGCTTGATATCTGCAGATGTACACAAAATATACATATATGCAAATATATACAGGTATGTTGGATATGCATGTCCACATATATTGCATGCCTGTATATACATGTATATTACACACAGACATAAAAATATACATAAATGCAAATATATGCATGTATGTTGGATATGCATGTGCACATATATTGCACATTTGTACATGTATGTATAGACAAACACATATATAGATAAATATATCTTGAATGGATATAAATAGAATTATCATTCAGGATCAACATACTCAAAAGAAAACAAAAACTAGAGCCCACAAAACCCCACCATTCTGGTGTACAAATAACTGGCCAATTGAGCTGTCCTCAATATCTCATCTAAATGCTGCATCCTGGGAAAAATGCATTACATTAAACAAATTAATGTCTAAACTTCAAAAACAATCACAATATAAGATCCAACATTCAACCGAGTATGATAACATTTGCAGATAGTCTTAATACTTACTTAGCTTTTAGAATTGCTTCACGCTCCTCAGCACTGAGAATCTCTTCCTGAAGAGCATAAAGTTCTGTTGCCACAGGATCCTTCTAGAAAACAAGTGATTAGAAAAGTCAATCTAGTGTTACGCAATGGCATGATAAATCATACCATTAATTTATATTCCATGTGGAAATGAAACCATCGCCTCACTTGTTCATATTTGGTTGAGCCACTTGAGCTCCACCAATTTGTCCTTGAAGAGAGAGAGAGAAACCTCAATGATGACCTTAGGAATCCTGACTTATGAGAAGGTCTAAGTGACAAGCTCTTACTTGTATGTAACCTGAAAATACAATATATGATTGTACACAATTAGTTTGCACAATATCCTATTGTGATAGAAAATCATATATGTATGATGCAGACTTTAAGCTCTGAGATTCGTTCACATAGCTACCTCAAAGGAACATGTGAGGACAGAAACGAATCTTCTTGATTCACCCCCTTCGGTGTCTTAGGAGATGAATTGGATGGGCTGCTTGGAATGCTTTCAGCAGATAACATGGACCTATTTCCACTTCGAGATAGCAAGCTCTCTCTAGCACCCTGATATACAATGCATAAAACAAAACAGCATCAATGAAACAGATGCATAAAAATAAAAGAAACATTTGTTGATATAGATTATATTATTACATATAAAAGAAGCCATTCTGAATCTGTCATGCCTGAACATGCATGATTATTTCTTTGTAACGCTAGAAATCTCAAGCCATCAATGCCCTCTTTTACAAATGCTTGGCAACAATCTGTAATCAAAGAATCAGATAAGCATAAGATGGACATAGAATTCCTTCTAGTTCTGCATTCAAATTTGTTTGGGTGACTACTATTCAGACCTTCTAATGCAAAGAATTTTTCTAATGTATTACATGAGCTTAATGATTTTCTCAAATGACACTTACAAATGACATTCTGTTAACATGATTTCATGTATTTATTAAGGCATTATGTACTTGGCTTCAGGCAACAATGAGCATTGATTTAATAATAAAAACTACGACACTACAAAATGAAGTATCAAATAGACAACCAAAAATGCAACAAAACTCTTATAAATGGAGAGCACTTGACTTTTGATTCTCGTTCACTCTATAATTTATTGAACACAAAGTTCACATTGTATTCTCTTAAACCCTCGAATTACCTTTACGATCCAAGAAATTAACTTCAAAATTAGATTCAAGATGGAGCCTACAATGGAATGCACACGCAATCACACCCATCTGAGTGCACTGCTAGCTGGACCATCCACACGACCATCCACACGACCATCCAAAATCTTAGATCCTCTTGCCTAGGAAACATTGCTTTAACACTGGCCACCTGTGTAGTCTTGCCAAATTCAAGAGTCTCAGAGAGGCGAGAGTACTGAGAAGTTTTCTTTCATCTCTTACTTTTGTTGCTTTTGTTGATAGTTAAACAGTTGTAATCTTTGCAAAATCTCATGTGACTTAATGGTCTTTTAGAGACTTTAATATTTCTTTGTTAACTTTGACTTTTCAAAAAAGTGCCCAATAACCAGGTGCAAACAAGGGTTCACAACAATGACGATCTGCAAGGGCAAAGCGTCTCTTATGTTTCATCAGCAGCTGAGAATATTTGTCTACCTCAAAATTATTATCTTACTCTTTCTATGAAAATTGGATAGGGCATCTGCTCACTCTTTAAGAAGTCTTCTCAGTTTATGTATGCATAGTATTATTGCAGGCATATTAAACTAAAGGGTAAATAGAGTTCCTTAAGTTGCTTTGGGGTCTGAAACATATTATTTAAGTTAAGTTAAATAATAGAATAGGCTCAATTTAACTGTCCATCAATTTGTGGATAAAAAGAAGATCAAAGACTCTTTCAAGCAGTACCCAGGCAGTCAGATACAACTCTTCAAAGTAGACTTCTCATCCTCGAGCCTTGGTTATTGACTATAGACAACAACATACAGTACTAAGCATATCATCCCAAGGGTTTTTCATGTGATAAAATAATGCAATATTTGATTTTGTGTTTGCACATAAAAATCAGCACTAATGATATAACTGCAAAACATCATGAACAGTTTCCGATTGATGCCTCTACTTTGGCAGCACCTTTTTGTAACCCTGTTTTGTGACAACGTGTCCAAGGATATGCATATTTCCCAAGAAGCATTCACTTTTCTTTGCATTAATAAGCATCTATTCTGATTTCCCGGCGAAATGAACCTGGTGCTTTTGTTCATTCCTAGTATACACTATCATGTCAACAACAAGTGTGCCCACAAGTATGGCCTTGTCTGGATTAAAAAAACAATCCATCATCCTATTGAGAATGGCAGAAGTATTTGTAGATCCAAACAGAATCACCAGAAATTACAGAGGCTAAAAGTAGTTCGAGAGGAAACCAAAGCCAATGATAACAACTCTTTAAAATAATCCTTCTAAACATTGCCTGGTAATCCATCAAGAATATCATCAATCCTTGGTATGTGAAATCTGTTTCAGATTGTTCAACGTATGATAGCCAACACATGTGTAACAAGTACCATCTTCCTTTTGCACAATAAGTATGGAGTATAGTAAGGAGACAAACTGGCATGAATCCATCACTTCTCTAATTAAAGCTCATTATTTTGACTGACTCTCACTGAACTAAGCACAAAATCAAATGTATCATTCTTGGGCCTTCTAGGGAGCGATTCTCTTTGTAGAAAATTGGTATTCGCCTAATGCAAACGAAATATATTCACTTTCATGTGCATTAACATCCTTAGCAAAGACCAAATACATAAAAGTTTGATCCTTCAATACATTAGAAATAACAAAGACAGACTCCCCTTTGAACTTCAGTTCTAAGGAATGAGTCTTTCCTTTATGTAGAAGGGTAATCTTTTTGTTATAGGTGTCTACAATGCATGAATCCTATGAAGTCAAAGCATACCCAGAAAGTCATCTTCATCTTCCGAAAGCATAACATAGGAAATAACACTTGTTTATATAGTTTTGCCTTTGATTATGAACCTGAGGGTTTCTATGTACAACAGTAACAGACACTTGAGTGACAAAAAAAGAACAATAATTGTGACAAGAATACCTTCCAAACGTTCACTTTGAATTGGAACATTCTCCAGAACCCAAGACACAACATCATCCACAGACCAGCAGTGCACGGGATCTTCTTTCCCGAACTTATTAAAAGCTGGGACATGGCAGAAATCTTCAGCATTAGATTCTTCCCGAAAAGTACCATCTAGAGGCACTTGACAGGCCTTTAAGTTCCCCATCTCAGTCTGTTGAACCATTTCGGTATGGTCAAAATGTAAAGGATTGTACATCTTGAAACAAAAACACAAGAAAAAGAATAGGGTTTAATAAGGGAACACAGTTTCCTTGTAAACTCAACAAATCTTATGATTAAGCTCGAAAAATAAAGGAAAACTAGGCAAAATGCGGCATGAATTCAGAAAACTCAATTGCAAGGTAGTTTCAGCTAATCTGTGTATTAAATTCAAGATAATGGTCAATATTGAGTATATCAGGCAATATAAATGAAATAAATCAAATACCGTGGATTTTGAACCAGAGATCTTATATGCTAGTTAATTTAATTAGGTCCACAAAAACAAGCAAAAAAGGTTGCTTGAATCATACGGGATCTTGACCCAGAGAACCTAATTACTAGTTAATCTCATTAACAAGCAAAAGGAGGGGGATCAAATCATAGAAAACGATTTCTAGTTTCAAAATCAGAGGATTAAATTGAAAATGAAGCCTAGCTTTAACTAATCGCAAATTTGAAGTGGAAAAAAAATCCTAAAAAGCTAAGCGAATCTAGTGTTTAAAAGAGGAGGACTGAGTCAAAGAACCCGATTTCTAAATAGTTGATTAAGTTTACAAATACTGGGATTAAGTTCAAATTTTAAGATTAATGTCTGATAATAATTAATCGAATGAAGCAAAATTAATTTACTCAGAAGAACCCGATTTCTAGTTGACTTCTTTCACTTAATCTGAGAATTAAGTTAAAATTTAAACGTAAATAATATGATTAATCAGAGAAATGAACAGACAAAAAGCCAACAAATTTTTTAAGTTAAATCTAATAGAACGATGAACTAGGACAACCCAATTTCTCGCTACTTTCATTGGACCATTTGATTAAAGGATTAACCTCACGCTCTGAATACTGATCTCTGCATGGAGATTCTAAACAAATACAAAAAGGTGATTTGGACAATAGGTGTATGCATACCTGAATTACAGGAGCAGATTTAGAGAAAAGGAAGGCCATGGGATCGGAAGCTTTAGAATCATGAATCCGACTGAAGTTTGGGTGGATCTACACCGTTGATTTCCTGCGATGAAAGGTGTGAGAGAAGATGGGGAAGGAGGAGACACCACAGGCAGCGACAGAGACGGAGACCCAGCAGGGGATGTGCAGAAATGGGGGACATGAAAAAGCTTTTTTCCCGCTCTGATGAAGAAGATAAGAGATAAGACTTCGTTCGAGAAAAAGGAGGAAGGGTAAAAAACAGAGGAAGGAAAGAAAGAAGGAAGGAAGGAAGGAAGGAGAAGGAGGAGGAGGTTCACGTGTTGTTTGGGGGGGGCTCCATTTCTGTAGTCTTTCTTCATTGTGAACTGGAATCAAGCTATTAGGTCAGGTCTCCACTGAATGGAGTGTCTCTTCAGGTCAGGTCAGGTCAGGTCAGGCCCTGGCCCTGGCCCTGGCCCTGGCCCTGGCCCTGGCCCTGGCCTGGTCTGCTATGAAGTCTCTCTTGAAACCACCACAATGAAATGTTGGACCCTCACGCATGTTCTCCGCTTGCCTGCCTGCCTGCCTAGGTCTTGGCAAACAGAAGAAAAGCTTCTTGGTATAATTTTATTAGCAAACTGAAGGAAAGCGTGTCGTATGTACGTAGAAGATCGGATGTTGAATGCAAGATGAAGGAAGCACCAGCGATGGACGACTGTTATGGAAACGTGAAGCTCGAGAGGACACTACTACTACTACTACATTATTCAAGAACTTTGAAGATCCTAATAGGGAAAATCTTGTCGTTTTTGCAATTGGCAATGAATCTACTTCATCGTATCTACACTGCATGTCTCGGAAAGCAACGACTTCTTTGGCAATGATAGATCGGTTGATCATTGCATTATGCCAGTCATTTGAGCCAATATATCTATGGCCAAGATGAACATTTTATTGAATTCTAGTTATTTTCCTACCTAATGCCGAATTTTAACTTGTTTGACCACCCACCATATATTCAGAATGTCGTTGATGAAGGTTGTGTCCAACTGGAGTTTACCACTAACCCACTCAACCTAGGGCATCATGGCATTTGCAGACTGATTCCCGTTCACTCAATATGCAAAGCATCATCATACTTTGTCACCCTCATTGATGATGCCACAAGGAAAGTGTGGATGTGTCCTTTGAAAAGTAAGGATAAGTACCTTCCCAAATAGCTTATGGTCAAACACCATATGGGAATTCAATTACCACAAAGTTCCCTTCTGTGTGATATATGAGGAATCCATTGAAACGTTATAACCCTACAGTTTTTTATTTAGAATAAATTACAAGTAGAAAGGTGAATCCAAGCATTCAAGAACATAGTATAAACCATATGTGCATTCGCATTCCAGTGAGTCTCAATCATTCAAGTATGGTAAATACCGATTCATTATTTATTATATGGTAAAACTTTTTTTTAAAGTAAGAAAGTTAAGGTGAAGAACATAAAAAAAAAACACACACACAAGTATGTTTTCATAACACACACATTCGTTTTGCAAACGCATGAAAAAGAATGTTTTCAAATGCATTCGAGTACATATGTTATGTGCTACGTTCAAGAACATGTGGTCAAGATGCTCCAATACAATAATCCGAACCACAAGTTAAAGGGTGCAAATAATGTTCATTTTTTTCTGCATCATTTGTAAACCGGGTGTAGCTTGTCATCCAAATGCATCCCAATAGATATCCAATGAATGTCGCTCATATTAACTAAAGCTGAAAAGCGAAGGTGGCAGTTAAATCATCTATGTTTATATTGTGGTGCCCTAGGACACATAATGATAAATTTTCCTCATCCACATAAGCAAGTTAATCAAGAAAATGCTAAAGTGGATCTTGATTCTCTAGTTACATCTAGTCATCCTAGTACTTGTTAGGTTTTTTGGCCACTGTTTTGGTGTGTGGATGGGCCATGGACGCCCAAAACCTTTTTCTTTTAAATATCATGTGAACAGGGGTCACACTTAGATGTATTCACACATATATACTCACTTTGGAATGTGAGATAAAGGGGGGGAAACGAGCATTTTTCTGTTGTAGAAAGAAAATTAGATTTTGGAGAGCTTATGCTCTCCTTCCATCACCGCATCCTGTCACCAGCCATGTGTTGTGACTTCTTGGTAGTTGTTTTTGTGTCTTTTTAGTTGGGTTTAGTTGTTAGAGGAAAATTGACATTCTGTTTTACATAATACTCTAACTTGTTCAAAGTAGAACTTTGGTGTACAAGTTTTACGTTGATAGTAAATTATTTCTGGACTAGGTCCCATGGTTTTTACCTCCTTGAGTGTCTTCCATGTTCAATTTTTGTGGTGTATCGTGCATAGTTTTTGTTGTTTTCTTTGAATAATTTTACACAACATAATCTTTGTCTCATATGTAATAAAGTGTTATCCAAGATTCAGATCAGTACCCTTGAGCCTTGCACAATCAAATAGGTTTGACGTCATTAGCTAGATAGATGAACTGTTAAACAAGTCAGTCTACCCAAAATAGGAACCATTTGATTGGACAATCAAAAGTAATGGTTCCGTTGCTCAAATCAAGTTAGTCGAGTTTTTGTAGCACAAGTTGAAATTAGCACTTCTCTCTTAAATTCAAGAGCTAACTCTTGCTTCATCGACCAATAATTAACCTTAGCATGAAAAGTCCTCTTGAAAAAATTGCCTTGTCCATCATTTGTCACTATCATAGATAGCCGGTCGGCCAATTGCCTCTAGAGACATAACCGAAGAGTCTAAGTTTATGTGGTTCTTGGCAATCTAGCCCGTGTGATTTCATTCAATATAATCCATTGTCTTGAGCATCCCATCGTTCTTGTTCCACCTTAGTTCGAGCTTCATAATACAAAGATTGATTGAAGAAATTGAGCAATCCTCGAATCCCAACAAAACTACACATCAACTTCCATATAGTCACAATTTGAAATCAATATGCCTTGCATCTAATCTCAACCTTTTTGGAACATTTGAATGGAGCTAAATACATCACAAAAGCTTGACATTCACGGTGCTTATAATCTCATTCAAATTTGTCTAGGCGATGAATGAAAAATGTGTTTCGTAGTTGTTGTGGACATTTTGAATATACAATTAAGCCTTTTGGTCTCACGAATGCGCCAATGTTTTTTCAACATATGGACAATGATATTATTTGAGACATCTTGGGCATATTCAACATTGTTTATCGAGATAACATTCCAATTTACTCCAAGACTTACGAGGAGCTAGATGTGCATGTTCGCCAAGTCCTATGACGATTACAATAATAAGGTTTCTACAACAAACTTGAAAAGTGTAGATCTGGTTGCAACAAAGTGGAATTCCTTTGATACATAATACCATCGGAAGGTATCTCAATGGATCCAACAAAGGTGCAAACAATTCTAGATTGGCAAACACCATGATCTATATGCGACGTCCAATGTTTCTTGGGATTTGCAGTTTGTACCACAAATTCATTATGAAATACTCAAATATGGTTTTGCCTCTTATGATTTTTTACACAAAAGAATCGACCATTCACATGGACTTTAGATACAATTGAGGCATTTGAAAGCTTAAAGCATGCATTTACATCTTACCTTTTTTTGATCCATGATGACCCAACTAAGCCCTTTGCCTTATTAGCTAATATGTCAAATTTTGTATTTGGACGTATCATATTAACAACTAGATCCAATCACTTTCCATTCATGGAAAATCGAAGTTGTTGAAATCGAATACTAGATTCGTGCCAAGGAGCTCTTGGTCATTGTAGATTCTTTTGAGCATTAGTGGCACTACCTAGAAGGTTCTCCCCACCATATTTTTTGTCTACAACGATCATACACATCTAACATATTTCCAAAATTTACTGACTCTTTAGTGCACGACAAGTTTGTTGCTGCAATTTTCAATTTCATAGAAATTGCAGCTGAATTCCATCATCAATATCCCAATGAGCTAACGCCTAGATCATGCATTGTTGTACAAAATAGCTCATATATATTACACATTACCAATCATCACAAAGAAGATCATATGGGAACTCGAACCCATGACCTTCGCCAAATGGTAATCATGCATGGATGTGAGGTGGTGAGCATGCATTGGTCCAACCATGATATATAAGCAAGTGCTTTAGTCAATAATAAACCATTTTGGTTTAATTCAATCTTGGGAATATTCTTGTAAACTTGTACTTTTGGCTTAATTTTCTCTTCTTTTCTTATTCTCTTCTATCACTTTATCTTGTTCTCTATTACGACCTTAACAAGGGATACTAGTTATTTCTCAAGTCATGTCATCATCAAAATTCCACCCTTGGAGTATTCGTTGGACTACATTTCCACTTATCTTTCAATAACCTTGACCTCCTAAAGGGTGTCTTGGCATTCACATTCTAAGGTGATTAGGTAAAGTGTTGTGTTGTCATGTACGATTGTATGTGCAAGGGAGATAGATGCTCAGTTGTTAACCTATATTTCGGTCTAGCTATAGCATTAATCCGAATGTTGGCCTTAGATTTTGGGAGCTTTGTAAGCAAAATGAAAGTAAACTAGAAAAATAAATCGCATGGATAGCAAAGTAATCATTAAGAGATTGATAATGAGATGATCGCAAAAAAATGTCACTTGAATGTAAAGAAAGATAAAGAAAATAAAAACAATAGATGTTAATTAAAAGAACACCGACGAAAACTAATTACTAATTACTCTTAGGATACCTAAACCCCTTGGTTTAACATCTACACCATCTCCTGATGATGCCCATCAACATCCTCCTTCTTGACAATATTTCTTTCTTCCCAAGGTAACCGAACTTAGTTGGAGAGCTTCTCAAGACCTCACTAACAACTTCAAGTGTCAGCCTCAGATCCCTCTCCTCGACCTTGTCGTCATTACAACACGTGTATTTTATTTGTACAAGATGTTTTATAATTTAGGTGTTTGATATATTTTAGCTTTAGAATGTCTATTGTACGTATTTTAAATAACAAGGTAGACTACTTTTTGAATCTCATGAGCATCTAAAGGCTTAAGCGTTAACAAATTAAGATAAATACGGCAATGCAAATGGATTGCTAGATCACCTTACTTACAATGGGGGGAGTCATTAGTGCTTGGATTAAAAGCCCTAACCACTAATCACTCACAAATATGAGAAGAAGAGGGAGAGCTCTTTGCTTAGGTTACAAAGGGGCTCAAGATCAAAAGACTGAAGTAGCACTGAAAAAGCACAAAAGTAGCATTTATAGCTCACATATAAAAAGGTTGTCCCCTTTCACATTAGAATGGTCATTAGGCCTAATGCTTCTGTACTTAATTCTAGAGTATTCACAATAAGAATGAAGCATTTGAGTGTCTCCATTCTACCGATCAACAACAAGTAGATGCATACAACCAACTTATCGACGCGTATTCGAGGGTTTAGTTAGGGTTTTACAATTCTCATGATTTCCTTAGTTAGGGTTTTAACACTCTAATGATTTCATATAGTTAGGCACAATTACCAAAAGCCACAGAAAAGCAAAGACACAAAATTAACTAGATTGAGAGAAGAGAAAGATAGAATTGACACAGAGAAGAAGAAGAACAGAACATAAAATTCTATATGTATATAGAGAGAGAAAGAGAGTCTTCTTCTTCCATTCCTTTCTGCTCTGTTTCTTGTAGAGATGGCAAAAGACAGACACACAAACAGATTAATCAGATCTATCTATCTATCTATCAATCTTCCTTATCTATATCTATATCTATACTTATAGTTATAGTTAGTGGTAGTTTTAGATCATCAGTTCAGTTACACAGAGAAACTGCCTTTCTTTCTTCTCTCTTCCCCACAGACAGTTTTGTGGCGATGGCGAACTGTCTGTCTGTTTGTTGTTATGTGAACCCTTCTTCGCAAGGACTGAACCCCAAAAACAAAAACAGAAAGAATAAAACCCTAAAAAAAACCTTCACTTTTGTGGGAGGTGAGGGAAGGAGGGAGGGAGGGAGAGAGAGATTGTTTGCAGGAGAGAAATCTCCCATTCATGAATTCTCACTGCAGGGATTCCCATGTCGGAATCCCATGGACAGACACCTGTCTAAACCCTAAAAAATAAACCCTAAAAATTCTTGCTCCCTCCTACACAGGGAGTGTCATCTCTACAAAGACTTGAAGGCGTCTTTGAAAATCATCATCGTCTTCATCTTCTTCTTCTGCTCGATCTTCTCGGTTGTCTTCCCTGTCTGCAGCTTCATCCTGTTCTTCTTCTGCTTGTGCAGCAGGTGCTTGCAAGGGAGACATGGCGGTGACGGAGCTTAAAGAACTCGTCGATCGTTTGCGCAGGACTGTGGCTATGGTGCAGAGAGGGCTGCTCGAATCAGCCTGAATAAACCCTAAACTCGACCATGCATCATCACCGTTATTGCTATGATTATTAGCATTATTATTACTATTGCTGCCATGGGCATCCATCAAGAAGCTCAGAGATTTGCAGCAGCTCTTCTTCGCATGCTCAGGTGTGGCGCCTCGATCAGGCAACACGAGGCTCTGCAGAGATGGAGACCTCAAATGAGAGGAAGATGTCTTCCTACTGCCTGATGCCATCGTCTTCTTCTTCTCCTGATTCTCCGACGAAGAGAATTTGCAGGTATTAGGGCACGAGGATGCTCCAAAACCTGATGATCTTGGGGCAGCCACAAAAGGAAGGGCTGCACTGTTGAGCAAGCTCCCATTGCTCTCTCCCAACAATGTCTGCGTGCCCCAATTCATGGACGAAGAAGGAGAGGAATTCATCAATGGTGTCCCTGAAGAGGAGCTGTTACTTCTCTTCATCTGAATTCCATGGCCTGATGCAGCAGTAGTTTTCCTGCTAGGAACTGCTGCATTATTATTATTACCATTGCTGCTGCTGACCATAACTTTCTCTAGCTTCACACGCAGAGATTCGGCATGCCAATTGATGGATTGGCGAGGGAGGAGACCATGGCTATGGTGAGGAGGAGGAGGAGGATCACTCTTATTCTCGTCTCCGAATCCGTGCTCTGCATCCTCCTCCTCCCACTTGCCATTCGTCGCAGGCACAGCAGAAGCCAGTAATGGTAAGCTCTGATTCTGGTTGTGATTAAGAAACGCCATAGCCATAGCCATGGTTTCGCCTTGCGCAGCCGATGCCTGCTGGGCCTGCAGAATCGCCATAGCCTCACCTTTAGAAGAGACGATGGAAGGAGGAGGGAGAGGAGGTCTTTGGGCTGAAGAAACAATAGCTCCTCCTCCTGCAGCTGAGGATGAAGAAGGTCCAAACCCTGATGTGGCGAACAGAGCCCCTGAGAGGTCAGATGTATCGTTGCTAGGGTTCTGATTAGCATTCCATTTGCACGAGAATGTGGATAGAGCTTCTGCAGAGATGGCAGGGAACTGATCTTCATCAGAAATGTTGGTGATGGTGATGGAAGAAGCCATAGCCATCTCTCTTCCTCCTCCTCCTCCCTCCATCTCCTGCAGCATCTGCTGAGCTCGATCGAAGGATTTTAGATGAGAATCTGAGCCCCATGGACTGTCGCCGCAAGCAGGCTTCACGCTCTTGAGCATGTCCTTGGCTTCCTTGAGCCTGCCTTGCTTCATCAGACATATCCCAAGGTTGCAGACCTTGTTGTTGTCCGGTTCGATCGATAGAGCTTTCCTGCGCACAATTAAAGAAAAGGATCAGAATCTCAACGACTAACCTCTGCACCCTAAACCCTAACCCTTCCTCTGTGCACACCTAAACCCTAAGCAGAAGCAGATAGGACACACATGGCCATAGCTAGAAACGAATCAAATCTGAAAATCAAGATGTGAAGGAAGCCGAATTTGACCTGTACACAGCTTCTGCCGCTATAAAGTTCGATTGCTGCATGTATGCCCATCCGAGATTTCCCTGTAAGAAGAAACATGAATTCTCTCTGTCAAAATTTAGCTAAAACATTTACATACATACATACAGAAATACAGATTCAACCATGCCGATTAAAACAGATAGATTCACAGCCCTAGGGCAATCAAGAAGACGCAGTAAAAAATAACAGTGATTTAAAAAACTTAAGGATCTAATTAAGAATTTATTACCAGTAGCCTCGTTGCTTCTTGCTCAATGGACACTTGGAATTTCTTCCCTTGCGATCGAGCTGTCTTTGTCCTCCTTCCATTGAAGGCGAGACCCTGATGGATCAAGTGAAGTTTATGCTTCAACAGAGCGATCTGATCATCTAAACGTCCACACCTCTGCAATGTACAGACGACGATTGAGTTTTAGTCACTGATCAAAAGAATACATTTTTTTTAAAGCTCAAATCAAATACAAAATTGCAGAGTTTGAATGAATGTGTCTTTCTACTGTACACGTTAGTAACCCAAACATAGACTCTGCCGAAACCAAACGATTTGTAGGGTTTCTGGTAATGTGTTTGGTTACGATAGATTTCAGTTAAGGAAATAAGTGAAGAACGTGTAGAGCTTCCATGGAAGCTTTATTTAGCAGCCTGCCTAGTGCAGATTGTTCGTAGAATAAAAAAGAGAGTGTCCAATACGGGCGATGGATGACAACAACCTCTGAGGACACAGCGAGATTAATGGTTTCCATGAAGCATGGCACAGTAGTTATGGAAATCTGATTTATCATTGTCGCAACTAAAGAGACAGGTCCACCATTAAAGCTTGGGGAAGGAATACAGAGAATTTGACGAACGCAGTGCAGTGCAGGCAAAAAGGAATCCATCACTCATATACATACATACCTTATACAAGTCCAGTAACACATTGTCGAGGCTTTCTTGAGCATGGTCTGAGCATCGGTAGCGAAGCGATTTGATGGCCTCAATCGCTTCTTCCGGCCTGTTCTGCTGCTTCATCACGATCGCCATGTCCTTCAAGGCGCTGTCCACTCTGTCGCCTGCGTTAATGGCGGCCCAGAACAAGGCGATGGCTCGGTTGGGGTCCTTGTCGACGAGCTGAAGCAGCAAATTCACATGGAAAAACCATTTCAGCAGGAAAGAGGAAGACAAACACAAACAAAAAAAAAAAAAGAAACTCAGAAAGAGATGCACAGGGCAGAGACAGGCACAACAATAATAATCAAAAGCGAGAAGGAGAAGGAGAAGGAACCTGGACGTGTTTGGCTTTGACATAAGGAGTGTCTCCGACAGGGACCTTGTGGATGACATGGAAGGAATCGGAGCGAGCGGGAGGGGTGGGGCGCTTGGAGAGCAAGGGCTTGAGAGGGGAGCAAGGAGCCGATTTGGAGAGTCGAGGTTGGCCATGGCTATGGCTATGGCTCTGTAGGCTCTGTAGGTTCTGTAGGTTCTGGTTCTGGGGGATCTGCGGGAACAGGGGAGGCCCATTCGTGGTGGATGTGGTGTTGGTGGTGATGGAGGTGTGGGCATGATGATGATGGTGATTGTGACTCTGCTGCTCGTTCCACATGGCGATTGATTGATTGATTGATTGATTGATTTATTGAATAACGGATTGATGGACGGATGGACGGATGAGAGCAGGTGTTTAGGTATATATATATATATATATATATATAGCCCGATGGAAGGGATGGCGATGGCGAGAAGCAAATGAACAGGGAGCAGAGTAGAGCAGAGCAGAAGCAGGGGAGCAGAAGAAGAAGAAGAAGAAGAAGAAGAAGAAGAAGAAACAGAGGAGGAGGAGGAGAATCAAAGAGCAAGTAAAAGTATAAAACTTCGCTCCTCTCTCTCTCTCTCTCTCTCTCCATAGTAGCCGTTTGATAAAAATCCAACGGTTTTTTTTTTGTGTGTGTGTGTGTGTGTGTGTGTCCCTCCTCCCTCCTCCTCCACCGTTGGATCTCTGGGCCCCTTCCCAATCTCAGCCGTCCATCCATCACCTAGCCGTTATTCCTCCTCCCTCCCCTCCCCCCCCCCCTTTTTTCATACATACACCCAATTCAATACCCATACATATACGTATGTTTTTGGGTGTGTATACGTACTGTATACGTATTTTTATGTGTGTGTGTGTGTGTGTGTGTACATACTGCATACTGTAGCCTTTTTTTGGCAACACACAGAACAAATCCAAGAAATACAACAATTTAAAGCGTATTGTGATGTGTTGTGTCTGTGCGTGTTTGTGTTTGTACCCATCGGGTGCTTCACATTGTCCGTGTCCACTCTCAAACAACAACCTACACCCACCGACCAAATGATAAGGCAACTCGCTTCTCAACCCGCGGTAGCAAATTGAATCAGAGGCCCACCTACTCAAATATGGGTTGAGAAAAACATGATTAACCTCACTAATAAACCCCGACATGACAAGATGATAAAGAGCGTGACCCACCCCAACACGGACCCTAATCACATTACGCAAATTTGGGTCCCAAGAGCAAAAAACTATTCCCAAGTCCCGACAAAGATGAGTGCCCAAACACTATATATAATCCTTATGCTCTTTCCATTGCTCCTCGATGTAGAAGCTCTTAATGTCATCGCTCTTCTTCTCTATTGTCGTGTTGCTCCCATTGCTTGCATAGAGTCGTTGTTGTTGCATAGCTTGCTATCATTGCTCATTGCTACATTGTCATTGCCTTACCTATTGCATGTTGCAACGCTTTCTCAACACTTGCTCCATCGTCAATTTGTGTTGCAAACAAACTTTGCACAACACCCACAACACATGATCCACACCATCACCATGCCTTGATGCACACCATGAAAGCCAAGCATAGAACACCCAAACATTGTTGCCCCACTCGCACACCCAACCCACAACTCCCCAAAACCCCTGATTCCACCCAACCCACGATTCGCTGAAGCCATTGACTCCCCACACCTTAATTAGACCACAACCTCATACAACCCTACATTCCAATTTAGTCCAAAAAAATAAGATAAAGGTGAAGGTTAAGCAATGGAAGAAACCAAATTTGTCAAGCTTCTCCATGCTTCTTTCCCAGACCAAGGTAGTGGGATACAAAACCAACATTTGTGACTTGGAGTGTACATACCAAGTGTAAAGAATCAAGAGATGGATTCTGTGCAGCGGAATAGATATGAATTGTGTGTGTGTATGAGAGAGGGAGAGAGAGTGAGAGAGACAAGGAGTAAGACACAGAGAATACGCAAGGTAAAGTATATTAACAAAGGAGAAAGACTTAACATAATACAAGGTGGGAGGAGGGTGCTTTATATAGTCACCCTCTCTCTTCATTAACTACAAGACTCATGGAGCATGGGGAATGTGAAAGCTCATAAGTTATGTGTCATAGAATATGATTCTATGACTCATACTAAATGCTAAAATACAAAGTGGTGACATAATGGTGACTCTTGACCGTTGGAGTGTCTATTCACTCTCAAGGTGAGTTGACACACTAGACCAAGTTGAGCTTGATTCTCAACACGCCCCCTCAAGCTCAAGTCGGGTTGGTTTCAAACGGTATCCGAAATCTGCTTCGACTTGCGTTCCAGAGTCCATGTCGACTGGCATTTATGCGGAGTTGCGGAATCCGTGCTCCAGCTTGCGTTGTGCGTAGTTGCGAAGTCTGTGCTTCAGCTTGCGTCTTTCTTCACGGCTTCGTTGCGCGGTTGCGGAATCCACACGTTATTGCGTAGTGTCTTTAGTACTCCCCCTCAAGCTTGGTAGGTCAGGGATCGTCATTCGAGATTGGTCATGAATTGCCATAACTTGTCAGCTCCTGAGGCTTTAGTGAAGATGTCGGATTTGTGCCGCTCCTAAGGCTTGCCGTTTGAAGATTTGTGCTAATGTGTTGTAGGTCAACATCGCTAGCTACAACATGCTCTCGGATGAAGTGATAGTGCACTTTGATGTGCTTTGTCGGCGCGTGGAACATCGGGTTCTGAGCCAGATAGATACTGCTCATGTTGTCGCAGTAAAGGGAAGTCGGATCCTTGATGGGTACACCCAAATCCTTGAGTATCCTTTTGAGCCATACGGCTTCACATGCGGCCACTACCGCACTCCTGTAATCCACCTTTGTGCTCGAAAGAGCGACGATTGATTGCTTTTTGCTGCTCCAGGATATTGCTCTACTTCCGAGGGAAAAAACAAATCCGGACGTTGATCTTCTATCGGCTTTGTAGCTGGCCCAGTCGGTGTCTGTGTACCCCTCGAGTCGTATTGGCATCACGGTCTTGTAGAGGATGTCGCAATCCATTGTGCCGCTCACGTATCGTAGAACTCACTTAACGCAATCCAAGTGAGTATCACACGGTGTTTGCATGAATTGGCTAAGGAAACCGATTGGATAACTGAGATCGGGTCGAGTGATCGTGAGGTAGATGAGACTCCCGATGAGTTGCCGATACTGAGTCGACTCACACACTTTGGTGCTGGAGTTCGCATCTAGTTTGAGATTGCGATCGAGCGGGGTTGCCGCGGATTTGCACTCAGCCATACCGAACTTGTATAACAAGTTGAGGATATAGTGCCGTTGAGAGATCATGATTCCGGCCGGAGTCCGAATTACCTCGATGCCGAGGAAGTAGTGAAGCTCCTTCATATTCGTCATCTCGAACTTGTTAGAAAGGAGGGATTTGACTTCATTGATTTCGACGAGATGCTCATCTCCAATGACTAGGTCATCCACATATAAGATGATGACGATCGGACTTGCGGAATCGCTTCGTATGTAGAGGGAGTTGTCTGATTTTGACATACAGAAGCTGATTTGATGAAGATATTGCGTTATCTTCGAATGCCAAGCACGCGGTGCTTGCTTGAGGCCATAGAGTGGCTTCTTGAGTCGGCATACAACTTTCGGATGGGTGCTCGAGTTGAAGCTGGGTGGTTGTATCATGTACACCTCCTCTTCTAATTCGCCTTGTAGAAAGGCGTTCTTGACGTCCATTTGATGGAGGTGCCACCCTTTCGCCGTGGCAAGCGCAATTACGGTCCGTACCGTTGTCATCTTTGCCACCAGGGCAAAGGTCTCTTCGTAGTCAACTCCGTGCATTTGTGCGTAGCCTTTCGCTACGAGTCGCACTTTGTAGCGGTTGACAGAACCGTCGACGTTGTACTTCACTTTGTAAATCCATCTACATCCGATCGCCTTTTTCCTGGATGGATATGACCCAAACATTGTTGAAGTGATGATGTTTGTATTCAACAATGAAGACCCGATGTCATTTAAATTTATGCTGGATGATATTTGCATGAGATTGCACTTCCGGACCAACAACGCACCATTCCTCATGAAGGAGGCGCCTAAACTCATGCTCGAGATAATCTCGATTGTGCTTGTCATATCATGACACCAACACGAATCATGCAAATGTTTTGAGAGGTCTAGGAGTTGCCACCATTCGTTGCCCTAGATAGAAAAATCTTCTTACAAGGCATCACGTCCTCCTTGGTTTAGGTCCCTCTTGAGTAGCACACATATGTGGATTTACGTGATACCAGTGAAATGCACCCGACACAACCGATCATTGAACATGAAGAGGAACACCTCACAACACTGACGAGACCACAAAATCACATACACAATTGGAGCTGATACTCCTGGCTCAGACAATGATGGAAGTTGAGAACAATGACAACCTGATAGCCCACCAACACCATGTGGGTCATTATAACAAGATGGTACACCAACTCCATTTTGGTCCCCCCCCCCCCCCCCCCATCGTGAAATGTACTAATGCGTCTAGCCCAAGGACAAGATGACACAAGCAACTCGTTGGAGGAGGAACTAGTAAGGAAACATTGAAAGTTCCACGACATTGGAGCCCCACTTTGGACACGACTATGACCAAGCTTCCCCCCACTATTGGTGAATGGGACGATGACAAGCCTAAGCCCACCAATCCACACCATTTTCAATCTCCAGGTTAACTAGACCACCTTCCAGGAGGTATTCAAGATATCAACATTGTTTATCGCCGCCTAGTTGTGCTTTCCCGAGCTAACTTGGAGGATCAAAGCCAGGTTCAACAACTAATACAACATAATGTTGACTTAACTAAAAAATTAAGCATCACCCACAAATACTATACCAGATGAAAGCGAGTATAGAGAAAAGATAGAGAAGAGAAGAGAAGAGAAAGAGATAAGAATACTATTGTATTCTATTATGGAGACAATACAAACGGGATAAACTCCAAATACAACCACAAAACTAAAGAACTACTTGATTTCCAATCCCCCAAACTCACATCTTTCATGCATCATTTTTCCATCATCTCTTTGTTTCTTCTACTATTCTTCTTCTCACCTCTTCCAACTTTGTCTCCTCCCTTCTTCTCTCCAGCCTCTTCTCACATATTATAATCTTCTTATTCTTCATCCTCTCTTTTACACGCTCTTTTAGAAGTTTTTCATCTCCTACTTTTAGCTATGACACAATGACTTTATCATCGTCATATCTCCCACACCAGAGCCCCAAATTTAGAGATTTAAAATTTTACAGATAGCTCTCTTCATGAGTTTTCCAACCCATATTTGAACATGACATTTGGGTTTCAAACGAAAGAGCTATGACCGTTCTTTTCAAATTATTTTTAGGTGGCTCGCTTTTTCTCCTTTTACTTTTCTCCGTGTCTCTTGCTTTTCATTTGACTTCTCCTTAAGTTCTTCATTTGTGTTCTTGCCCTCCAAATGTGGATGCTCCATACCTTATATTCTTCTAGTGTTCAATAGCTTGAATTCTAAAAACACTTTCACACCATACACACTAAGGCTTAAAATACCCAACGTCAAATCTGTGAAACCCTCAATGCATGTCTAGCCAAAGTCGAAAATGTAATCAAGAGGAGCGGTGGTGCAACATCAATTGGAGGCAACCCTCCAACACACTAAGGAGCAATGGCAAATAGAGATAGAACAACAAGCCCTACTTCACAATGAACCCTTAGTCGAGTTTTTCCAGCTAAAGAAAGATTCCCAACAAGCACAACAACAACATGTCAAGGAGATAATGTGAATTAAGGTACGATTGGATGATGCCACCTAAGATATCACAAGCAAATCATGCAACCTGATTTCGGCATGAGTCAAAGCTAACGCGCTACGAGATGAGATACGTCATCTCCAGGGAGAATAGGTCATATTAAGGGAAAAGGTAGCTGTGAAGACAAACTGCACCCAACACAATCCCACATATTGGGAAAATGAAGAAACTAGAAAGGAAACCCACATCCTAAGCATGGTTAAACCAACACTTGAGAAACACCAAACAAAGGCGAGTGTCAACTTCCCAAACAATACAAGTGGCACAATCCCACTCGACCACATGAAGAGAGAGCCAAAGAACCCCATTGACATCCAAGTGACTGGCATGCCACCCATATGGCTTGAGCATAACCGTGTACATGAACTTGACTTCCCAATTAATGGAGCTATTCATAGCCCCTTGTACAACTCGAGTCATCTTGGACGAAATGAAGTTAACTCTCAGTGGAAGAGCCGTAAGGCCGAATGACCAAAAAGCAGGATGGAGTCGAAGTGGGAAGTAATATATGAAGCTGAAATAACTATAATTGCCGAAATATTTAGTAGAATGTAAAATAGTAGATCCAAAACAATGCATTATAATTTAGATCCGAAAAGGTATATACGACTATATGACATTGTAACTTGTAGATTTGAAAGGTGGGCGAATGGCATTGTAACTCCCATGTCTTTCCTATATAAAGGGGGCATGTGTATTGTATAAGGGATGCGTAATAGAGAGATATCATCGGTGATACATTGTCAATGTCTATGTCTATGTTATATTTTAATTTTATAAATTTTGTGTTGTGTTGTGCGTTGCCGATTCGACCATCGAGTAGTTTGGTTCATTACCATTTCTCCGACCACGATCTTTGTTGATGGATATTTTGTGATAAGATATCCAACCCATGTTATTGAGAGGGTTACATGGGTTAGATGCAAATATCCACATTAGAAGATATGATTGGGTTAGAAATTATTAACCATGTTAGAAATTTTTAGTTAGATTAGAAATTATGTGCCAAGTTAGAGTGTATGACCGGGTTAGGTCAAATTAGAATGTTCGGTGGGTTAGAAAATATGGGTCAAGTTAGAAAATAGTATAAAAAATTGGCAGTAGCCAAGTTAGAAAATGAGTTGGATTAGAAATAATAGGGCTCAATTCGCGTGTTTTCACACAAATCTTCAAGCATTCCTTACATCGTCTATTGTCATGATTCCCTCAATTCCCCTATTTAAAATTTGGTTGCAAATAGGAATTGCCTCATAGAGACACAAGAAAAAGATAAAAGTAGTTAGAGGAGAGGGCCCATACAAAGTGATGAACAGAAGGGAAATAAGGCAATGGCGACCTTTATTTCCTTCAAAATGTAGGTTGTACTCAAACGTTCACACCTTCTAAACTACGACGATACCTTCCAAGGGTTCAAGCGTATACCAATGTACTATCTAGGGTAATTTTTTGTCCCACATGGCCCGAATTTTATGATGTGGCATGTGTGAAGGGAGAAAGACGCTAGAATGTCAAGTGTATGTTGTATCAAGATTCCTGTCCAAAAGGCATTTGAAAGTAACAATATTGAAATGAAGATTAAAACAATAAGAAGTAAGAGCTAATAACTTGAACAATGATTTCAAAGGATCCATCTGTCTAGAGGTGATGGAGGGATGAAGGTGAGCTATAATGTGAAGGTGACAACAATGAAGTGAGTAGTAAATGTGGATATGAGACTCCAAAGAAAACATTTTGCTAGCATTAGGCAACCATGCAAGGATATAAAGATCGAGTGCATTCAAAAGAAAGGGCACGCTAAAGGACGCACCCCTGGATTTGGGAAAATTTGGTGCCCTGGTGATTGGGTGCCACTCGTGAGTGACCAAGGAGAGACAAGGATTCACTTCGAGGAATCCAATTCTGTGAAGAACAAAACCTTCGTGGAATACAAATCCATGAAAGAGAGAAGATTGAAGAAAAACCGAGTGCTTCTTTGCTACTTGTCGAGGATCAATAGAGAAGGAAAAGGAGGAGCATGGAGCAACCCCTCAACCACTCACAATAGACGTTGTCGGTGTAGGTCAACATCAACAACCAATGCCCAACCCATAAACTACAACCTCACATGTTATAGGAACCTAGGTTTCATAGTTATGGAACCCTTTTTCCCCATCTTTTTTTATCTATTCACTCCCCCTCGAAACTAACTTAACAGAAAAAAAGGACGGGGAGCTTTATGTTCAACACTATCTTTGGGCCTCATGCCTCAATTTCCAGCAAATTATGCTTACAAATGCAAACCTAGAGTACACCCCCCCCCCCCCCCCCCCCCCCTTCCACCAACAAAAATTACACAAACACTTTCACCATTATTTGAAGCATACAATTGCACATAAACACCTAAAAACATGCACACATGATTTGTTTCACACACACAAACATAATTACTCAATAACTCATAAGCAAACACGATTACACACACAATTACAAATGTATTCAAATTCACATCATAGGCACATAAATACACAAATGCACACATACAGACGCTAATGTAAACATATAAAAACAATTTAACGTCACATCCATACGTGCACACTTGTGTAATCGTATGAGCTCATATCACAAAGAAATGCACATAGGCACATTGAAACATTTCCACATTCTTGCATGCACAAGCAAGTTACAACTTCATAAACACTCACATATTCCAATGCAAGTATTTGCCGAACTACATTATAACTTGATGAGGACTTAAGAGATTCATTCACAATGCCATTGACAAAATCATATTCGTTGGTTTACATTCCCAATCGCCCCGCTCAATTTTTACTTACATGGAAGTATGTTCGCAACATCAATAGATTTAAGCATATAAAATCTTAAGCATTTAATTGACAATATCCACGACAAATAATTTGTAAATTATTCTAAGTAGAACCTTTTCTAGACCCATTGTCAATAAAGGTGGAAAAGAGTGGGAGTTATGTCTTGGGTGAAGTGGCATGGAAGCTATCACATCTATGTCTTGTGAATGATTCGATTATTCAAGTTCACCAATAAAAATGATATAAATTGGTCAATTTACTTTATTTGTTTGGTTGAATGTTAAGCTTTTGAAGTCATCAAAGATTTTTGTACTTTTCTACTTCAACATCATGTTACAAAGACTTTCAAGACCAAAATTGCAAAATATAGTGTAGTGGCAATAATTGAGTAGTAAAAAGGTTTCTCTTGAGTATGAGTGCTAACGGATTTGTGAGTTAGATTATGATTTTCCACCACATGAATAAGCTTGTTTGGATATGGAAGACGTGTTGATTATCATTTAGAATTGTTTCCTTAAAAATCATGGAGTTTTGATCTTTTCTAGAAGGGTACACAATGTCAACATTTGAAAATGGTGAAGTTGGGAAAAATGTTAAGGAGGACACATGCGAATGAACTACTTATTTCGATAATGCTTTGAATTTGAAATTTAAGAAGACAAGTTACATAAGATCATCTCTTGTTGATAATGTTGTGGTGATTCCCACATAATAATAACTCAACATGTTCCATAACACATAGGCAATTTATCCACAATAGTTAGACCAACAAAATTATATTCCGTTTACTGTTGGTTGGATACCCTTTATGAAATTGCGGAGATATTTGGGATTCGACATTAACCATTTTCTTGGAACTTTGAGACCAATATTGCACAAGAAAGTGCAATATTGATATGATTACATTGAATCTCCATCTCATAAATTCCTGAGTCCTATCTATCACATCCATGCATCATGGGATGGATGGTCATTGCATGTCCTTTCTTATCAATAAGTTGTGCAATGTTGACATACTCAATAGCATGACATGATGAACTTTTTGTAGGTGAAACCAATAACATGACCATTATTAGGCTATATCACATGCAAAATGATAGACACTAAGGCATTACTGATAACTAGTTAGCTTTGATTTGCATACGAAATGCAATTAGGAAAGAGAAAGAAGGGGGGAGATAACAAAGGTAATGTATGATTGTTTTGTCCTTGGACTAATTGACACAATAATTTACCTCGAGGTGTACATGTGATAGTGCATGCGATAGGTGTTAACAGGAACTGGGATGATATATAACATTGCTGATCAACATTGGAGGGAGAAATGACACATTGCATGCATGAACCCAAGGAACTTATGCAAAAAAAAAAAGTGGCGTAAAAATTACTTCCACTTAGTTCACAAACGGGAGATGTATGTGGCGCGTGTGACAAACTGTTGTCTGGCTTTCACGTTGCGTCCCTACTATACAAGTTTACAAGCGAAAACGCAAGTAAAAGTCAAGCAAAAACAAAGGGAAAAAAAAGGTATGAGCACAAGGAGAGAGCTTATCAGGGCAAGAGATGCATGCAATAGGCTGTCTGTTCGTCCTCCTCATTCATGATGGTCCACGGAGCAGAAACATCTGCGTTGATGCGGACAGATCAAGGCATCTATCGAGGTGAGAGAATGCGGGTCACGGGAAGTGATAACACGAACGTGATTCGGCATCTGGTCACATGACTCACATCATCACAATCTCAGACTTTCCTTGACTTGTGAACCTCTCTCTCATTTGCTTTGCTACTTGCAACACATACATACATACATAACATGTTTGTCATTAGTCATCATGACTCATCAGTTTTAACATTATTAGCCTTATTATTATTATTATTATTATTATTATCATTATTATTATTATTAATCAAATTATGAGTAGCCTTCATCTCCATCATTCACTTAAGACTCTTTCTCTTTCTCTCTCTCTCTCTCTCTCTCTCTCTCTCTCTCTCTCAAAATATACAATAGAGAAGAGAGGAAACAGAGCAGTCTATGGTGAAACCAGAGGCAGCTATGGAGACCTCCAATGGTGTTCCCCTGATTATGCAGGACTCAGGAGAACGTCGCCTTATCGAACTGGGTTACAAACAAGAGCTTAGAAGAGAAATGGTAATGCGCCCCAAATCCCCTGTTTCACTCCGTCTTCTTCTTTCCTCTTGTCATGGTTTCGTAATAACACTCTCTTTTTTCCTCTTATCTTTTCTTCATCTGTCTTTATTCTTCTAATTTTCATTGATGGTGATGATAGTGTACATGTTTCTGAGCTATTACCCTCTTATCTGTTTTTCTTCCCTGCTTCCTCTAGCCATAATCCTCAACATCGTTCTTCGTTTCGTTTGATGATGATGATTATGATGATGATCTATGTATACATACATTTTCAGGACTTTGGCTATTCGTTTCTCAATAATGACCTATTTTTTCTGATCTCCTTTGTTTAATACTTGCTTCATCTAGTCTTTGATGCTATTTATTTTTATGATGATGATTTAAGTAATTAATTTGCATATATTTATAATAAAATTTCAGACATTGTTCAAGACATTGGCTATCAGTTTCTCAACAATGACCCTTTTTACTGGAATCACACCACTTTATGGATCTAGCTTTGCATATGCTGGCCCTGTGGGTGTGGTATGGGGTTGGGTTATCGTCACTTTCTTCACATGGTTCGTAGGATTTGCAATGGCTGAGATTTGCTCGTCTTTTCCGGTAAGAACAGAAAAGAAACATTTAATTCACATTCAAAAGTTATTAGAGATGGATTTTTTTGTTTCTAGATGTGTTTCTCAATCAATAAATATGTATGTACATATAAAACTTGTGTACCCAGGACAAGGCATAGCTACATGCAATGGAAGATATATTGGCTGTGTCATAACGTATCTCTCTTATACTAGGACACTCAAGGAGAACAATGCTAATAAGCTAGTTGTTTTTTTCCCTGATCTGGATACTCCATGCATGCTAGATTAAGTGCTGTAGTGTGTATTTATCGAAAATTAATTAAGCATGCATACGCATCATTCATGCAAATTAACTTGGTTTAAGATGTTGATGTGTGCTTGATAGTCTTGTTATTAGCCTATGTCACATTTCATGCTAGATTTTAGTGTTTTGGTGTATATTTTTGAGCAATTTATTAAGCACACATGCATCATTAGTGCAAATTAGTTTTTTTATGTGTGTATTCTTTTTATGTTAAGCTTGCTAGCTTAGTGCTTAGTGTGCTTAATTGAGCATGTAAAAACATTATTGATGCAAACCTGTTTACTGCTATGTCATATTATGTGCTTAAGTTTGTGGCTAAATATGAAATTAATTAAACACACATGCATCAATAATACAAATTGATCTGGGTTAGATTTGTGAATAAAATAAAATTGTTGGACTTCTGTAGACAACTGGGTCTCTATACTTTTGGGCGGCTCATTTGGCTGGACCAAAATGGGGTCCTTTTGCATCATGGTGTTGTGCATGGCTGGAAACAATAGGCCTGATTGCCGGTGTTGGGACCCAGGTACTAACCAACTTCTAATTCATTATTGAATTGGTTTTACTTTGATCAAAATCGTGGTTAAAAGATCTTTCCTGCTTTCTTGGAACAAGGGTATGACATTGATTATAATACCGAGGGTATAGATGATATTAGGCCATGGAGTGTTTCTAGTTCTATCCCTTCAGTTTTAATATTCTGTAGTTCAAATTTGATTCCTTTTTCGTTGTGTAAAAGTGAGTTGAACTCTCAAATATTTCCAATTTTGTTAATTTCTAGTATGTGTTGAGATCTTTTATGATTATCATACACTTAGTTGAGACTTTTGTTTCTGATATTGCATTTATGGATTTCTTTTGCTTTTGCTATGCAAAAAGACAATATAATGTAATGATAAAATTGCGCTTCCATTGATAATGTGTTCTTTCTATTACTCCAATGATTCTTGGATCATTGCCAAGGCTTATGCAGGATCTCAAGTTCTCCAAAACATAATTCTCTTGAGCACTGGGACGAATACGGACAATGGTTACTTCGCACCTCGTGGCATTTTCTTGGCCATGTATCTTGGTCTAACTTTCATATGGGCAGTCTTAAACACGTTTGCTTTGGATGTGATCGCTTACATCGATATCATTTCGATCTGGTGGCAAGTATGTGGATCTTGATATTTTTACTATTATCATATTCTAGGATTGAGATGCAAGTATGTGTCTTGATTTTATTATCATTATCATATTCTAGGATTTTGCACACTTAAAATCCTGTGTAAATGACCTTGCATTTAACGAGTTTTTGCAATTCTACTACAGGTATAGATAAGCTATAACATGTGGATTTTATTGTGTGTGTGTATATATATATATAAACATATATGTGGTTGTGTGTAGGTGATCGGAGGGGCAGTTATCGTGGTCTTGCTTCCATTGGTTGCACCTTCAACTCAAACAGCATCTTATGTCTTCTCAGGGTTTCACCTATCATATGATATCACCGGCATTCAGAGTAAACCGTACGCTGTTGTTCTTTCGTTTCTTGTAAGCCAGTACTCCCTCTATGGCTATGATGCGGCTGCCCATTTGACGGAGGAAACAAAAGGAGCTGATAAGAATGGTCCCATTGCCATCCTCTCTAGTATTGGAATCATTTCAATATTTGGGTGGGCTTACATTTTGGCTCTCACATTCAGTATTCAGGTGAGCAAACCAATTCTCTCTTCCCCCCCCTCCCTCCATTTTATTTTATGACATTTCTTTTATGGATATCCAGCACAAGTGTAACATATCCTTTCATTTTATATCAGATTTTGTTCAAATAGGAAGATTTTAGGTGTCCATTTTATGATGTCTAGTTTCTCTTTTATGCACATATATATATATATATATATAAAGAGTAACCAAACATCATAAAAATATATATATCCAGCTTTGAATTCAGTTTAGTTGGCATTTGATTGAATATGATCTTATTTCAGGATCCGGCCTATCTATATGATCCCAACAATGAGACAGCTGGGAGCTTTGTGATTGCTCAAATTCTCTATGATGCCTTCTACGGGCGCTACAAAAGCGGGGCAGGAGCAATAGTGATACTTTGTGTGATATGGGGATCCTTTTTCTTCGGCGGGCTCTCGATTTTGACAAGTGCTGCAAGAGTGGTGGGCTGTTTTTTGCCCTAAAAAACACTGTTATTTTTGTGGATCCCCCAATGGATGCGGGGCTGATAATGATAATTAACTAAAATTGGGCTCCACATTGTGCAGGTATATGCATTATCGAGGGACGGTGGCATTCCAGGGTCCAAGATATGGAGAAAGATTCATCCCAAGTATAAGGTCCCGGCGAATGCAGTGTGGTTATGTGCTTTCCTTTGTGCTATCTTGGGGCTACCCATACTGGCCGTGAATGTGGTGTTCACGGCAATAACATCGATTTGTACAATTGGATGGGTGGGCGGTTACGCCGTGCCAATCTTTGCAAGAATGATAATGGAGCCGTCAAAGTTCAAACCGGGGCCATTTTTCTTGGGCCGATTTAGTCGCCCCATTTGCTTGGTTGCATTCCTATGGATATGTTACACTTGTGCTGTCTTCTTGTTGCCCACTCAATATCCCATCGAGCTTACAACCTTCAACTATGCCCCTATTGCTTTGGGCATTGTGCTCTCCCTTATTCTCCTTTGGTGGATCGTCGATGCTCGCAAGTGGTTCAAAGGCCCTGTCCGCAACATTGAACCCAACTCCAAATTGTAAAATATAATTGTAGGGGAAACACACTATATTCTTTCTTCCAAAATAAGCATTGGGAGGCAAAGTTTAGCCTTGCTTCCTTCACTATCTACTAATAACTACTCACATCCCAACATGAGGGTATGGCAACCCTTTTTTTTTCTTACTTAAACTTGCCAACTTGTTGCATTAACATTTGAAAAACAAAGTCAATTTAAACCGAAGCTAAATTTAGTTACACATCATTAGCCCAAGAATATATAATATCTCTGATTCTTAAACCTCATCATATTGATAAGCAGTCTTTTTTATCAACCATACATCAGGGTTCTAATCTTATTCACTTATCAGATGATTGCCTTGATAGAACATGCCTATAGGGCCAAATCAACATACTGTCTTGTATGTGTGATCCTGTCTTAAGAAGGGGATTACTACTATGTCTATGTGAAAGTAATCCATGCACATGTGTTCACCTCTCTTGGTGGAAATTTGTGTTTGCGCTTAAATTATCTTCTGCATTGAACAAGTTGTCATACTTCTCTTGGATTATCTTATATGTTGAGCATTCAAGAAATGGTATTCATCCTCCACGAGGTTTTCATGGCAGACCTTCATCTTTGGGTGATGATGCATGGATACTACCCCAACACCTAACTTATGTGAGTGAGTTCTACAAAGTTTACAACTCTTAGAGGAGCCAAGGTTCATAGAGGTAGCAAGATGTTTTGGCATTTTTACCTTCTATTGGCCCCACCATTGAGGGTTAACATTTGCAATGTAATATGCCAAATTTGACAATTTAGCTTCTTGCCAAGTAGTCTATTCTCAATGGTCACATTTTTTATGGCATCACTTGGGAGCTCCGATAGACCTTTTACTCCCCATTTATTAAACCATTTCATTATGTCAACAACCTATCCACATAAGAGAATTTGCTCTTATCCATTTGTGATTGAGCATATTCTTCACCTTTTTGTGGAATCTTTGTATTCTCTTTGCAAGGCTACAAATCCTTGGGTTGAGCACCCATTCTAAGTGAGATAGTGCAATCCCGCACTTCCACTCCAAAAAGCAACACTTGGACCACCATAACATTGAATTAGATCAATCCCAATTCACATCACTTTGGTTGCATTGATTACCAAAAATATGATATCCACATAAGAGAATTTGCTCTTATCCATTTGTGATTGAGCATATTCTTCACCTTTTTGTGGAATCTTTGTAAACTCTTTGCAAGGCTAACAAATCCTCATGTTGAGCACCTAATGCTAAGTGAGATAGTGCAATCCCGCACTTCCACTCCAAAAAGCAACACTTGACCACCATAACATTGAATTAGATCAATCTCAATTCGCATCACTTTGGTTGCATTGATTACCAAAAATATGATATTTCAACCAACTTGAAGTCTAGACCCATCATATACATTCCACCTTTTGTTGATGGGACATTAATATCAAGATATTTGAAGCTTTGTGCCACTCTATGTCAGTTCTCCTTGTATGTAAAAATGGGCTAGTGTGTTGGTTCATATGCCTTCGTTACCATGATTTTTATTATGTTCATGTTAACAATTAGCTTGTTGATAGAATGTTTTCAATACATCAAGTGTTGTCTATCATCCATTGTATATGAGAAGAACACATCATCAATATGTATATAAGAGTATAAAAATAATCATTTGCATGAGTTTTGGGCCATCTATTTAATATTTCTTCTACTTCATCGATGCATAGATCAAAGAGTGGAAGAGAGTGAACACCGCCTTTTGTCTACAAAGTATTTATTGAAATCACCCATTTTCATTGCTCAATATTCCAATGATATTTGGATTTCTATCATTCTTTTCCAAAGCTCACTTTTTGGTACACTATCCAAGGCTTTCTTTAAGTCCACAAAACAAGAATATAGTGTCTTCCTTGAAATCACCTTTCTTTCATAATTTATCTTATTGTAACCAAATAATTGATTGTGAAATATTTTGGTCCAGTGCTCGTTTACGATGATGTCTAATGCATGAGCTAATCTTTTGTTCCATCATAGTGCTATATAACTTAGCCATAGGAGAGGTAACCATGATAGTTCAATAGTTGGACCAAACCATGCAAAAAAACTTGTTTGATAGTGTGATTAATGATATTACTATTGATTGGTAGGTTTGTTGGTCTTGTCCATTTCAAGAGTTCACTTGTTATTAAGTTTGCATTGAATGATTTGCAATTGGACATATTTTTTCCCAATCTATTAGCATTTTCAATTGATAGAAGTATACTACGTGGTGTTTCTATACCGAATCTCATAGGCATTATCTTATCATTCATATAAAGCTTTACATATTGTCCCATCTCTTCATAGGTGCATTCGGTAACTATAACTACCTATTTTTTCCCATCGGTTGTATCCACGATCACTTTTGGTGGGAGTTAAAACATTTTCACTTTCTTCCTTTCTTGCATTTGATAATATAGCCTCTTCTTTTTCCTCACCATTCTTCAATATTGATATAATGTTAGGTTTTTCATTTTTATCTTTTCTAAGCTTGAAGTTTCAACAATTCAAGATGAACCCCTTGCATTCTTAATCGAACTAAACATTACATGGGAAACTAAGCATTCAATGTCCAACTACACATGCACTTAGACATTGATACCCTACATTGGTAATGACATCTTTCAATTGCTTCCAATTGTTTTTCACAAGGGAAATGGTCATGCCACGATTCTCAAACTCATTTGCATATAGATTTAACTTTTTGATAGCAAGATCACATAATTTACCCTTTTTACTTATATAATCCAATGATTGATCAATACATACATGGGTTTGTGGACAAAGTTTGATGATAATGGGCCAATTCTTGATGTATTCACCATAGATATATGATCCATTGTGCCTCAATTCTAGTTTAGCTTGTTTTACGCATATCTTTTACCTCATATGTTCAATTGAGCTTACAAATGCTAAAAACGATAACCTCAACTTCTAGTTTTAGAATAAACAAAAATAGACACACTATCATGTTGTTGTAACGAATTATTCCTTCAACAATACAAACACAAAGAGATAGGGATAGAGAATGTTCGTGGCCTTGAAGAAACAATGCTCATGTGATGATGATGCTTGATGCTCAATGAGAGAGAGAGAGAGAGAGAGAGAGAGAGAGAGAGAGAGAGAGAGAGATTATATTATCGTCTTCGGAGGTCAAATATGACCTATGAGACCAAAAATATTACATTTCACGTGTTACATGTGAAAGCGAGTAACGACTCTCGATGTTCAAGAACTTTACCAATGAATGTTGCAATCGAGAGAGTACATTGTGGTTGTGAGAGAAATTTGTGCAAGGATTGGGCTCGGTCGAAGAGATGTGGAAAGCATGGTCGAATATGATCAAAGGCAGAGCATTGTATCAAAGTGTGATACTCATACTCTTGAACTTGTTTAGGGCAAAGTGTGCATAGCCGGCCACTCTCATCACTTGTGCCCCAATGCCCCGTCCGCGATGCATGTGAGCTAAGTCGCATGGAAGCAATGGTTCGAATGGTAGATAACAAGATGGGGTCTAACATGTATCAATGTGTACGGTTTCCCCGTTCTGCGAAGAATATGGTTTTGTATTTAGGTGCAACATGTGTAGTATGAGAGAGAGAGAGAGAGATGTACTCGATGAAAACAAAATTATATTAATAAATGTGTGTGAAAACACTACAATCATACCACAAATATGGGTAGTGGGGCATGTTGAATTGCCAACAAGCAAAACCAACACTCCATTGAGTAAAGAGTTTTAACTAGCACCAATAAACAAAACTATCACATCAATACTCCCTTCAATTATCGTAGATACACTCTAACTTCATGCCTACCATCAAATATAAAAGAGTTTAGCATATCCTAAATATGACACAATCCCTAATATCTTAGAAAGAGGAAACTAATTTCCACCTCTTATCTCAAGTTGAGCTGTGTAAATTGCACAAACACCCATTATCTTGGTGTTAAATAACATGAAAAAGCTTGCCATATGACAAGGAACCCAGCATCATATAAAACTATGAGTACTATCTTCACTTGAACAATACAAAAGAAGAACAATATCTTGTCAATATACATCTCTTTAGAGCTAATTCCAAAGGTAAGCTCCCAATCAATACACTCCAAATGAAAACCTTTGCTAGAAGTGGCCATTTAGAATCCGACCTACCTACTTTCCATTCTTATTCAAATTTAGAAGATATCCATAACAGTATTCAATGGAGCAATGATGTAGGAGAGTAACAGTCGCTTATAAAAACAAAGTCTTATGACCACAAAAACCCATTACTTTGTAGTTTGATTTAGGGTTTAGGGTTTAGGGTTCTATTTTGTATAGGTAAAGGGCTCCATATCAATATTATACTTTGTAAGTGTTGCCAAATAAACCCATAATTAGATGGGATTTATTAACATAATAATTGAGAAGAGTTGAGTAACTCTTTTTGCAAATGAATTATAGTGCTCTCTACTAGATGATCGTGTGACGTCCATTCATGCAAATACAGTGAGCACTTTGTGCCATGAGACAACCAAGTGTTGAGCACATGAAGGACTAGGAATTTTAAATGAAATACTTCCATTAAATATTAGCCACCAAGGATGCCTTAATCATTGTCTTCTCATTTGTTACAACCTCTTCAATAAAATACTTGACAATAGGTATCTATGGTTGTGAATGCAAACAAATATCTTGCAATTACAAAATCTATGAGCCATCATATACATGATTGCTTCCCCCAAGCATTTCGGGGTTGCTATATGGTTCCACGCAACCCATGTAATCCCTATCTTATCCCTCCCTCCCTCTCACACACACAAGTGCTACACATAACACCATGCAAATAAATTCAACCACAAGTTACACATTAGATATTTCTTGAATGATACTTGAGTAGGAAAGATTAACGTCTTAAAAGTCTTACTCGTGACGTCTTGCTTTCTCCTATTTAGGCCAAGCACGGGTCAAATCACTCATTGGTCACTCTACATCTTATGTATCTTCTTAGATTTTCATTAGGTTGTTACCAAATAAATCTAAAGGGGACAAGTAGGAAGTACAAGACAATCTTTCAAAAGTCTTGAAGTGAGGCTAATTTGTGCTTTTTTCAAATTGCACGATATGTATTGGATTGATGTGATATTGCTTTGAAAAGTATATTATAATTTATTTCAAGCCAATGTCTAATGATTTCAAGTCAAATCATTATACAATTACAAAACAAATCAATATAATTACATAAATGAATGCTTCTCATCTAGAACACAAATCCAAGGCGCTCATCTCTAAAGGGAAGTGTAGTTTGATTTTCTTTGTAGAAGGGGCTTCCCCCTTCTTTTCTATACTAGATTAAATCAATCTCTTGATTCTCCAAAGACCATGGCATGCGTCAACTTTTATTACATTTTGAAAGTGAAACATATACTCTACAACAACAAAACCTATATTGGATCTTTATGTAATAGGCTAGTAGAAAACAAATTGTAATGTAGTTATAGATTACCTAGAGGATATTATTTTCTAAGATATTATATATTTAACATTTTCCCAAGATACTTCTTTCTTATGTGAAAAAGCCCAATGCCACCATAGCTTGAAGTCATCAATTCTTACACGCTTAGACCCAAAGTATATGCACAAAAAGTAAAACATTAAGCATCATAGACATTTTCTTTTGAGATTTTATAATTATTAATATATTATGTATACATGCATTTTATTTTTGGAGCATCAACATAGAGATCCAACCCTTTTGCATTGAAGTGCATGATCTACAGAAAACGAAGCAACAAGTGTGCATAGGCATATGAGGGTCACCCATTCCCCAATGCTATGTTGGATAGGCAAGTTTGGGATGACCACAAGGCTGCATAGGTGGTAGAATAGTTCCTATCAAAGAAGAGGATTCTAATGTGCAAAGAGAGATCCTTCCCTTTCAATCACATGGACATAAATTACTGTTGGAAGACTATGATATTGACAAAGGTATTTTTCCATATTCAACTACTTTGCCCGATCCCATGAGGTGGAATTCTAGTGTAAAGCAAGAGGAACTTTATTGCCCTTAATGTTTGAATGCTTTTGAATTACTATTATACATATAAGTATGTGTATCTCTCCACCCTCTAGGCTCTAGCTTCATATAACATATAGGCAAGATCCAAGTATTGAAAAATTAAAAACATAGTTTACAACACCAATCCAAAATGAAGGTGATAGAAGTTGCAATAAGTATGACCATGGGAATTGGGAAATGCAAAAGGAACTATGGCTTGATAAAAGTTTGTCACATAAATGTATCTACACTTTTGTTTACTATAGCCAAAGATCCGATACCAAATTTCCTCACACCATTGTTAACTATAATTCTTAGTTACCAACCATGTAATTACGGAATAATGTATTAGCCAAAATATGTTCATTGAGAGAGTACAATGGTATGATAGAAGTCATAGAAAACCCTACAAGTTGTAATGTGTGTGTGTGTGTGTGTGTGTGTGTAGACAGAGAGGGGGGGGTGGAGAACTTAGGTCAGTTTTGGTGTCCAAATAAAGATATAAGTCTTAATTTTCTATGCGAAATCTTTACGTCTTCATGTAGTTTCAATGTATGTATACGAATTTAGGCCAAATGTCTCAGTAGACGATATGAAGTATGGTGAGGGCAAGATGTTGATAACGATCATTGTTGGAAGGATGGATGTATACATATAAGAATGTGTCGTGAGGTTTAATGGAATTGTGTGAAATAACATCTACTCTATTGTGGGCATTTTGATCTATTTGTCATTAGTTATGATCCTTGAGGTTTCTAAATGCATTGTAGGAAACAAATATTTTGGCAAAAATATGACAAAAGCAAGATGTACTCATAAGGTTCAAAGGTAGAAAAGTTTGAAGTGATGAAGTTGTCAAAACATTTTTCTTGGCATTTGAGAACTTAATATTTGACCAATAAAGCATTTAGAGGGATGAGAAAGGCAAGTTATGAGTCAAATTGTGGCACAACCAATATCTTTGCATAGAACATATGAGGAGAATGGGACAACTCATAAGGATCATGAATCTTTTGATCATATATTGATGATCAAGCTTTCACCTAATCTAGCATGGCATTGCTTCATTCATATACATATCTCCTTGTGATGTATATAAAAATGGACCTTAATTAGGAGATGCTATTGGAAATTATGGCAACTGAAAATGTGCCAATTCAAAATTCTCATAAGAAACTTGGCTCAATCAACACTTTGTTCATTATACTTGTTCATTCTTTCTCAAGCCGAAATTCATTTCTGTGCACGAGTTGATATTGCTTAACTACAACACTCAAAAAGCACACTTTGAGACAAGAACAACGATATCTTAACATATCATCATACAGGAAAGTTGTTCACGAGCTTAAATATGATTCATGTGCTTAATTCCTCCGGACATTTTTACTTTATTGTTGAGCTACGTTTATGGCAATATTGAAGCCGCAAGAGTTTTTGGTAATATCATTGTTGCTATTTTCTCTTATGGTGTCGAAGTGTATCAGAGTGTTGCCCTAGATGAGAAGCCACATTTCACCATCTTATTTATCTATCTATCCTCGAAGCTCCACATGTTCGTAAGGGCCATTGGGGAGATTATGAAACCTTAGGTTCCTAGGTTACAACCCCAAGGTTACAACCTGAAGGAGAACATGTCCACTTTTTGGTACGATAATTTTTTCTTCTTTATTATTGGAGGGGGTGGGTGTCATATGCATTGTGCTTCTACGGCAAGACTCTTGCTTTGTTGTGGGCATGGATTCCCTCCAAACATGAAAGACGAAACGATGACACTACACCTTTTACGGCCAAGACACCTCTGCCAAACCAAACCAAACCAATACATAAATATAAGATCAAAATTTTATGCACCTGAGGGATGAATGAATCAAGACATATTTTACCTTTTCTAAGATCTCTAGGGATTGTGGAGCATGACAAAGCCCTCGTCGGAAGTTCCCACATTGACCGGTCGGAGTCCCAAAACTAGCAAACTTCAAGGACGCGATGCTTTGACCTTTTCCGCATTCCAAGCTCAAAAGTGGAGAACTTATGTTTGCCAACTCCGATGACCATCCACTAAGAGGTGGAGGATAATTCTCCCCGATGTAGCTACATATGGTATCAACAACCCTAACCACTTGTGATGTCAACGTTGGATCACCACCGGTTTCCTCGAAAAGAACCACAAGATTATCCTTTGGCTTTAACCACGACCGTGGAACATGATACCTACATGAAACATCGCAAACCCCGCTTAGGATAATCCTTTTTTAAGTATAGTACAAGAAAGACACTCCATATGCATAGCACAACATGATACATTATCGCCTTACTACTAAGTAGGAATTGATATGATATACGAAACATGTGTTCCTCTCTTATTATAAGCAAGAGCACACAAAAAAAAAGGTTGGGGTTATTTGTATTATTTAAGATATCCAAATAACCTCACCATCTTTGGGAAGGTTCCCCACAATTGGTCACACATTTGGTTGAGTTGAATGTTCCTCTATAATCACAACCACTCGAGCAACTATTGGAAGGAACCACATATGATGGCCAAAACCGGCCGATGCTTTCTCCATTAACCCACACTTGCCCCTTTCCCATGCTACTTAAGTCTAGCGCCACGGGATCATCACCAGTTGGCTCATCAAAGTAAGCCTATTGCAATGGAACACACCAACCATCAACCATCAACGTAAAACAAAGCATTCTTTAGGCTTCATTTATGTATTTCCACATTTAATTTAAACAAAGATGACGCACACCTTATACCACGTTAACGGCCGATTCTTTGGCATGTCAGATCCTGGAGACCACCGAATGTTGTTGATTCCATCGGGTGCGTAAATCTTCATAGTTTCCCCTTTAATTCCAACCTACATATATGCAAAAAAGAAGAAGAAGACTCCAAACACAGTCATACACAACAAACTATTCAACCATTACACTCAAGCATATGTTTATATAAAGGACATAAGAGAGAGAGAGAGAGAGGGCAATGTTTTCACTGCTTTAGCATGTAGTATCATGTTAATTTTGTTGTTCCTACCTGATGAATCCATCTTTGGGTCGATAAGTCCAAGGTACCATTTTGAAGACCATCGACATATATCGACCCTTGTATGCCAGTACCGGTCAAGTCGTAACCAGTCGCACCAGTCTAGAGACATCAAACTCCAAATTAATATATCAATGTATGAAAGACTGTCTGACCATTATTATTGCCTTCTCATATATAGATCAAGAAGAGAAGCATTTTCCAAACCTGTAATCCTATGGTCATACTCAAAATTGCGATTTCATTTTTCCCTGCACGGAGCATGATCGGTTGTACGATTTGCAAGGATGGACTCCCCCATTGCCCTTGACCACTGACTGATGAAAAAGCAAAGAAACCACTGCATCATTTTTAATTCCCTTGTTTCATTTGAGAAGCTCAGTTTGAATAGATATTGTAAAGATAATACTTCACAACAGTGAAACCAAATGGTTGTGCTTGAATCAAAGACTATGCAGTGACACATTATGTCTTGTCTTTTACATTGAGATTTGATCTCTTTTACTAAGAGTAATTGTCTCTAGACCTTTTGAATTTATTGTAAGATTATTTTTCATTTTTCACCATAGATTTATCAATTTATTTATCTTCACAGCTTAGATCTCCAAATAAAACTGACGAACTAGTAGAAAAATTTGAATGGAAGACTTGCCTATGAGTTCTCCATTTACGAAGACATGAACTGCATCTCTCATGGAATCAATCATCAGAATAGGCTTGGAGCCATTTTGAAGAAAGGGTTCATTTTCAGAAATCTGTAGACTGAACACATGTATAAAGACTTCTGTTAGCACCCAACACAAGAGTAAGGATAAAGATAAATTCTAAGAAGGAAAACTCAGTAATATACTCAATAGGTACACGCAAGGTGATACAATTTAATTGACAACAAAGAAAGAAAGAAATTAAAGGTCTGGGGTTTAGGTTTTTAGAGTTTAGGGTTTAGGGTTTAGTGGCACATGAGATGAACATTACATGATGATGTGAAAGAAAAAAGAAAGAGAAACCGATTATGATGAAAATGACGATGTATTCTCACCCTCAAGGTGGAGATTGCACATAGACAAAGAAAGAATACATTTACAACCAAAATCAACAATATATTGATTCTGGTTCCTGCGGTTGGAAATATCTCAAATAGAGTTCTCTTCAAATATCTAAGAGAAGTACAAAAGAGAGAAAAGAACAAATAGAACTGACCTAGCTTGAGGATGAATGGCGTTACCTGGTTGTATACCAAAGATAATCTGTTTCATCTTTGGCGATGCTGATCTGCTCAATACATCTCATATCAGTAGTAACATTCTCGCTCCATATCCCCGGAAATTCAGGATACCATTCCCATTTTGCCCCAGAGAAACTCTGCACAGCTTTCATGGCCATGATGGAAGTTTGAGAAGCAATCTTCGCTGAGTTAAATGCGACATTCTTGCAGTCTGGAAGCACACTAACAGACCACCCGGGAAGATCATATGAATGGCCATTGAACTCCACAGTTGCGTCGGCTGTATCACTGTTTGATATAAACGCGGCACATTGTTCTGTCTCATTGGTATAAGCATAGACCTGTTACCAATATGATGTGATTTATATCCAATATTGGATTTGAATTCTGCCGAAAAATCTTCAATTAAGAACTTCAATTGGTTCTATTGATTCACCTCTTGATTTGGCCCAAGTGACATGTAGATCGTTGCATCTCCAGAAGCCATGGCGGGTTCACATAGCTTAAGAGCTTGATGCATATCCTTGAGATGACCCCATTTGGGTTGCCTGATTAGGCCTGGACAATCAATACGTTATACATATATTTGGCATCAGAGTAAAGTGAACAAATCCGTAATCAACTGGAAATAGGGTTTTGTCCTCTTCACTACTGCAGAAGCAAAGAAGCAATGGAACAGGGAAAAACTTTAGAACACTTTATAGAATCTCATACCATATTCATCAAGTGGAGCATCGTAGTCATATGTCGTCGTTATAAACGGGCCACCAGCAGTCCGACCAAAATTTGTGCCGCCATGATACTAATAACATATGAAAAGAGCCTCTCTTCTGTCTGTCTGTCTGTCTGTCTCTCTTTCAAGAAGAACAAACATTTTTAATACAACAAAAATCCTTACCATATAATAATTTTGAAAACTTCCATTCTTCTGGAAAAATCTCAAGACTGAAAACGCCAAGTCTTCTGCAGGCCTGTATGGAGTGGGTTTCCCATATGACTGAAACCTATAGATATTACAAATGGTGTAAAGAGATAAGCCACACACCTACAACTCAGGAGGCAATTAAAACTCCAAAGTTTTTAAGGATGCCACAAAGAGACTTGTACAATCTTTCTCTACTCACCAACCAGTCCAATTCTCTGTCCACATTTTGGGCTTGTCATCTCCATTTGGATAGAAGTTATCAGCATAATAAGAGTTGAAAGTATTAATCTGTTAGATAAATATGATTAAGAGTTAGATCAAAACAGGAAAACCATGCCTTCATACTCAGTAAATATATAAATATATGCATCCAGATCATACTCAGTAAATATATGCATCCAGATCATACTCAGTAAACATATGTATACAGATAACTCCCTTACCACTGGATCAGGGGCATCAAACTGTAGGCACATGATCCATGGCACACCTGTATTCATTGAGGTAGCCATTTTAGCCGTCCACATTGCATAAGCATGCTCCGACGTCCCCAATGGCCACGTTCCAAACTCATTTTCTATCTGCAACACCATTATTTCTTGTGTGAGATTGGAGACAGAATTATTTCCTTATGCAATAGTCATCTTTTCCAACCCTTGGGGGTTTTTTACATTGTCCTTTACCATGCATTTTCTGAATAACTCTAGGTAATGCAGTTATATAATAACCATATTATATCAAAATCTCGATCATATACATTTTAATGGTCTTCGGACTAAGAGAATTCAACTTACTTGTGCCAAGATAATGGGACCCCCTTGCCATGCAAATAATCCCTCTTCTTTCATCATGTTGACAATTTTCCCCACAAAGTTTTGCATATGAGCCTGAGCCAAATACCAAGCACCATTGATATTTAAACTCTCTCACTGTGAGGAGGCATTGAGACATAATAAAACTTATTAAGAGATTGCTATGAACCTTGAATGGCACATTATCTGTCCTGAATACAACATGAGGCTCAAGGTGTAACCAGACAGGCAAGCCCCTGTTTCACATTATGTTTCTCATGAGTTCAAAACTAAATTAACGATTACACGTAAAGGCTTCAAAGCCTCAATGACATACATACATACATACATATATACATACATACATACATACATACATATACATACATACATATACATACATATACATACATACATATACATACATACATATACATACATATACATACATACATATACATACATACATATACATACATACATACATACATACATACATACATACATGTGTATGTGTATGTGTATGTGTATGTGTTTTAATTAGATATTCTTTCATCCATGTATTTGTATACCTATATGTAAGTATTCATGCTTCTGTGTGTGTATGTGTGTGGGGGTGTTTCATGCTCAGCTAAAGAAATGGTAGGAACAAACCCAAAGTTCCATTCTGCGGAGATGTAGGGACCGATCCGAAGGTTCATAAAGAGGCCTGCATTTTGTACCTCCTTCACGAATCGCACAAGGTCTCTCCTTCCTCCGAAGTCATACTGTAAACAAAGAAAATGGACAAGAAGATTTTCCGACAATAAGAGTTATTTTCTATGTTTCCATTACAATCTCTACGAATGCACTTAGGGAATAAAGGGAGATATGAATGGACCATATAATTGCTCGAATAGCTCGAACACTATATACAATTGTTAGGGGAGCGGTTTGATTGATGCCATTGAGAGAAATGACAAAAACATTGAAGTAGTTGGGAGTGATCATTTTGGGGGGGAGAATAAAAGAGAAATTAGGGAGTGTTTTGGAGATTATATTGGGTACAAAATTGAGCCTTCTCATAAAACTAATATGATTGTAAATTGACCTAACTGCATCATGAGCAAACTTGTAAAAAATGAGGTGATTTCACAAAATGTAGGGGTATTTTGGTAAATATGGCATAGGGTTGCTTTGATAATTAACATTTTGGTAATGTTACCTTGGCAAATGGTTATAAAATTTGGAGTATCATAGATTCTTCCTCTAAATAATACTTAGGATGGATAAAATGATCCAGAAATAGCATTTAAAAGTATGCTCTTTTCTAGATAAACTAATGAGCAAAGCTTACCTTTCCTTTGGCAGGTTCATGTTGGTCCCAGAAAACATAAGTTTCAATGACATCAATACCTCCTTCTTTTGCCTTTCCGATGAGATCTGGCCACATCTGCCCCCACCAAAATCACAAGACAACAGAAAGCCAGGAATAAGATAATGCAGTAGGTATCCATGTGATGTCTGGTACAAATATATGGAAATGCAAGTGCCAAGTGTATGTGTATGTGTAATAAGAGCTAAAATTAGAAGAGAGAATTAAATTTAGCGGCAAGATATCTTCTAAAAAATCAAAGTATTTTTACTAAAACTCATTCTCCCAAACCGCAGGGGTTTGGGGTTCTCCATATTTCTGCTTACATTACATGATAACTTAACCAATTTTCCCAGATTAATAAATAAATAAAAATAAGAGCTATCGACTCATCCTTCGGTTTCTATCTATGGGAGAACATTGGTTTCAGATGAAATGGTGGTGATGGTGAAGGTAATGGTAATGGTAATGGTAAAGGTAATGGTGGTGATATTAGTACCTGTGGGGTGCTTCTGGGGTAATGAATGGATCCAGAGAGAAGGATCCTGTGGTGCCCATTGATGATGAGAGAGCGATGGTCATAGCTCACATTGTATGCCTGAGCCAGAGAATCTGAAGAATGTGAATGCAAAGGAAAATGAAGAAGAGAAAGAAGAAGAAGAAGAAGAAGAAGAAAAAAAGAAGAGGAACAGGGGAGGAACAGGGGAGATGCCATATGTGTGTGTGTGTGAGTGTGAGTGTGTGTGTTTTGTATACAACTAATAATATCTAGACTGAGAAACAGAGAGCTTCTCAGTCTTTATGTATGTAATAATGTATGTATACATGGCCATGTGAAGAAGAAGAAGAATGGGAAATGCAGGTATATGTATAGTATATACACTTTTATCTCAGTCTCTCATTCTGGCTGTCTCTGTCATGAAGAGAGACAGAGAGATTTATGAAGGGAAGGAATGAAGAGAGAAAGAGAGAGATTCATGGATGGTGAAGATATGGTGAACATTATTATTATTAGTACATGACTGACTCTCTACTTCCCCACAATTATAGACTTAACCCCCACCTCTCATGACACTCCAAAGTAGCCGACTCTAGTAATAGTAGATTTTAGTAGTAGAGTAACAGTATGTATGTATGTATGTATGTATGTATGTATGTAGTAAAGTCGGTCTTGCGCCCACGCTCTACACCGGTGTTGGCTATGCTTTCGTCGTTTAATCATCCGAAGAGTCCCTTTGTTTCTCTCTGCTGGCATTGGACATTGATTTCCTGGGCTTGACAATTTGTTGTCCTCTTTACAGACATAGGCTATTGGCTGGGCTTGACAATTTGTCTAGTGTCCTCTGTACAGACCTTGGCTATTGCTGACATTTGTTTCTCTCTGCTGACATTGGACATTGATTTCCTGTGCTTGACAATTTGTTGTCCTCTTTACAGACATTGGCTATTGGCTGGGCTTGACAGTCTGTCTAGTGTCCTCTGTACAGACCTTGGCTATTGCTTTCCTAGTTTTAAAGGGTCCTTTTTTATCCTCTTTCTGGACATCTCCTAATGCTTCCCTGGTTAGTTAAAATAGACATTTTGTTCTCTTTGCAAACATTGGACATCGCTTTCCTTGCTTACACTACCCTTTTGTCTTCTTCTGCAGACACTGCATATTGCTTTCCTAGTTGAAACAATCCTTTTATCCTCTTTTGTAGACCTTGGCTATATATAGAGTTAAAGAAATCATGTGTCTCCTCCCTTCGGGCATTGGATACATATTGCTTTCCTAGTTAAAATTTGTTGTTTGCCCTCCGTGCCGACATTGGATGTTTCTTTCATGGTTGAAACAATCAATCATGTGGTGTGTTGTGCACCCATTGTGAGAGAATATGTGCTTTTCATGATGCTTCACGCTAATACATATCCATCCATCTTTTTTGTGACATTAAACTTTGTTGTTTATGTTAAACAATAATATAAATGGATACTACCATATAAAGAAGGAACATACTAGAGGTAATCAAGGTAACACGTGACTATTAAGTGAAATGTCTTAGCACCCAAATGATGAACCATAAATAGAATCTCTACATGTGATGGATCACAAGGAGCATCCCCCACATTCTCTCTTGATGATCTACCTTGGTTTCCTTTAGTGATAGGGGAACAATTGTTGCCTTGTTGACACTCCATCTTAAACATCATATTTACAACATGACACCCTTAATTTTGTTGATAAAACAATATGTTGTTATATTATTAAAAAATAGCCAAACATTAAGTGTGTAAGAAGTGTTGCACCTTCATGACTATTGGTAGAATGATAGTAATTGACAACCTCAAACTTTAGCGAGGAAATATTATGGTGCTATTTATTTGACCATAAGCGACCTTGCTTTAAGTGTCCCAAAATTAGAAAGAGATAAGTTGTACATACAATACCCTGTCTTCACATATATTGAGATTCAACAATGACACCAATCAATTTGGGGCCATATCTTTGCTAATCTATGAGACCGGACATTTAAAATGCATTACTAAGCCTTTCCTAAAACAAGGTTTTTCCTAGAGTAAATGGCAGTGCTAGAGAGGTGACGAAATCTCAACCATGAAGAGAGAGAACTCTACAAGGTCGGTCACATATAATCATATTCACCATTTGAATTGGTGTGTAGGGTGGCATTGAGTTTGGAGTCATAGTAGTCTTTAGATCCTATAGATAGAAGGGGTTCTATAATTTGTAGTAAGTTAGTCATGGTGGTGTTTTTTCTTATGTAATGAAAGCCATTATTTCCAAAAAGAGAGAGTAAATGTTCCTCAAGAACTACCTCCAATGACTCATTTCTTCATAAAGTACAAAAGAGAAAAAACATGAAATGAAATATATGAATTGTTGATGATCTATAAACATGATTGATTATAGTAAACGATGAAAACCTTGTAAACATATGGTTAGACAAACTTCTTACGGTGCATGCATGCAAAGGATGACATATGTTGATTTTTCATTGCAAGGAATGGATAAAGCCTAAAAGTAAGGAAGAAACATGTGCTCCAAACCAAATCTTGAAACAACACTACAATTATAAATACAAAGAATGACACTACATCCACCAAAGCCGGTAACAATGTTATTGTTGAGTGAATATTCTATGAATGAATAGAATTGTTGTTAAAATCTATGGCATCGATTATGCGGATGCACCAAAAATTTATGTTGCTACATATCTCACATGAATGTAGGTCTCTTATGAAAAAAGCTAGGGAACAATTGTGAAATCCAAGATGGACAACATTCATACGACATCAAATAGTTTAAACCTTAAGTTTCGGGAAAAGATAAACCAAGTAATGAATGATTGTCGTTTGCATATGCTGATGCTAATTTAGATTTACTATCCTCGCTTTTATAAAAAGAATTGTTTACCAATGCATTCCTTTCCACTTTACTAGATCTCATTGCTTTATGAATAAGGAGTCGTTCATCACAAAAGTGGTCAATCATATTGAAAACAATTTTCTTTTGTATAACAAGCGACAATACCGGGTAAGTAGCCATAAAGTGTTCATGGGAAGTGGTTAGTACGAGGAAATTAGCAATGTGGTCAAATTTGATTAATAAATTTCTAGTCCATTCAACAAGCAAAGGTATGTAATGCAATGCAAATGAAAAGCTCAGCAAACATGGCTCTTTATATTGGAGTGGTCAGTACACACACACACACACACACTCTCTCTCTCTCTCTCTCTCTCTCTCTCTTCGGAAAACCACACAAAAAATTTAACTGCATGTAAAACCGACCATTATAATATTGTTGCCCTCCCCTCCATGGAACATTCCCCAATGCCATCAATATAAGTTCAATGCTTGCATGACGTAACAATCCCCACACATGCTAGCATGAGCATTTGCCACATAAGTATGCCCCATGATAAGCATTATGCGTATGTCATGAAATTAACATTAAAATTGAGCTCTAGGTGAATACAATACTTCCATTAGTGAAATAAGAAGGATTAAGAGTTCTCCTTTAACATGCTCCTTGGAGGTGTTTCAAATGACCTAACATAAGTTACTAATGTATTAAAGTTCATTTTCCAGAGTTACTACTATGATATAGTTCATTCTCATTAGTTAATTTTTTTAACTTGGGATAAAGCTTAGGTCTTTTGCTCTTGTGGACTTCTTGATGAATACAATACATCAACTAGTGTAGTGAAAATATATAGGTTTTTTGGGGAAAAAAATAGACATATAGGGGATCTCATTTAATACAGTGGATGGAGGTGTTTAGAATGTTGTAGCATTGATTACTAATTTAATATTGTTCATTGTGCAGAGTTACACTAGTAATATAGTTACATTGTTCATTGCTTACAAAATTGACTTTGGATAAGGTCTCTCTCTCAAATATGTGAATTTCTTGGTGAATATGGTACTTCAATTAGCGTATTAGGAAGAGAGATTTAGAGTACCTCATTTCGAGTATCCTAGCATAATATTGTTCATTGTGTGGAGTTACGGCCGTAATATAGTTACATTATTCATCACTTGCAAAATTGACTTGGGGCAAAGTTGAACTCCTTTTTATGCATGTGAACTTCCTCATAAATATGGTAATACTTCAATGTGTATTAGGAAGAGAGATTTCGACTACCTCATTTCGAGTATCCTTGAATAAGCTACTATAGGTAATTTTTCATGTGCATCATATGCTTTCAAATGCTAAAAAAACGAGATTTTTTTTCATCCATCAAGTTCATCAAAATCCTCTTAATTAATTAATGAGAATGGTGTTTGCTAGATGATATATGGTGCCAAACCAGTGACTATCCACTAGATCTTATGATGCTCATACATTTTACCTTATGCATGCAAAAGCAATAGAAATGATATCATGTTTCTCATATAATAACTTTTGATGTTCACTTGATAGTGTTTAGGCTGGACCCACACGCATGCTAAAATATGTCATGGTGTCTTCATCATAACAATATATACAAACAAAACCTTTGAAATCTCCAATGACCATGTGATGATGCAAAAATTATATCACCGAAAAGGTTTGAAAGCATGGTATCTGAAGTTTCTCAATTGGCTACAATCTTCTTCAAGGTTTTGTCAACTTGCTTTTAAGAATAATCGCTGACAATTACACAAAGCTTCATTGGCAATACTTAACATATAGTGAGGTTACTAATTCTCATGCAACATAATGTTTCTTGTTCAAAGTAATTAAGTTAATTACAAATAGAAATAATGTTTTTTTGGTATGAATGCACCATCCCAACTCAGTTGTCTACTTGAGAATTGAGACTATAACCCACAAATGCCACACCTTGTTTATCTAATTTCACTCGGGAAAAAGTATGACATAAGTTCATGCGAATCCAAAATCAATCATTAGACTAAATCAAACTAATGGAAGCATATGCAAAAAGACAATTTAAAAGCAAATTTCAGGATGACCAATGTATTAGCGTTATTTAAACATTATGAAAAGATAGTAGACACACTACAATTTCATGGCCAATCTAAATGCAAATTTCAGGATGACCAATGTATTAGTGTTATTTAAACATTATGATACGATAGTATACACACTACAATTCATGGTGCTCACTCAATTACCTTTTCAAATCAATAAGGCTTAGCCATTAGACTTGTACGTAAAGAAAGATTAGTTTGCTAAAAAAACATAAGAATCAAGTTTGCTAATATGTTACCTAAGGAAAGAGCTCTAGAGACTAGCGAGAGGGGCCACCCTAAAGCCATCAACAAAAAGTTAGGATTAAAATTAAAACATATTGGTATTGAAAACATAATACATTAAATTATTATTATATTTTGAGAAATGAACTAATCAAGAGCACTAAGTATACGTCAGATGAAATCACCATCAATAAGTTTTTGTCAATTAAACAAAGGTGTCTAATAATGTTGGTTATACGTGTAAACCTTTCTTTTGTATAAAGTTGCAAACATAATATACAAGTCCATAAATAGTAGTTATAATACACTAAGTAAACAATGGGATGTGTGTAAATCTTAAACATATTCGATGGCATCTTTACGACTTCAAACACATTGGATGATAGCCTGCTGCCTTACAAACTAAAAACACATTCTGTGATTTTCATACATAATTTGCCTTTAATACAATTAGCATGGAGCTAATTTCTACTTTGTTATTCCATCAATGGATGGCTTATCACAAAATAATTCACATGTTTGCATGACATTCAGTTTATATATCCATGGGAAAATGCACATGTCCAATTATGAAGTTTCTTTTTGTGCTTCCTCTTCCTCAGCTCAAAACTAAATGTGTACGTGCGTGTCTACATGCATACATACATAATGGACACAGCTACCTACATACATACATATATATATATCATCATTTATGATGTATGTATATGTATCTATGCACTTACATTCTATGTCGAAATGGTTTGACGAGAATATTGTAACAACATATACGATAACATTACTCATGAAGATGTGCATAGGTTCAAGAATCCCATGTATTCACCAGTATGCAGCTTATTGAGACTATCATGAATTCCATAGCCACCTGAAACTCCAGCAAAAATCAAGGATTATATGCCACAATATACATACATATATGTATTAAGTAGAAAGAAATCTTAAGAGTGCATACAATCTTAAGTAGACAAAAATCACTAAATTGCAGTACATTTACTTCACAATTTTCAGTAATGTTAATAAACATATGGATCACATTTTCGATTATATTCAATTGTTTACCTAAGCATATGGCGCTAACAAAAATGACGAAGGATAAAACGAATATTATGATTGATGCCCGTCCGAAAACACCAATAATTCGCCGCAACACCATTTGAGCCCAAAATCCAGCAGCCATATTTATCGCAAAGAGATAGAATGCTGCAGCAAAGCATGTTTTTGTTTTTTGGGTCCGTGCACCCAATTAGCATCATGAATGAATCCAAGGATAAAAGTCATATTTATCTGATTTCATACATAAAAAAGACCATCCCATTCAGATTTTTTAATTAGCCTAATGATCAAGTGTTTCAAATTCTCTGGCCTCAAATACCACAGGTTTGGGAATGTATATAATTAGCTAAATACAAAGAAAAATGCATCACAATGGAAAGACCCAAAGGTTTTAAGAATTTAGTAGCCTTTATTAGAAGAGAGCAGAAGAGAAGAAAAAAGCAGAAAGTGTGATGGTTATGTTGCTATGCTGCTTAATTGATTACAAAGAGGGTAGCATAAAGTCATAAAAAAGGAAAGAGATTGTTACCTGTTGGAACAGGAAACCTGTGAAGCAAATGGTACTCAATGACGGACATCGATGAAGAGAAAAGCATGACGAAGCTTGCAGTTGCACCCCCGACCTAAATTCAAAATAGATCTATTTTTAAATGTAACAGTAAAATTCCACAAAACATGAAAAAAGTGAAAGAAGGGAGGGATTGATTGGCCTAGCTCACTCGGAAGTGAAGGCATCCATCCATTCTATCTACAAGGGGAAACTATTCAATGCTTCTCAAAAACTTCAGGGAAAATGTGATTATAGGTCCTAAGCATTGAAACCTCAGGTGGCATGCCCATCTCTAGAAAAACGGGTCCGAGGATGAAACCACCGCCAAGTCCAAGCAAACCTCCGACAGTACCAGCTAGAAGTCCAACTAAAGCACATCCACACAGCATCGGCATTGTCCAGTGGAGCTCTGCTACTGAAATTAAGGTTCCTTCCACATCTGGCACCATCTTTTTGTTTCTAATATACAATTGGATTGCTTTGCCAAAGAAAACTGAAGCTGCTACTGGAACCTTACCAAAATAATTCAATACAAGAAAATTTGGGTTATCCAATATCTTTACCAGTAAGGCTACTTAGTAGCATTCATTGTATTAAGCTGATTTTAAGTTTAAATGATGATGGCACTTAGAAAGATGGAAGTGCATACTTGTAGTATATTAAAGACCCAGAAGTGTGTGCTGCATGTTCGAGTATAGTTCTGTATGAATAAAGATTGATTTATATTGCAAGCATAGTCTCAGGTTATGAAATATATATATATATTGGTGGTTTAAAAAATGTTTAAACTACTCACCTTGAGAATTTGTAAAACCAAAAATGAAATCCAGACATAACTTAATGCCAAAAGACTCTTCCAATTCCTCCTAACGTGCCTCTGGTGCAAGAAAACCATTACAGTTCAAAGTGTTACCTATATAAATAAGTGTTGAAGTTAAACTCAACTAGCATCAGAATACTACTTTTTTTTATCCTTCATCTATTGGAAAGGTAAGAATGCAAATGGTTCAATGACATCTTTTTGGTTGTTTTTAATTGTTGGACATAAAATTTAATCTTGAATAATAATAATAATAACTTCAGACGAGGAAAGAAGGATACATACACACTTATTGAGGCGAGGGGACTCTAAATCTAAATAGACTCTATCTTCGAAACCTGAAGTGTTAATTTCACTGAAAGTTAGTATGATCTACATAAATAATTTCCAATGTATGAATATATAAATATGTATGTATGCATGCATACAGATTGAATATATATTATATGTATGCATTCATGCATACAGATTACATATATATTATGCGTATCATGTATGTATGCATCCGTATTATCTATCATCAATTTTCATTCTGCCAAACCTTCTTCAAAGGATGACGATGCAGGTAGGTTTCCTTCTTTATCAAGCTGCCATTAATATATACAATTGCAACTTATTAAGAAGGGAAAAAAGGTTTTATTTGATTGAACACCAGCAGTAACTATTTTTTGTCAAGAACTAACAGTTTTCTGGGTTGTCTCTTTCCTATAAAGAGTTATCGCTTTGAAAAAACTCTTGGCAGATGTCCCTGCAAAAAAATGAATAAAAGCCCTTAAAATTGACCAGTCTCTGCATTTGTAAAGAGAAAGATTTTTTATCGATAGAATATAGATCAAATTTTCCACATAAAAAGAATCACTACCTACAAAAAGCACTAGGAGCAAAATAGTGACAACCCAATTGGGGAAAATCACATTGAAAATCACTCCAATGCTAATCCCAAGCATCAACATAGGCTGGAAAATTAATGCAAGATCATAGTCGACAATCGGAGACTTGAGTCGGAAGTTGTACCAGACAGACGCAAGTGATGATCCCATGATCATGCCTAAATTTAAAGAAATTGAACCAAAGAAATCTATGTCTTGTTATAATGATTTCCCGCGACACATGCATAAAAAATCAGAGTGATATTATTTAAGAGAGAGAAAATCATCGGAATCATACTAACATTTTGAAAGAGCTGTCGCGGATTTCTGATCAAATCCGATAATAAGCACGAGCATAGGAACAAAAATGCCACCTCCACCAATACCACCTACACACCCCAAGGATCCACCAACAAATGCGACTATTGTTCCGATAGCAAAAGGCCAACTCAACTCCAAATTCTACAACAACACAACTTTTTTTACATCCACATTTATATGGACAACAGGTTTTGTGGTATACACATTGATCTTGTATGATTATTTCAAGCTATATATATATATATATATACATACACACACACACACACACACACAGAAGCATATGACACTTTCCTTCTAGCATAATGATTTGCGATGCACCTCTTAGAATAAAGATTAAATTTGAGGTAGAATATGCATTGATTTCCATGAGTATGGAAATATATGTAGTGCTGGATTTTCCATGTGATCAGGCCATACAACCAACCAAGTCATACAATACTGTTAACTTTATATATCCTACATGCACAATATATATATTTTAAAAGAAAGTTATACTAGAGTATTGGAAAATCTTACTGGCCATGTTCGCTCCAAAGGCAATGGTCGAGAATCCAATGAATGTAGTGTAAGACTCTCTATGCCATCTGACACCGATATATTTCCACTCACAATAATATTTGGAAAAAAAGGAGCTTTTGACAAGATATATTCAGACATCTTTGCATGGGAGGCATCACCGGTTACACATATCATCAAGATCATAAAATGAAAGATACAAGCCAATACTAATAGTATTGCCTTCATTTTAATGTCATGAATGTTGTTTCCTTAACTTCTAAATTCCAATCTTTTGCTATATTTAATGGTTCTTAATATATCTATTTGCAAAAATGTCCGTCCCAGGTTCGATCTAGCCTCATCAGGTTCACGAGGTGTGAACCTACTCAAACACTGTGAAAGTAGTCCTCAGTTATAATTTATAATATAAATATGGTCTCTGCAAGTGTACCTGATAAAGAAAGAAATAAGAGATTTTATAATAGTTTGATTGTCTTCCAAAATCAATCATTTACTCATATTTAGCAAATTGTATTTTTTAATACCCCTAATTTTCCAAGCAACTAAATAAGCTTAACAAAAAGCGCAACAGGATCAACACCCCTTCTTTACACACAATATACCATGCTTGATTGTATCAAATCTTATGATTATTCTTTTGTTTTTAACACAATTGAAGTTGGTTCATTGCATGGTTTTTTAATATGATTAATGCCATCAAATAGCAATATTATTCATAATAATGCCACAATAAGTGTCCAAATTTTCAGGCACGTGCTGATTAAAGTTTTGGCAGAACGTTAATGCAAATACTGATTGAATTTCGGGCAGTTTATGAGTAGTACGAGTTTTCCTCAGTTTTCTGGCTGCAGATACAAGAAAGTCCCAGAATCGGCTGATTCTGTAGTAATGTTTGAACTAAAGATGACAGGATGAGATGATTACCATGATTATTTTTTGTACAAAAACACAGATTGAAATATAGTAAAAATGGAGCTCTGGGCTTATTCTTTTTGAAATCATCCTTAAAAATGGCATCAACTATTCATATCAAAATCAATGGGAATCGAACTCAGTCTTATATATAAACAAAGAAATAAATGGATTACTACAGAATCATCCAATCCAATTCCACAAAAATATGAACAAAACAACGATAGTTATGCATGTATAATCATTTGGCTGTATATGGACATAGCTATATCTATACATATTTATCTGTAATTTAAAGCTAAAAGATGAATATATTACCTTAGGCTAAGGAGAAAACATGATGAAAAAACTGGATATAGTTTTACGTTATCCTCTGTTTGAATCTGATTTGAATAGAAGATAATAAAGAATGTGCCTCACCTTAAGAAGAATTCAAGGGAAAACAAAAAAAGAATAAGCTTTCCTTGGCATAAATAAGTAATATACAAATGTATCACTAGACTCTTCTCACACACAAACACACACAATCTGACGATCCTACCTTCTCTACTACTGCATGCAATCAATATAAAGCTCTGAATACAGAGATGGACCTGTCTAAGATCCTAGAGGGGAGACATACCTGAATCCTTTTCTTGATCAAGAAGATATGGACATAGCATATTGATGCTTATTTTGCTTTGTATTTGTTTAACCATGAGCAGAAGAAGAAGAAGAAGCAGGGGTAGATAGAAAATACCAAGCATTTTCCATAATTGTGATTATACCCCTGTCCCCTGCCTCCCCACCAACAACAAAAATGCTTTATTCAGTTTTGTATTTGTTTAACCATGAGAAGAAGAAGAAGAAGAAGAAGAAGAAGAAGAAGAAGGGGTAGATAGAAAACACAAGGATTTCCATAATTGTGATTATACCCCCCTACCCCTTCCCTCCCCACCAATGACAAAATGCCTCATTTTTTTTTACCATTTGTTAACCATGAACAGAAGAAGAAGAAGAAGAAGCAGGGGTAGATACAAATCACAAGATTTTCCATAATTGTGATTATACCCCTCTCCCCTTGTCTCCCCGCCAACAACAAAACACCAATTCCTTGAATTTTCACACATACACACACAAGCACGCACGTGCAGACACATGCACACACACACACACACACACACACACTCACACAAGGACCATGTGTGGGCGGTGACGTCCATCGCCTGCTTGTATTTGTACACACCATCCGTTTGTTCGATTTCTCGCATGATTTATTATTGATTTTTCATTAATGGATTTAAATAAATAACTTTATATTAAGTTTGTGTGTGTGTGAGTCTCTCTCTCTCTCTCTCTCTCTCTCTCTCTCTCTCTCTATATATATATATATATATATAGTGTTGAGGTTTTGGTTGGTCAGTTGGTAGTTGGTTCCTGAAGTCAGGTTGCTTGGTGTTTCCCACTATATTTTGATTGTGCATATTTATTAGTATACGGACAAATTCGATGTTTTTGTGAAGGCTTTGCAATATACTATTTTTGCATTCTAGACGCCCATTCCTCTCACCTAAAAGCATCAGATGCTCTAATCCTGGAATTGGAGAAAAGCCCATACTCGGAATGCGAACGCTTTTTCACATGTGTGCATAACAACAATATACCATGTTCTAAGTCACCTCCAAGCTTGCCATGTGTTTTCTGTTGTGGTTTACGCCTCCATTAACATAGATTGTTGACTAATATTTATTTATGGAGATTCTCACGCAGACGTGACATATCCCATCCATTGTAGACCCTATAATTAGTGTACATCACATTATCCAATCTAACTTTTGTCATTGTCCCATAGTATTGCCACATTGGTCACTAGAATAGCACATTGCTCTCTTCAACTCTCTTTAGCTTCCTATACACTCCCTTCTTATGATTTCGCATTCCCTAATATAAATAATCAAAATCTAATGCCCCTCTCACCATAAAGGTTTCTTACCCACCTATATCAACAAACACCAAGTAAGTACATACACATAGATATCAACCCTTCATTGTTCTAGATTCTTTGAGCATTGAAAGAATCATATGTAACGGTCAAAGAATCATAAGGAATTCTTTAACTTTACTCTCTCTCTCTCTCTCTCTAAGGACTCATGAGTTCCATCATGTTCATGTTATATTTGACCTCCCAAGATGATAATATAATATATCTATCTATCCATCTATCTCTTTCTCTCTCTCTCTCTCTCTCTCTCACTCAAGACAAGGCACAATGAAACATTGTTTCTCATCCCATCATGCACTACTTAGATTCAAAGTGGTAGCATGCTTATTAACCATATGTTGCATTCTCCTTGTAATCACACATTAATATATCTCTCAAGACATTGCCGCATTGGCAATAACTTAGCCAAATTCTTGCAATTACCATTGTGGTAGTTAACATCACTTTCTTTTAAAATGATGCCATTATTTACACTTCCACTTGTCCCCAAACTACATGGGATTTCTACATAACAGAGCATTGATGGTGGAGATGGAGGATGTAGCCTTATTAGAATGCCACTAGGATTGACCATCTATGATGAGAGGCGTACCCTTGGGGATAATGAGGTGTTAATCATTTTCCCAAGCCATGAGGAATACCCTAAATGGTAATATGTTCAAGCATTGGGAGCTTGAGGATGTCTCGATGTTGTTGGGCTAGAGCAAGGCATATGTCATACAACACAACTTATATACACAAGGCAAAGATAACAAGATGAAGTGGTTTGTGGTGAATGGCATGTGGTTCCACAATGACAAGCATCATGTATGAATATATGATAAGTCACATGTTAGGCCCAATCCAACAACTACATAGCTTTAATGGCCTCTATTATATGTACGATAGCGAGTCACTATTGTGCAATTACCATAATAGAAAGTATGGCATGCTATCAACCTTATATTCGGTTATAGTAAATTTTAGCAAAATGTGATTTTTTTATGTTGAAAATTTGAATTTTCAAAATACATTTAGACCATTCACTAACCAATGGAAATTTTTGATGTAGGGTATATTTGGATTAACAATCAGCAATGATTCGGTTTTGAACTGAACCGAACCGCTAAACCACGGTTTAACGGCTTAACGGTTCAGTCAGGTTCAGGTTTAGGTTTTTTTTAATGGTTCGGTTTCAACAGTCAAAAACCGCGGTTTAAACGGTTAAACGGTTTTTATTTTTTTATTTTTAAAAAAAAATTTAAAAATTTGTTTTTAAACAATCTTTTCATTTTTAGACCTTATTCTCACATTTTAGGAACATCTTAAAAAATTTTAAAAATGAAATATTATAAATTTAAAAAAATTAAAAATTTGGCCTATGTTGAAAACCGAAACCAAACCACGAAACTGTAGTTTTTACGGTATAATGGTTTAATGGTTTGGTTTGGTTCAGGTTTCAAAAAAATTAAATGGTTCGGTTCCAAACCGCTTCGGTTTGGACCCTCTCAAACTCAACCGAACCGAACCGAACCATTGCCGATTGTTAATTTGAATATGTTTACTCACTTGTTTATGAGTCAGTTGAGAAATTGCATAAAGTGATGACCACACATGAGTGTCAACACAATTTCAACTTCTTGGAAAGAACAAAGAGACTAGAAGAGACGTGTCACGAGTAATATTCCAAATAAAAAGCCCCAGGTTAATGTCATCAAGTAATGGGTGTAATACAACCTAGACCATTTTGAATTAAAAACATTCCTCTATGTTATCCATATACTCATACACATCTTGCATTGAATATTAAAATCCAAACAAAGGATAATGTATGAAAATAATGGGTATGATCAATTTGAAATTAATTTGATATTTTTACACATGTGAGCAGATGTGTATAATGGCTTATAGTAGGAGGGTATGCCTATGTATTTAGGATTCACTTTTCTTTTGGAAAAAAAACATTGCTAGGATTTTAATGCATATCGGAAATTTAAAAAAAATAATTTTTGTATGCGAGAGTAGCAATTTCCATTGCATGGTTTACAAATGCTAAATTGGTGTGGCCAAAACGTGTTCATATATCTCAAAAAATTTAGGTTAAAACAGTTTCAACACACACACACACACACACACACACACACACACACACAATACTTCAAAATGTTGTTGAAAGTCTTAAACTGCATCTTTGTAGGGTGCTTCTCACGTTTATCACCCTTAATGTTTAACATGCTTAATGCTTGGTCAACTTTTGGCTCATTTCTTATAAAGCCCTTTAATAGCCTAAACTTTCTTTTAATGGATCCGATGTTCTCTCCCCTCTATGCTCTTTGGCCTCTTGAGATGTTGTCGTGATATGGTGTGTGTCTGAAGGAAGAAAAGTGCAGAAATGTCAAGTTTTACTATGGGTCAAAATCTTGGTTAGAACGACCATTGGAAGAAAAATTGAGAACATGAGGATTTTAAATAGACTATATATATATATATCTCAAATGGTAAGAGCTAGCCATTGGAACAAGGTTTCAAAACCTGATAAAGGCAAAGAAGGGAGAAAGATGAGTTATAACTTATAAGTAACGACAAGGAATCCTGTTTTTTTCCCCCAAAATCACATTAGTTAGCAAACGAAGTACATTAAAGTTCAACCATATTCGCAGAACTCACACGTCTCCACACAAAACTAATCATAATCCCCACCCCGTCATTTACAACAAAAGTATCCCACTGACTCTTTTTACATGGTAACTTACTTGTATTGCAGCTATAGATATTTACATCTCTTGTCCACTAATGGAAGCCATTGGTGGAAACAATCATCTCGGTGCTCGGTAGTTCCATTTAGGCCATGATGATGATTTTACCATCATAAGAGAACCACCCCAGTTCAACAGAAACTTTGACTGAGCCCTTTTTGCTTCATCTGAGTTCCCTTCAATCGAGTTGTATCGTCCGTGCAACCAAGATACCAGCTTGAACCAAATGTTTAGCAACACCTCACCGTTTGGGAGCTTTCGTTGCTGAAAAACAAACATACATTTCCTGGTCCAAATGTGCTAGACCGATAAGCATGCCACCAACATCCATATCTCCTAAAAAAAACTAGAGTTTGTGCCAGGTTTCACTCCGACACATTGGAACACAATGCCACCCTGCACTATAAATCCATGACCATGTGGGTTTAATTGTTCCGCCAGCCTTCCCCTATTAGCTTCAAACCCTGTAAGGACCCCCACACAACTCTCCCATTCACACCACATGCTGCCACCATCCTGAGACTTCTACCCCAAATGTTGATCGCCTCTGCACAATTCCAAAAATAGTGAGGTATTGATTCCAAAGAGTGTCCACATAACTTACAACCAGCCTCCCCACCATGACACCTCATCCACTCCCCTACAAGTATCGCCTTATGGCTAAGAAGCCAAAACCAAACCTTTATTTTTTTGGCATATCCAACGCCCATAGTCTCCTCCAAAACGACTTCAACAAGTCATCTGATGTGCCTTTATCCCTCCAACTATTGCGAATTTGAGTAGTGCCCACTGATTTGGAGCCAATGATTTGCCTTCCTAGCTTAGTACTATACTAAAAAAACCCCTCCAGTTTGTTCGTTCTCGGTTTCTGCCACCATACCTCTAATGGATCCCACTCCAAATCACATAGGGGCTTGTTGTCAAATAGCCATAGTTTACAATCATTATCCAGCTTCCCTGGGTCCGGGTTCACTTGCCACTTCTTACCTTCCAACATTGCCACCCTCATTGCCAACCACCGACCATTGTCAAACAAAGCACTTAGGTTTCCCCACAAGCGAGACACGGAAGCGTGTTGTTACAGATGTTGGTGGTATAGGTTACATGGCATGCTCATTTGCAGTTTGGGAGGAGTAGACCATAAAAATCTTGGAGATATGGTGTACAAATATGTGTAGTTCTTGTATATACACATCAAATCCTCTATGATGTGAGTACAATGGAGTCTGTTGGTATACTCATTTATCCAACACAACTTTTGTATTTCTTATGATCTTATAATACAAATGCATATCTCTTTAGGGGAAAAAAAAGCAACGACAATGAAGCGTGTGGTGAATGTGAAACATTGACATACATTTTGCTAAAATGAGGCACCAATGCAAGGATAAAGACAATGACATGCTCAAAAAAGGAAGTAATGGTGCATGGTAAAAATAGATGATTCTATTGTTGCCTAACAAGAGAGCTCCTAAAAGCTATATAACGAGCAAGAGAGGTCATTGTCGGATTCACATATTTGGGATTCAAATGCCTAGTCTTGGATAACAATTTAAACAACTCAAGTCTATAAATCATGTTGAGCCTACCTTTGGATATTTGGGTGTAGGCTCCATATAGAGCCTAGATTTCACACTATTTCCCCCTTTCCCCTGTTTACTTTCACACCACCCCTTCCCTCTCACCTTTTACACATACTCTTCCTTTGAAAGTTTTCTGATACCCAAATACCATAATTCCCTTATTTCTAAAGATGTATCCCATATTTATATAGTGTCTTCCCTTACCCAAGCATACATTCACATACATAAATTCATAAATTCATGAAATCATAAAACCATTGCACATATGCAATTCACACAATCATACATTAGTCACACATTACATATAATGGAACACACACATTTACCCGCACATTCAACATGATAAACACACACAAAAGAGGAGAGATCATCATAAGAACAATCACACCCTATCATACTTGATTAACTCTCACAAACCATCATCAACAATGCTACCAAATTCATCTTCCTTAGATTCACGACCTTGGTGGCCATATTCCTATCGTTCACACCATTCTCATAGATTCTTATGACAATGAACCACCCTTGTTTTGGGTTTAATCCTCCCATTCAAGAAGTGGCGTATTTTCTTGTGTTGAACCAAGTTGTGTAGGGATAATTAGGTTGTCAACTTGATGTTCATTTATGGACCTTAGTTGTTGCACCTTCTCCATTATTGGTTGGTCATTGTTGTACCTTACCTTTCATGTCATGAACATTTGTTCCAAGGTATTTAGATAATTGAATTCCACATCTTAAGCTGAGTGCCGTCTTAATTTGTTTGAGATGATGGTTTACCATGTAAGGATGAGAAACACGATAAAATGAAAGGAGGAATTCACTTTTTCAAAAGTTGAGTGTAGTGGAAATGTGGCAATTCATGCTACAAACTTATTATCTTCGTAGATGTGATCTTAAAACTTGTAAAAGGAGAAGGAGATCTCATAGCCAAGGATGGACATTATAAGAGAGACGCCCATGCTTTGTCACTAAAAGGATCATTGCGGGACAGAGAATCACAACAATGTGTAGGATACCTATGACGAGATGGCATCATGCATGCTGATCATAGGCTTGCTACACGAAAACTCGAGGATCTCCTCCTCCCAAAACTCTATCTTTATCTTAATCGAACATCGACTTCTTCATCATTAGCCTATTCTAGCCCACCCCATGTAACGGGCTTGACGATTTTATCCTCGAATGCATCTTGTTTTAGCGTTTTAAGAATGATTGCGAACTAATGTACTTTTTCTCATCTTGAATTAGATGTATTTTAAAAGATCTTGTTGTATTACCAAACAACGATCATTAAGAATCCTCCTGATCAAGAATTAGTTCTCCAAGTGTCAACTTAAGGGAAAAATTGTGTAAATTTGGGAGGTGGTTGAATTTATACTTTCAATAAACAAGCAACTAGTTCCCTTAATGGGAATTATTGTGGAAAAATTTTCGGAACTTGAATTTGAGCTCCCAATGGAAAGTTACGACTTAAAGAAAATGGGCAAACAATGAGACTCAAACCCACAATAGGAGCTCAAAAACTTGGGCGCCCCGTTAGGCGGGTGATGTTCATGTTGAGAAATTCTGGGAAAACGTGTGAACATGAAGATTGTGTCTAAACACATGCTTCTTGGGCTCTTACTAGAATTACTTCATGAAGAGACCATGCTTGGATTCAATCCACAAAGGCTGACCCTTCATGGAATCATTCCACGAAGAGGTCTTTGTGAAAACCCCTCCATGAAAGGGGAAAGACGAAGTGGGAGTGAGACACCTATATTGGTTGCTATTGCGAGGATACATGCATGCGTGTGGAACAAGAGCGGAACCATTAGGGAGCTGGACCAAAGAAGATGGAGTGGATTCAAGTTGGTGATTTTGGAGTGCTTATTGATGCTAATTTCGATACTTGGTTTCTATTGGAGAAGTAAGAGTACTTTCAGTATTATTGTCCTCCTTTTGTTCCTAGGTATGATGGCTTGGGATGGAATACACTTCCCTCTTTCATATTGTTAACCACATGTAGTACATAACATGACCAATTGTTGAGAATCAAACTCAACTTCCCCTAGTGTGTGAACACACTATAGGAAAATTCAAGTGTGAGAACACCCCAATACTATGTAACATAACTAATAATACCGAGACATTTGAAACAGGTAATATGTTGCATTTTGGGAACTTGTTCGTAAAAAAATGACACAAAATAGGTCGCTTCACAAAAAGGGGTGCCACATATGTAAAGGATTTTAAAAAATAACACAAAAATATATTGATTTCTAACATGTAAGAAAGTTTCAGTGCTCAAAAAAATGGCTAAATAATGGACATGCCAAACTTACAAATGAATGTCCAAAATGACTAACAAAAATATTTATAGAAATTCGTGAATCTAGATTTTGATGTACACTACAATATTTACAGTTAATGTATCAGAACTATCGTTTTCCAAGTCTATGCCATCATCTTTAGATCCATCAAATGAACTAGCAAGAGTTTGTGAGGTCTCATCCTCATCATCAGTGGTAACTAATGCATTGTCTTCATCCAATTGCAATCCAACCTCATTGTGGTTATGGGTCATGCTTCTTGTTTGTCTTTGTGTTGTGTCTAGAGCCACATTTGGGATCTTCTCTTTTAGTATCTTGATTGTGGTTTGTCGCAAATAGCTTGTTTTGGTCAAAGAGAAGTCATACACTAATATGCAAACATTATCCAATGTGAGAGTATACGTGCTTGATGCATTCTTTTGTCTTCACTTTTTGTTTATAATAGTTAATTATGCACTTTCTATTCACGAAATTTAATTATATGAGAGAAACCTGCAAGGTACCATTTATTCTACCAAAATTGTTAGAATCTAAAAAATGCCATAAAGATGCTTTTTCGTTTCCATTAAAAAAACAAATATTGGATTTCTAACTGAAGTCCGATGCACTGCATCGGAGTTTACTCTATACATCTAGAATTCGATCCAATGCACTAGATTTCAATTGAAAATCCAAGAATTTTTTATTTATCTTGTTAATTTTTTAAAAAATAAAAAAATCTTGGATTTTCAACTAAAATCTGATGCACTGCATTGGATTTTACTCTATAAATCTAGAATATGATGTAGTGCATTAGAATATTGTTGAAAATACATGATTTTTAAATTTTGTTTTAATTTTTAAATTTTTTCCATTAAAAATAGATTTTCAACTAAAATCTAACGCATTGCATCAGATTCTACCTACATCAGATTTCAATTCAAAATCCATTTTTTTCAATTTTGTTTTCAATTTTTCCATAAATAAAATGGATTTTCAATTGAAATCCGATGCATTGCATTAGACTTTAGTCTATACATCTAGAATCCAATGTAGTGCATTGGATTTCAGGTAAACATCTATTTTATTTAGGAAAAAATCGAAACAAATTTGAAAAAAATGGATTTTCAACTAAAATCTGATGTACTGCATCAGATTTTAGTTATACAACTAGAATCCGATGCAATAATCAGATTTTAGTTGAAAATCCATTTTTTTTGGTTTTATTACAATTGTTTCTTTTTCTTTTTCTTTTTTACCATAAAACAATATTGGATTTTCAATTGAAATTTGATGCACTACATCGGATTCTAGATGAGAACCCATATTCCAATTGAGATTAAAATCCGATGTAGTGCATTAGATTCTAGTTGAAAACCCATATTTTTTAATGGAAAAATCACCTAGATTCTATAAAAAAATATAAAAATCATGGATTTTCAATTGAAATAAGATGCATTGCATTGGATTTTACTCTATACATCTAGAATCTAATGCAGTGCATCCGATTTTAGTTGAAAATCCAAGAGTTTTTTAATTTTTTCCATAAAAAATTAAAAAACTCTTGCATTTTCAATTGAAATCTGATGTAGTGCATTGGATCTTACTCTATACATTTACAATCCGATGCAATGCATCCGATTCTAGTTGAAAATCCAAGAGTTTTTTAATTTTTTCCATCTATACATTTACAATCCGATGCAGTGCATCGAATTTCAGTTGAAAATCCAAGATTTTATTGATTTATTTCATTATTTCCATACAAAAATAAAAAAATCTTGGATTTTCAATTGAAATTCAATGCATTGCATTGGATTGTAGATTTATAGAGTCAAATCCGATGCACTGCATCAAATTTCAATTGAAAATCCAAGATTTTTATATTGTTTTGATAGAATTTGAGTTATTTTATCAAAAAAAAATTTGATTTTCAACTGAAATTTGATACATTGCATTGGATTTTACTCTATACATCTCGAATTCAATGCAATGCATCAGATTCTTGTTGTAAGTGTTCGAACTTTATTATTTTTGTTTTTAAAAAAACATCTTGCATTGCATCAGATTTTAATCTATATATCTAGAATCCGATGCAATGCAACAGATTCTTGTTGTAAGTGTTGGATTTTCAACAAGAATCGGATGCATTGCATCAGATTCTTGTTGAAAATATACGAAGTTTCCCCTAGTTTTCTATGCAGTTAGATCTCTGTTTTGTGAAGTTTTCACCATGTTTTTTTGCTAAGAAATACTCATTTTTTGGGAATTATTCAATCTTTCTATATAACTGCAAACTCCACACATAATTTAAAAATGCAAAGAGAAAACCAAATATGTGGATTGCTAATGGTTCCCTCTTCCATGGTAATGCATCCTAGTCTGAAACAAAGTTACAACAGGTTTATTATGAAATAAAGTTCTAAAAATGATAGCAAGTTGAGAACCATGGTCTACATTTTGAGACAAATCAATAACAGAGTGGATTGCATTTAAAACTAAGAGGCACATTCTATATAAATAGACATAAATTTAGCATTATAAAATTTGTTCAATGGGGTACCATTTTCATAATTTGTAAAATTGGGGTTAATACAATTAAGCTTGCATGGAATTCCATTCCTTATCTTCAAATTGGATAAAAGAACATGACAGATGGAATATGAAACTATAGATTTTCTTGTCATTAAAATAATTAGTTGAAAATTTTGGTATGTTTTAACAATCCATGTACATGCATGGGTCATACCATCGTGAAATTGTGTTGAAATAAGCCATTTTTTAACATCTCCCTAGAAGTAAAAAAGAGAACACGACATATCACCTATTTCAAATGTCCCGATGTTTAATGTGTCGTAAGACTAAACTTCTATGATACATAGTTAGTAGGTAGTTAAGTTCCCTCCTCTTTCCCAAGAGGTAGTTGTAGTAAGAGAATATATAGAGAAGGTGACGACATAAGCACCTTCTCCTCTTTGTATGATGTTGGCTAATTGTTTTCTTGTGAATATAGTTCTTGTTTTTTGTTTGTCTTGTGTCGACTCTCTCTCTCTCTCTCTCTCTCTTCACGACTTGTCTATGCATTGTAAGAATTCATATGAGTTATCTCTTGTCGGAAAGATGATGTGATATGGTTCTCTTTCACATATCTCCCTTCTTTACAATTGAAGATATATGCATAGAACGAGTTCACGAGTCGGAGTATCACACTTTGATACAAGGCTTTGCCTTTGATCATATTCGACTATGCTTTCCACATCTCTTCAACCAAGCCCAATCCTTGCATGAATTTCTCCACAACCACAATGTGCACTCTTGATTGCAACATTCATTGGTAAAGTTCTTGAACATCGAGAGTCACTACTCACTTTCATCACGTGAAATGTAATATTTTTGGTCTTGTTGAGAATCAAGCTCAACCTAACATTGTGTGTGAACACACCCTTTGAGAATCTATGAGCACACAAAGGTCAAGAGTCAATTCGTCTCGAAGGATACACAAATGCTGATTGGGCTGGCTACAGAGCCAATCGACGATAGACCTCTAGATTTGTTTTCTCCCTCGACAACGGATCGATTTCGTGGAGTAGCAAGAAGCAACGAACCGCCGCACTTTTGAGCACAAAGACCGAATACAGGGGCGCATCGGTGGCTGCATGTGAAGTCGTATGGCTCAAGAGGATTTTGAAGTATTTATCTGGCTTGAAACTCGGTGTTCCACGCACGCACAAAGCATATCGAAGTGCACTATCACTTCATTCGAGAACGCGTTCAGGCCGGAGATGTCGACCTTCAACACATCAACACGAATCTTTAGACAACCGACATTTTCACCAAGGCCCTAGGAGCCAACAAGCTTTGACAATTCATGTTAGGCCTTGGATTGACGATCCCTGACTTGCCAAGCTTGAGGGGGAGTACAAGAGAGAACCGGATACCATTCAAACTAGGTACCAACAAAAGCGGACATTGGAGATTGTTCGATTCGGATACCAGCCGAAGCGGACATCAACCGAAAGGAACCGACCCAAGTTGAGCTTGAGGGGGCGTGTTGAGAATCAAGCTCAACCTAACATTTTGTGTGAACACACCCTTTGAGAATCTATTAGCACTCTCCTACGTCAAAACATTTCGACTACTTGCTCCTTCACAATGTTGGATTACAAGAAGTTGAGACCTTTCCAAATCATCTTTGTAGGTTTCCTCTCATATTACAATTCCATTAGCCATTAGACACAAATAACATTATGTTCCCCCATGAACGACAACATTAATAATACATCTTCTATATCGTAGGCTTCACGCTAGCTTTATTCCTCCTCCCCTTCTCTTTCAGACATGCATCTTTCCCTTAACCTCCCTAACACCCATAAATAAAGAGGGAGTGAACTTTATGTTCCTGAAATACCCTCTAGTTCTAACAAAATATAGACTATATTAAATACCCTTATTCCCCCCTAAAATCCTAATAAAGTCTACCATTTTTTCTCTCTCCTTCCTCCCATGCATAAACAAGCTAAGTTGGTGAATGAGAAGCTAAGTTTGTTTGTCATTTTCCACTATAGAATGTGATCTCTTAGGCATCTCTAGGAGTTTTTCCATGGTGGATATTGTCTTAGTAGTTAGAGTAAACTAGTACGGTTTCAATAGTGTCAGGAAAATGCAAGTATGTGTGTTAAAAAAAATAGTCTCCCACTTTTATTTGACTTCTATAGCTCTTCACCACTAGGCTATCATTACCATAGTGCACTCTCTTCATCACTAATTTCTAATATTTCACTTCCACTTTTGTTGACCTCTGACTACTATTTTCACTTCTAGAATCTCCTTTCACTTTTAGGCACTCTCTTCACTCCTAGCATTTCATTTCACCAATTTCTCTCTTGATTGTTATTTTCACTTCTAGAATCTCCTTTCAATTTTAGGCACTATCTTCACTCCTAGCATTTCATTTCATCAATTTCTCTCTTGATTGTTAGACATTTGTTTTACCCCTAGTGTATATTCACTCCTAGACTCTCCTTTTACTATTTCACCAATTTCTCTCTTGATTGTTATTTTCACTTCTAGAATCTCCTTTCACGTTTAGGCACTCTCTTCACTCCTAGCATTTCATTTCACCAATTTCTCTCTTGATTGTTAGACATTTGTTTTACCCCTAGTGTATATTCACTCATAGACTCTCCTTTTACTAGTAGCTCTCTCCATTACTAGACTCTTGTTTCACCAACATATACTCACTCCTGCACTCTTTGTTTCAGTGCTAACTCTCTTTATTAGTAGCCTTGTTCACCCGTAACATATGTTACACACACAATTAATCCTAATAAAATTTTAATAAATCAAGCATGTGTCATAGACATAGTGGACGGTAAGGGTTGAACCCATGATCTCCCAGTCTCCATTGGGCAACCCTACCAACTAAACTATATCCATCTATGCATCCTTATAGGAAATCCAACTTGATGTATTGTAGATTGAACATTGGAAGTTTCCTAGCTTCCATGCATCCTCTATTCCTAGCTTGCATACATCCTCATGCATTCTCTATTCCTAGCTTGCATGCATACCTCTACCTTCTTGTATAAATACTCAAGTGCACCTGTTCGGAATATGCCCTCCTATGGGAGGAGCCGACTATTCGGTTGAGAGTGAGAGCTGACAGTCAAAGACAAGGAGTAGACGATTGGTTGGGCTAAGAGCCAACAATCGAAGACACATAGAGTCGACTAAGAGAGTCAACTAGCAGAGTTGACAGTACAAGTGATCCAAGTCGAAGACACGACCAACTAGTCGGGTCGACTAGACAATCGACATTGGAGTCGGCTAGTCGAATCAACTAGTCAATCAGTCAAATGATTAACAATTGTTATTGTTATTAATTAGATATTAATAGAAACAAACATATTTGTAAATAACCCATAGTGTGTATAAGTATAAATACACCTAGGGCAAACTTGAGAGTAAGTAGCACAATAGAATTGTTTCTCTGTAGCTGTGAGTTAGAGAGACGAGAGAGTGCGTGAGAGAGAGAGAGCGGCAACAAAGTTTAGCGAACCTGCCAAGAACCCTAAGTGGTTATCCTCTGAGCATTAGAGAAGAGTTGTAACCATTCTTTGTACTCTTTGTGTATAGTGGAAGATATGTTCTACTATGGTTTTTCCCATTTAGGGTTTCCATGTAAAACTATGGGCATTGTATATCTTTGTCTATTTGTTGTTTTTCTATTTCCGTGTAGCGTATTTCTCCATAGTTGCCTCACATATCGACGATCCTAAACTATCAAACTGGTATCACGGCGACAAGTGAAAGATGGAAGGAGGTGTGAGTGGCTTCCCAGGAATGATGGTCCTGAACTCTCAAAACTATGCAAACTGGAAGACTGGAAGATCAAGATGGAAGATCTTCTGATAGTCAAAGACTTGTACGAGCCCATTAACAGAGCAGAAATACCCACGGGGGTATTAGAGTTTGAATGGAAACTTTTGAACAGAAAGGCAATGGCCACCATTAGACAGTGCGTCAATGTGAGTGTCTTGCAGCACATGGCTAATAACACAAATGCCTATGAGATGTGGCAGAAGTTGTCAGGTCTATATGAGATGAAGAATTCCCTCAACAAAATATCTTTGATGAGAAAGATTTTCAGATTGAAGTGCAGAGATAGAGAAAGCATAGTCGAGCGCGTAAGCACATTCATGGGGTATGTGAAACAACTTGCGGCATCCAAATTTCCCCTTGATGATGCAATGCGGGCTATTCTTCTATTGTGTACCTTGTCGGATAGCTGGGAGAACTTGGTGGTGACTCTCAACACCTTGTGTCAAGAAGAGAACTTGTCTCTTCAAGTGGTAAAGACAAGCATCTTGAACGAGGAGACAAGAAGGAAGGACATGGGTGTCCTATCCCAATCGGAGTCAAACTTGACTCAACACACCGGTAGAGGAAGGAACCGGCAAAGAACTCCACAAAGAAGGGACAAATCCCAAGCCAGATCCAAGTCCAGAGGAAAACTAACATATTTCTATTGTGGAAAGCCTGGACACTTCCAAAAGGACTGTCGACACCTCAAGAAGGACAACGGTATCGGTAATGATGTCAAACCCAAGAAGATTCCTGATGAAAAGGGCACTTCAGTCGTAGCTACAAGTGCAGAGGAGATCATGTTCATCTATGAGCAGACAAGCACAAATCTTGCAAGTGAAGAGTGCACATGGGTGATCGACTCTGGTGCATCATTCCATATAATTCCCTCGAGAGAATGCTTCTTGACTTACATAGTCAGGGATCATGACTATGTAAAGATGGGAGATAACAGAGAGTGCAAGATACCCGGCATAGAAAGTGTAAGCATGCCTCGAGTTCTTCCATTCACCTCCAAAGATGCTCACGAGGTACCATATCAAAAGCTTTGTTGAAGTCTACAACGCAACAATATAAACCTTTACCTCTAAGTCAACTTTCCTCCATTAATACTCGAAGGGTGACAAGATGATCAATGGTGTTATGGTATTTTCGAAAGCCAACTTATTTATAAGCTCTCTTACCATTTTTTCAACCCATGCACCTATCTTTGATTCCATTATACATCCAAATAGTTTTGTCATTCGCGAGCCAACCATGATGGTTTGATAGTTGTTTACATTGTTTACATCTCCACCTTTATGTAAAGGTTTGATCCAATTTGTAGTCCAATTTTATAGCATACCATGTTGCAATGCATCATTAAACATATCGCTTATCCATACATGTGCCTCCTTTCTAGTCCATTTGAGAAATTTAACCTTTATACATTGAAGATTGCTTGCCTTTTGAAAGGCCAATTTCTTAAGTCCTATGCATATATCTTCGATTGTAAAGAAGGGAGACATAATATATGAAAGAGAATCGTAACACATCATCTTTTCGGCAAGAGATAGCATATATAAATTCTTACAATGCATAGACAAGTCGTAAAGAATTAAGTCACCATAACTCTCAACATGTTTCCCCTTTAAATTTCCCCAAAATTTAGCACATGCATGTGCTTTCTCTTGCGTTTGGAGAAATTGTTGAGTAACTTCCCATATTCTTCTACTCTTTCTTTGAATAAGCCTTTTGTACTCATGCAAATGCTTTTGGTAATTTTCTTTATCATTGACTACATCCAAAATCATAAAACGCTTTCGAGCTTTATGACATTCTTTATCAAACCATTTTTTCTTTGAACTACATTTCTTGGGCATTTCCAAGATGTATGGTTGGTCGAAAAATATTTGTTTGTTAATGCTCAAGTGCGGATGTTTATTATCTTCAATGGCCTTCTCACAATCAAACCTATGCATACATTTGAGATCAATACATAAAGTCCTATGTCGGATTCCGGTGTCCATTCACCAAGTGAAAATTCATGTATACGTTCTAAAATACCTTCGAAAAGTAGCACATAGTCAATCACACTATTTCCATTGTGTTTTCTACATGTAAAACCATTAGTGTTGGGCCATAAGGAAACAACATTTGCAATATTAAGTAATCAGGTACTATTGCACATTTGTACGAGTAACTCCCAAATTGGTCCGGATCTTTTTCATCACTAGAGAGAGAGGGAGAGAGAGTCTGAGATTTAACATCCATTAGAGTTTGATTGCGATTTCTATGAGACAAAGTATAGTCCATGGAGAGGATTGACCTTAGGTTCTTTGAATTCTTTGACTTTGATGCAATGATGTAAGAGAGAGAGAGAGATTTTTAACATCCATAGGAGACCAATTTTGATATCTATGAGATGGGGCGTACCCCATGGGAGAGAATTGAACTTGGGTTCTCTCAATTCTATGTTTTTTATGCGATGATGTGTGTGTGTGTGTGTGTGTGTGTGTGTGAGAGAGAGAGAGAGAGAGAGAGAGAGAATTAAGAGGAGATGTATGGAATAATAGAGAGGTTAAAAAATTGGGTCTCAAACTCCTCTCAAACATGACCTAGGGTTTAGTTGGCGAGAGAGCCTAGATGGTTGTGGTAAGGTTGCCCAATGGAGACCAAGTGATCATGGGTTCAACCCCTACATTCCACAGTGGCATCTAGTGAAATAAGAGATATCTATAGAATAATATAGAGGTGAGAAAATTGGGTTTTGAACCCATGATGTAGTGCTAGTAGTGTAAACAACTTACTTGTAGGGTAAGCTAATTACGAAAAAAGAGATAATGCATATCTATAGACTAATATAGAGGTGAGAAAATAGGGTTTTGAACCCAAGATGTAAATGCTAGTAGTGTAAACAACTTACTTGTAGGGTAAGCTAATTACGAAAAAAGAGAGAGAGGATTAGAATGACAAATCCTTAAAACTAAAATTATTTTGTACACTAGTTTAGTAATGGAATAATTTAATTGTGACTACTACGTTAAGCTTTTTATTAGTAATACTGAGAAAATGTGATGACTTGTAACTTCTTTGTTATCTACGTTTATTGCTCGTTTCAATTGTAAGAGTGCTTGGATATTTTTTTCACCACTTTAATAGTGAGGTTCTACATGTCACTTAATTGCATCCTACACCCCTAGACTTAGTATATTTATTTACAACATGGCGTGACTTCATGGATCTTTATATTGCCACATGTTAGGACTTAATGTACGATGAAATTCCAAAACAAGCACAATATGGTGAGGTATCGTAATAAGCTTCGATAAAGAGGCTTGTGAGTGTTCACCATGTCTCAACAATAACTTAAAAAACAAGTTACACCAGAATCATCACAACATGCCTAGGAATTGCATGTGATGGTAAATTTATCTCTCGAGTCCAAAACATCCTACGAGTATTGCCAACAAAAAATTTGCCATATCCACAAAAAATTAGCACACATTAATATGTGATATATAGCATGTACTTCTCTATATTTTTTATCGAGTTCCTTCCCGACCATGGGCTCATCAGCACTGCATAGAACCCGGTGGCCAAGTGTCATTTCATATGAATATTCTTTATCGAGGGCCTGGTAGGCGGACCATAAGGTTTTCTAACGGGATGCGAGAGACAAGGTGGCAACGAGACAGCTAGTTTTTCGAAAGGGATGCCCAAGGGCCCAGTAGTGGGACAACGTTGTTAGCTTTCCGAACGGGTAGATGTCAGGAGGACCAATGTATGTATTGGAGACGTGTCCAAGGTGATGCTTGCGATGGGGTAAAGCCAGAAGATGGGAAGGTTGGCCCGGGGGCACACCCCCATGGATTTATGTACTAGCTCTAGCCAAGGACACCCAGCGGGTTATTGCCCCACCCCTTTATTCACATGAATGGTGTCCGGAGAGAGAGAGAGAGAGAGAGAGAATTCCAACTTGCCTATTGGCAATTCAACATGTTCCACTACCCATGTAGTGTAGTGTGGTTAGTGTGTGACCATACTCCATTGTCACACGTATTGTAAGTAGTATTTTTCACACACATTTATTAATATAATTGTGTGCTTTCACCAAAAGAGAGAGAGAGAGAGAGAGAGAGAGAGAATCAGTGTGGATGGGCCCCAGTTGACTTTACCACCGCTCTATTGCTTCAGTCAAAGTCAACTCGGGCCCACCACACATTTGGGGGGAAAGTCAACTCCATCCGAAACCTAGGTCAAGGCTCAGAAAGTCACGGGTGCTGCCATTTGACCCGGTCGTTGGATTAGACTTCACGTTAGATGTTAGGGTTTTGTGACAATTGTCAGATTCAAGAATTAGCCGGTTAGGGTTAGGGCTAGGGCTAGGGTTAGGGTTAGGGTTAGGGTTCGCGTAGTTAATCGCCTGCACATTATTATCTCCCTCGTTGCTATAACGGTAAGCAGAACTTGAGTAACTGATCCGTCTCCCATCCGGTGATATGCTTCCAAGATAATAACCATGATTAGCAGAGCGATTAAGGCCCCCCGAATTCGTGGAGCCAGTACTCTGACCATCTGACGAGATCTGCGCCAGGGGGAGGATTTGTCTTCTACTGAACAGGTTATGGTTTTGATTCGGTATCACGAGCTCTGGTTGCCGATGGTTGGGAATTCCGTCGCTAATCAATGGCGGGCTGAGGAGAAGGGATGACGAAGAAGAAGTCTGAGAGTATGGCTGGATATTCTGGTTCACCATCATGCCCGTTGATTTGGCCTTCTCTTCTGCCAGAGCTCTGCAATAATCTGTGTGCTTGCTCAATCTGTCTCTCCTGCGAATGTGATTGGGACAGAAAATTTAAATGGGATGGTTAGGGAGGGGGGCTACTAATTACGAACGATTCGTGGGGATAAAAGAGGAAAGCAGGTGGATTCTGAGCAAGCGACTAGGTTTCCAAACGGGATTTCTACGATCTAACCTTAAGAAAATGATGTCGAAACGGATTTACAAGGATCTGTATGAAAATGAAGTCAATAGGGGACTAGATCGATTCCAGAGGTTAGGGTTAGGGTTAGGGTCAGGGGTCAGGGGTCAGGGGTCAGGGTCAGGGTCAGGGTCAGGGTCAGGGTTAGGGTTAGGGTTAGGGTCAGGGTTAGGGTTAGGGTTAGGGTTAGGGTTAGGGTTAGGGTTAGGGTTAGGGTTAGGGTTAGGGTTGTGCAGGTGATTCAGAATATAATTTGGTCTGTGCTAATTAATTTACCTGGCGAAACTGAGGCCGCAGGAGTCGCAGATGAATTCACGGTTCCCGCAGATCTTGGAGTGGGCCTTCCAGTCGGAGTGCAGGGCGTAGGCCTTAGGGCATCGCGCGCACTTCCACCTGCGGACGCCATGCTTCCTGCAGAAATGCTTCCTGATGCCTGTCAGATCCCCCAGCGCCCTAGACTGCTGATGATGGACACAGTTCTTGTCAGGGCACACATAAATCCTTCTCTTATTACTACTACTACTATTATTATTAGGTATCCATGGATCCTTCCATCCATCCATTCCTTCCATCATCACTCCTCCCCGATAATTGTGGCGATCATTTGTTTCCATCAACAAGCTCTCTGCAGACAATGTGATCACCTCCAGTGTGCTCTGATCTCCCGCATCATCATCTGCATCGCCATTTTGATCCACGCCTGTAGATCAATATAAAACATGATTAGGGTTTTCATCCAGAGGCCGATTCTTCTACACCTCCTCCACAAACAATGAATTAACGAGTTGCCTTCGGCACCGATTAGTAGTTAATTAATGATTAATCAGCGGGAGTAATTGAATGAGCTACCGTCAGTGCTGATTAGTGACTGCGTACTGCGTTTGCCGGATTTACGATGAGTCCGATCTTCTTCGCAATTAGAGACGGGGGGATATAAATGATCTGCAATGCTATTAGCAATGCCTGCATTAATGGACAGACTGAGGCTATCTTTTGGTGGAGAATCAGCGCTAATCACACAATTAGCAGTAGAGCTATAAGCTGGTTTTTCTAATGTTAAGAAGTTATGATAAGGATGGCATAGGAAGAATGGAGGTGGAGGGGAGCTGAGGATGGGATGATCATGAGCACTAGGCATGATTAAATTTAAGTATTTAAGATGGAGTAAATGAGATGAGCAAGGGTAATTAGGAGGGGTTGTTTAGAGAGGGAGAGGATGATTAAACGAGGGGATTAAGGGAGGATTAAACACTAATTAATCGCTCGCTCTTAAGTGTGGAAGTCCATCATACATGAGTCAGTAATCTCACTTAAGGATGGTTGGTTACTCCACTCATATTTTAGTGAAGTGTATCTTTATATACATATGTGTATGTTGTGTGTGTATGTGTATGTTGTATGTTGTATGTGTATGTGTATGTGTATGTGTATGTGTATGTGTATGTGTATGTGTATGTGTATGTGTATGTGTATGTGTATGTGTATGTGTATGTGTATGTGTATGTGTATGTGTATGTGTATGTGTATGTGTATGTGTATGTGTATGTGTATGGTGTATGTTGTATGTGTATCATGTATGTGTATGTTGTATGTTGTATGTGTATCATGTATGTGTATCTTGTATGTGTATCATGTATGTGTATCTTGTATGCGTATCTTGTATGTGTATCATGTATGTGTATCTTGTATGTGTATCTTGTATGTGTATCATGTATGTGTATGTTGTATGTGTAAGTGTATGTGTGTATGAACCAAAAGACTTTATAGGACCTAAAGTAATGTACCAACTTTGATGTGTCTCATTTGATGACGTCACCCCTCTTACATGGTACATCTCCTAAGGCATGCATGCATGCATGAATGAATGAATGCATTTGGCCAAAACTCACCATGCCATGCATGAGGGGAGATATGTCGCTTTCATACATACTGCCATGCAACACCACCACAAAAATACATACGGGGGTTGCGGCGGGGTGGTGCGGGGCAGCACACTACGAAGTCTTTTAGATTTTTTGTTCGAGTTTCCTTTTTTTACCTTGTAGACTGTCGGATTCTCGGATGGATTGGCTACAACATACGTACAATTATCGTGGAATCTATGCAGGTGACTACCTACATTTCCGCGATCCATGCTCGAAAGACGATTGAGTGGTACGTACGATCAAGAGCTTTGTTGGATCACGACATAACATGTTATGTTTTTGTTTTATATGGAGAAATATGGAATGATAAGTAGAAATGCATCGTTAATCTTGTTGGTTAGGACACTTGGCTCTCCATGTGCCCATCCACACCATCATTCCTCATCAAATGGAGGTTTTAAGTACAAATGTGTGCAAGCTTTTGGGGGAGACAGGCTGAACACATTAACAAGCAAGTTTTCTTATTCAAGCTTTGTTAGAAAGAAAATGTTGGGAATAGAAACCTCTCTTCCGTCGTAATGGAAACAAATTTTGCCTTGTGAGTTCATATGTCATTAGAAGACGTATCGTTGGTCAATGGCTAATAATCATCGTGCGGGGTGATATATGCAAATTATAACATGCTATTGATGCCAAAATGATTGTACAAAATTAATGTGAAGGTAGCATGGGGTAGCCTATGTGACAAACTCTGATGATGCCTAATAGATAACTAAGATCATGTTCACTTATTAGTATGTCTTTACCATGAAGTTCTAGTTTAAGCTTCATCGTTTGAACAAAACATTTTATAAATCTCATTTCTAACCACCTTCGCCATGTGCTTTCGACACATACTAGAATCTTTTCTAAAGGCCATAAACAATTCATTTTTCCACCCATATATTTCATGAAATTTGCATCCTTCAAACCACTTTTGAAAGTCACCACTATCAAAAAATGACGAGGTTACTTTAATCTTGATGTTTGTGAATGGTCATCTTAGTAAGCATTTTCGTCAATGATTTCAACTCTGGCATTTGCATGACCATGCAACACCTTTGTAGTTGTTGACGTTGGACAAACAATTCTTTTCCTCTTCGTGGCACAGTTTCCTAGTATCCTTGTTGTACTAACTTAATTTGAAATGTGTCCAATCTCTTCATTTCCAAGTTACTTTAAGATATTTTTCTACTCCTATGCTCTAATAATCTAGGCCACTATGAAACTCTTTGCCTATGTGTCCTCTCTGTACATTTCTACATTCTAACAACCTCCATGAGGTGAAACACACATGCCATAACAAAGCTTGATTTGAATCAAATGTACCCTGTTTAGACAAGCAACATTGTCAACATTAAAATTGGAAATAGAGCGAATGAGGGGAACAATGATGACTGATGATGATATGTTCACGTCCTCAAAAGGCTAGAAATATGACACATGTGACATAAAAAAGAGTGTTACAAGACAATCTTGAATGCTCATTTAGAGGGTGTCATTAGTAATTACAAGTTGCTCATTTATTTTACTTAAGGTTTGTCATATGTTTAAGTAGAGACAATACATATGGGTCTAAGAGGCATGTGTAGCTATGTGCAAAGTGTAGAACCCACACCTTATTCTGTAGATGGGTATGTACATAACCAAGGATAATGTTTCATCACCTAGGCTCCAAGTGGCACATATTTCCTAGGTATTGATAGCCCCTCCCCCCCCCCCCATAAAGAGAAGAGAGGGTCTTGGAAATTGATGACTAAAGGATAACTCTAAGCTTTTGATGTAAAGCAAAGAAGATCACTACATTTTGTAGACCATGCTCCAAGTCTTAAACTTGCCATTGTACTTAGTCTAATTATCAAGGTTGTAAAGCAATCTAAAACATTTGATTGAGTTTTCTAACATGGTTGGGAATTTCATTTTTTTTATTGGATATTGCAAATCATTGGTGTATTTAAGTCATCGATTTCAATTATTTCAGACACATTGTTACCAAGGAAATTCTTCCCTAGATAATTAATTTATGCCATTCATACTTAGAGAGATTGCTTCCTTTCTCAAAAAGTTTGCCTCTTGAGAAATTCACAATCAAGTACTAACACAATCCTTCTTATTTATTCAATATTTAGCACCACTCCCAAGCACACACTTTGAGAATGATCATGGTCATGTTTCTTAACACCATTTTTATGCTTTTACATCATTCTCATTTGTAAAGATACAATCTTGAATGTTGTTTCAACAATATAATACTCCATGAGACTTAAATAACATGTGTCTATAGATCTTGAATCCATATATGTATGAAAAGTATTATCATGTTGGTGCATGGAATGATATATCATGCATGTATTCTAGTTGTTTACCACAAGTTGCATATGTTAGGTTCACATGACTCCATTTTAAGAGTTGGTAATTGTATCAAGGAACATAAAATATTAGCTATTACTAGGCTAAGCATAGATGGATCATGGGATAGTGACTATATTGTTTATGTGCACATATATATATGGACATGCACTTCTAAGCATCAACAATGCATGGAATGATCGACATGGATTCTTCTGCCATCATTAATGTATATGTATATTTAAATAATCAACCAAACATGTTTATGTTTTTGGAATGCTTGAGTTTTCACTCAATGTATCTGCGAATAATGGAGTTTGGCGTCATTATTCTCATTTTCTCCACAATATGATGAGTTTTTGTTGTAACTTGTGTGCATGATATAATGGGTAGGAAGTTTTATAAGTTGCCATTTGATAGAATATAATTTTAAATACCCTCCCTCATGTGTATGTAATGTTTTGTATGTTTTGTTCAAGGAACTGCAATGAAAATGTCTTTCTTTTTAACCAAGAGACCTTGAATGCACGCAAGAGGCTTTTTATGTTCTAGCTGAGCAAACAAGGGGTGGCACTCGAATCACATTCGAAAGAAAAGAAGGGAACAAGGAGATGACAAAAGAAAAAGATTGGTCATGCAACATTTTAGGAACTAGAGAAAGACATTGTAGATGACAAATGCTACATTTGAGAAAAAATAATTATTATTTATGAATGGAGAGAAATTTGTATAGTCTCATATTGACAAGACCCTACACTTAAAAATGTAGAGACCATGGTATTGTTAGCATATCATATTGGCATCCAATACAAAAAGTTGAAATCCAAAGATATTCAAGTATCAATAACTTGAAGAAAAATAATAATATCCAAAAATGCACTTTTGATTGAATTAAGATGCTAATTTAATAGATCAATGAGCAAATTAAAGGGCATGAACTAAGGCCTTGATCTAGCTTGTAAGAAATCGATTAAATTAATAAAGATAGTGGGTGGCCTCCAATAAGATCATCAATTAAATTGTCAACAATCTGAACACGGCACTTATCATCGACTTGATAATGGGGTATGTGGGGATCCAACAAGAACTTAGCCTATCATGGAAAGCACTAAGGGAAGTTGGATGCTGATTAGATGGGCTCTCAAATTTGGATTCATGTGCAAAAGAGGTCGAATATAAAGTAAGAAAAAGAGAGGGGACGATAATGGATGCACGAGAAAAGGATCTTACAGAGGAAAGAAAGGTAAAAAAACTAAAAAGTGGATGATTCTCAATGCCCCTATAGATAAATAGATGATGGCCAAAAGGTATGTGTGGACTAGGAGAAGAAAAGTCTATCTCTTGGTTTTGTTAGCTAAGAGTGAGAGGGGAGAGATAACAAAGTAAAAGTGGAGCATCCATATATTTCAGCATTGGAAAAGCAAAAGGTGATGTAAGCTATGAAAAGCAACAGGGTATCCCAGGCTAATCGTACGTCACTTGAGAAAATTCCATGTTGACGTCTCTAATGGGGTGTGTTGTGCATGTGCATGTGTGTGTGTGTGTGTGCGTGAGAGAGAGAGAGAGAGAGAGAGACTCGTGAAGACTTCGAGATTATCCAATCTCAATGAGGCGAAATCCAATATCACTTCCCATGACCAAATTTTCCGAAACTACACAACGAAGTGTCGCCTACGATCACACGAAAATATCAAGCATTCAGCCTATTTGTTTTCAGAGACAAGACATGAACATATTAAGTGTCACTGGTTTAGCTTAATATGTCCAAAGTTTTGAAATCCATGTAATCTATTTTTTTGATATATCATTCATTGTATTGATGTTTCCTTTCACGCAAGCTATCATAGGCAATGAAACACGTTCACTCATTTAACGCCTCTTAAACTTTGTAATTAATTAGATATGACAAATGAATATCAATGGCCAACATATCCACAAGATCATATAGTATAAGCCACATAATATACAGTAGCTTCCACCAAGGAATGGGTATCAAAAGTGTACGATAGAGTAGTACAAGCTTTGAGATTCTATAGTTCTAGTATTGATTATAGTTCTATTATAAAATATTTGCATGTTGGTTTTATGCCTAAAGTAACAATGGAACAAACTAAGGTTGCCTTATTCTATTTTGGTAGAAAAGAGATAATGGTGTTGGGAGGAGCTATGCTCCCACTTAAAACCTTTTTTACTTAATATCTTGGTGGTGTACCCGACAACAATATTGATTTTGATCAACGAATTGGGTATTTTTAGCTACCAATTGGATTGATCTTGATATATATAAGCACGATTCATTTTACACAATTATTGAAAACTTCATAATTGATGAGTACATCAAATGTGAATAATTAAGAGAGCCTATTTTATTGATGAAAAATCAAGCATACAAAACCTTCAATTGACATATGACCAAAAGCAAGTTTGGTTTGAGACCATTTAGGGTTGGATTCAAAAATTTTGATTCCTTTGAAAAGTAAATCTTTGCAGGCATTGCCATGTCCATGCAAAGCCAATGGTATATTGAATCAAGTTGTCAACCACGTATAGTCATTAGTATTCATGTTTCGATATGCATGTGTCAATTTTGGTATTCCAAGAATGTATTCAAGTTCATTACAACAGTTTCTCTTAATATGATGTGCACTAGTCAATGTCTCTCTTGCTCTGTGTCAAGAATGTACACATCGTTATGCTATCATGGAATATAATGTGCATGCATTGGCCTTTTTTCTCAAGCCCTTGACAGGTATCATTCAGAACCTTTTTTTGTCGCATCTTTCCCTTTCACTTGTTGTCTTATACCTTGGAACTTGGTCCTTACATGTGCTTGATTCTATTTACGTTTGCTTTGTGCAAATACTTCATTTTCATTATTAAAAAATCTGTGTTATGTATATTGAATTTCTATGCATGGCATCGAGGGAAAACAAGTGTCATTTATTATTCTTTTTTCTCCAATATCATCGTTACATTTTGTCATTCCTAAATATGGCATATCGACAAGGATTTGCTAGTAACTGGCATCAAAATACTTCTATGTAATGCTCTTGAATCTTATGGACCTACAACATTATCAAGTTTTTGGGGACATCTAAATATTTCTAGTAATCTATGTGGCATGAAAGATTATTGGGTGTATAAGTGGCAAGTGCATGCACATCATGTTAAAGATAAATGGAGTAAGTTTGTTCTCAACAAACTGATGCAAACACTAAAAACAAGAAAGACAATGCCAGACATGTGTTTTACAAATAGTTCATTGTCCTTGCCCTACTCTTGCTTGGCCATTTTTTTGTTGCATATCTTTCTCTTCATTTTCTAAAATTTACTATGTGCAAGCCAGATGAGAGAGACATTGAGAGTGAGAGAGAGATCTTTTTATGTCCACATCCACGGGTGATTGATTGCAATCTATGGACGAGGTCTAGCCTATCTTAAGGATTGAACTTAGGTTGTCTTAATTTTATGACTTTTTATGGTGTAAACCACCAAACCAACATCTATAAAACAAGTTACAGTGTACTCCATCGTGGTTTACTAGAAACAAGCCAAGGATTTCAAACAATCGTTTCTGGAGAATCTGATAATCTTCTGGAACAAGCATCTTACTCGGTCGATAACATTGATGAGGCTGTAATTTCACAAGTCGAGGGTCTTGTTGCATCAATGCTTCTATTATATGTGTATATAAGCTCCATATTTCAAGAGAAACTAAAGTTTCTTATTTTAATAGCCAAAAACATAAGCATGAAATCTGATTATTGCGAGCTATATATTAGACGACTCCACTCTTCGGTTGAAGACATATTTGTTTGTTATTTTCTAGGGTTTTAAACATTTCTTCAAATTATTACGCAATCGCACCACCAACCATATTTTCGATGCCAATTTTATGAAGTGATAACAACAAAATTAGAAACTAATGATGTATTTATTTTTAAAGCCTCTCCTCTTCCATAAAAGATGATGACCATCATTACCTTATGATTGATGTATGTCTCTCAAACTTGAATCACGACGACATCAAACCTTGTACCTATGTATCTCTATGCTCAACACTTTGTCCTTTTCAACTATACCGCACTTCCATAGCTCATAATGCTTCATAAAGTTTATCTTTACCACTTCCCCGTGTCATGTCAACCTTTAGAATTTCGAGATAATACTTTTGATGACCATATATTCTAAATAATTGTATCATCCTCGTGCCTTTTTAATAAATAAGTGGATTGTAGATCATATCAGTCTCTTTATGGCATTTCCTAAGCAAGTGGCATTATTCATGAAACACATATGTATATCAAATTGCTTTATTCTTCTACATAACTCAGGTTTAGTATTCATCTCTACCAAAGTAATGTAAGATGAAGTTAGAAATCTCTCCTATATTTGCAATCCATTGATAATGAGTAGATTAAAAAATATTGGAATAATTCATTTAATGCTCAAAATAAACATTTTTCCTTTGTTTCTTGGTATTTGGCTTTAAGATTCAGACCTTAGCTCAACCAATCCACTTGCTTTTTCTATGTGCACCACTCTAAAGATGTTAAAATGGATTTTCATCTGTATAAGTTAATTATATGTAAGATATGCAATGAAGCTATTGATCCTAATAATAAGGTGCATATCATGTGATAGCCCTCATCATGCAATAATTTCAAACTAAAATGATGTTAACTTGTGTAGAGCATGGCAAAGAGGACTACTAGATTAGGCATAAAATGGGCACATAATTTTCGAAAACACAATTTTGTCCACTATATTTATCTTGTAAACACAATGTGATGTCTAAACAAACATGTTTACTATGGAACCAAACTATTGAAATTTCTAGTTCAATCCAAATGAATATGTTGTAGACACAAACATACATATTATCCAATCCAACTTTGTACATTTCGTAATAACAGTTTGTTATTTGCAAATTTAAGACTAGGATGCAGCAAGAGAAGAAAAACAGTATATTTATTGCATGGTTTTGCTCTGACATGTTCGTGTGTGGTAGGAGGGCAAATGTCTTTTATATTTGACAAAAAAGGACATTGACATGTCATAATGATATGTGCAGGAAGGAGGTAAGGATGCATGAAAACCATGGTCTATGAGTAAGAGATAAACAACCATATTACACATGAACAAGTTAGCAATTGATTAAAAATTGAAGGCCCCTACACTCGGTCGTACACACTAATATTTGTCAACAAAGATTTAAACTTTATCTATTAACTATGTATGGCGAGTAAAAATATATTTTAAGAAATGGATACAAGGTATGTCTCGGTATTCTTAAA